>NC_081415.1:60298188-60628188 GCF_030272615.1 Cryptomeria japonica | reverse complement strand
ACTAGGTAGAGAAAATTCAAAGTGAAAATATTGGTAAAAATGTTTCTTTAGTGGATATTTGGGGCATAACTCAACCACCATAATAGTTGTGGTTAATAGCTTAAATTAAATTTGACATGACATGATAGATGGGTCATTGATATTTTCAAAGTTATGACACCTTTTTTATCAAGTGATATGTTATAACATTCCTCAACCTCATCTCCCCCTTTATACTCTTGTCTATTAAGTGCTAACTTGATAAGTCAATAATTCAAGAAGTAGTTTTTACAAATGATTAGACATAATTATAGAGGTATCAACATCTTGAATCACTGATATTTACAAGTTATGATAGAAATGAGGTTGACAAATTTATTTCCTAAAATAGTGGAGAATTTGTTGGGACATCTCCCAGTATGAGAATAATAACAAAACGTGAAATCCCTCGATTTATTATAAGAAATTGCTTGTATGTTATGGATTGCTTGTATCTTTTTGGTGTGTTGTGTGTTACAAAACAATGATCGATCTTGACCACATAAACTTATCCTTAATATGTAGAATCTCAACCTTAGGACCTACTTTCAATAAAAGTTTTCCTAGAAGGATATTTCCATTGTTTCAAGACTCCCTTTCTTCATTGTAATCATTGTGTTGTTGCATTTCTCCAACCTCTCCATAAGTATCCATAACTTTATTCATGAATTCCATAGATTAAGATAGTTTTCAATGTCACTCTTTATCTTATGGAATATTACTTCAATACGAATTTCATCTTTTATTGAAATACTTCTCAACTTTTCACCTATCATTAGATACATTATCTATTTATAAAGGTAATATTTCCTTCCATTATGCATAGTTTTTTGATAATATAAACCTCCAAAACACTAAAAAAGGCCTCCCAAAACAAATGAACCTGCTCTAATATCATTTGATACGTATACTAGAAGAATATTCACTAAATAATTCGTTAATAAAATATATAAATTCCTAACCTAAGAGAGAACTAAGTGAAACTAAATAGCATACAATAAGGTAAACAAAAATACATTAGAAAGAAGTTACTTTATTGATTAATATTTCACAAGGAATAGTTTGTTGTAATCCATCTCTTAGAACCATGAATTATATAGCTATCATTCATTGTATTTGTATTATTCTTAAGGGGGGTGAAGCATTAAATTTTTTGGACCATGCTAATACTTCTATGATGTAAATCTATAGCTAAAACACAATCCTAAAAATGAAAAGATAATCAATTTATAGACTATTTATTTATAAAATCAATTTAACCTTTAGGCCTTACCTTATTTCCATTTAATTATTTATAAATTTTTATTTAAATTTATGTATTATAAAATTAAATTAATTGTATTGAGTACAATATAATTATATTTTTTAAATGCAAAATGTATGAAACTATAAAATTACAACTTTGAAGTTTCTACCCTTACAATTTTTTCCATTTAATATAATTTTGTATTAATAATAATAATATTTTTCAATACCAAATATTATCCCACTATCTATCTCATTCCTACTTGGCCTAGTCCAATTTTTTTTGAAGTAATTTCCAAACAACTATGAAGAATAATTTCCTCATGAGGAAGACATTAATTCAAGAACTTGGGTCGAAGTGAATAGTTATGGTGGGTGGGAATTTGTAGTTCGAAATGGGGAGCATGACTATTCTTGGATGGAGCAAACAAATCTTCTCCATTTTGGGCCCTCCTATGACGCTTTACTTTTCAACCTTTGACTCATTTATTAGGATAAATAATCAAATAATTAAATTTTAAGATTTAATAGTTGGGATTGATAATTAGATCAATTATTGAAGTGAATGTCAAATTTGAATAGTTAAGTCAAATTATTAGTTTTTTAATGTTTGATTAGATGAATATTTTAGATTCTACAAATTAATTTTCACTTTGATTTGAATACACAAATGTGTAATTCATCTTTACAGGTTCATATATGAACCTATGTCCAAACCTAAAACTATAAATTGTTGATTTAACCGAGCTAGATGTGGAATATTAGAGTTCACTCACCTTGAGTTTTGAAGTCTAAATATGCACAAGGTAGTGTTTAGAAATATCAAGTTGGACAATCTATTAAATTGTGAGGATAGAATTATCCTTAGTCCAACAAATAATAAAACAAATTTATAAGAAGGGCCAAAGAATCAAAACATTATGAAAAGCATGTATAGACCTAAGATGTCAGTTTTGATATAATTCTCCAATAATATTACTAAATTTCTTTTACTTATTTTTGTAAATAAAATTCTAAGCATTATTCAATAGATTTTTAGATGATTTCAAATTAAGAATGAATATATTTAAATACAATATAACAAAGCACTCAAATCAATACTAATATATATAAAATCAATTGATAACAATTAATAAATATTATTAAATTGAAATTTAAGTTTTAAAAACATAAAATTTAAATTGATCTGATGTTAGGATCTATGACTATTGCACGTGAGATGTTAACTTTTGCAATGATTAAATGAAGGTCTTAAAATTACAATCAAATTGCTTAAATAAACATAATAATCAAATAGCGATAGATTGAACAGAAGAGAAAAAAAAAAGAGAGGGCAAAACACAAGTTGATAATGGAGTTCACCAAATGGCTATGTCTCTGGGTCCATCTCCAAAGGAGTGACCAATCCTTGATTATGCTCCAGAAAGAGGTTACAAGGTCTTTAATTGTTACAAAGTCTCCTCGCATCTCCTCGGACTATAATGAATTACAAATGTTCTTCTCTCTAAAGTATAACAAACTTGACTTCAAGCTCCCAATGCACAGAGACAAACAATTCACTATCACAAGCTCTCCAAAAATCCTCTCACACTTCTCTCACCATTCTCCAATCTCCAATGTCTACTATCAAACTCACAACTTACCCCTCCTTTTATACACAAATTTTACCCAATATGACTTAAAACCATATGATTTGGAAAATCAACCATATCCCCCATTTACAACATATAAATCTTCTACAATAAACCCGCCCCTTTAAAAACAATGGCCCTTATAAATCCAGGCTCACAATATAATCTTTATATCCCCATAATACCCGTGCAAAACATTATTATTTGGGGCTATAAATATGATATGATCGGGTTTTGTTTGTTTGGTTTTAAAATAATGTAAATTGGTGGGTGTGTGTGGACTCGGATAAACCCGAACCCCTATTTCCATGGCTCACACTTAACAAATATTAAACTTGCCATTTTGTATCCGAGATCCTCAAAGCCAGACCGGTCGAGAACAAGATGAGGGAAGTGTTTAACCTTTTCGATGAAAATCCACCTGGATCATAAATACACAACTATAAAATTAACCTAAATCAAATATACATCTAAGAATCTAACATAGCAAAAGACAAGGAAGAATAAGTAAAAGACAAGCGATCACATGAATGTACACGGCCAACACTTTAGATTCTGAGAATAGAAACCATTCGTCCAACATTTCCAATAATTTGAATGGATGTGATTGGACATACATACAACAGACTCCCGAGAACATTGTCTCTGGGATCTAAAACAACAAATGGAATAATACAAATGTTCCCAGAATGTTATAGAATTAAAGCAAGCCGTTCTCCAATCAAGCACAGCATTCGAACTGGGTAACTTCCACTCCTCATCCTTGGTCTTGCTTTTATTTATGCGCAAATCCCTCCCTTCTGAGACGCTACGGACACTGAAACGCACAACAGGGTCTCCGCTCACTCAAGCTTTAAAACATAAGGTAGTTGACAATCTGCAAATTGCCGTCACCAAATGTTTCACGTTCTTACCTTGCATTTCTGCCATGGATTTTTTTCACCGTCATTAGCTAAAACCCAAACTGAGGAAATACCTGAGTGGAAACTGAAGGTCTCTGGAAAGAAATAATAATGCTGAAATGTTATAAATATTAACAACTTATTCTTAACATTTTCAAATTTTGTTACCTTTAGGTGTTGGCTCTTTGAATAATCTTCTCCATGGGTTTAAACAAACAACTCGAAAACTCAGATAGATGTGGGCTTAAACAGCAGATCAACCATCCCCATGTTTTAGGTTGTGGTCTGACAGGCCCCTGTATATCCGACGTTAATATTGTTTTTGAACGGCCATGTGGATTTGCAAAACTACCCAACGACTGGAATGAAGGAAAGAATTATAATGATGTTTAAGGGATAAGAGTTCCAAACTGAATTATTATTTCAGATTTTTTTTATATTATGAATTTCAATAAATTTACAGTTATGCGAATTATAGTCTTTTTAAAAGATTCTTTGAAACATTCTATCTTCAAATTGTTTTTCTCATAAGCCATACATTCTATGATGAAGTCTCATTCGATTTCAACCACTCTTTTACTACAAAAAATGTACTTTTTTTCTTCTTCCCACTCTTCAGTGGAAGTTATCCACCTACTCATTTCACAGCTAAGATGATGATTGCTTAACTCCATAGATAGTCTATATTGTCATAAACTTCATTGTGAAAGCAAACAACAAAGATAATTTAGAGCAAATTATATTTAACAATCTCATAATATAACCAAAGATGAAAAAACACAATTCCATAATCACAATCCACAATATTATAATTTAATTAAAGAAAAAATAATCCAATTCTATAATCACAGTTCACAAACAAAAACCAATTACAACAAGAAAAATTCTAACATAGACCTTACTTAATGTGATAAACAATTTTATTATTGCCCAGATTATTATTCCTTTGTGAAATACACAGAGACCAAGTGATTGATTCAAGAAATTCTGAAATTCTGGGTAACTCAATCGCTGTAGTATAAGTTTTAACTCAATCGCTGTAGTATAAGCTTTTTCCTTAACATTGGTTTGATTAAAACATTGGTTTTCATTAAAACATCTTTGACATGACAATTAAAAAATATTTGTGACTAATTTTCGCCTTTTCACAAAAAGTCACAACTATCCAAACACCCCTCTTAATAATTAAATAAGCATTCCCACCAACTGACCAACTGTTTGTATTGAAGAATAACCAGTTTCCACTGTATCAATTTAATTTCTAAGAGCGTTCTTTCTTTGTGCATCAAACTCATTATAAACTTGGTGATAAAATGAGGATAAACGACATGGACCAAATCAACAAGGAAGAAGAAAAAGAAAAAGAAATAATGCACTTAAGTGAAGAAGAAGAAAAAGACATACAGTTAAGTGAAGAAGAAGTAGTGAAAGTAGATTCCAAGAAGAACTCAACTGAAATAAAGAAATACATACGCCTGGTGTGGAAATCTATACTCGAAATACGCCAAAACATTGGAAACTATTCAAAGAGATGTAAACTTGTTGGGAAGGCTCAGGAATTTAATAAAAAAAGGCCCTCCAATTACAAGAAATTCAGTGAAGCTAAGCAAGATATTGACAACATTTTCCAAAACTTCAGAAAACGGCGGATGAATTTCAAGGAGTTGGGTGACTATTCTAATGTAATCGAGAATCTTGTTTATCATGGCGTGGAGAGAGAATACCCTGATGTTGAGGATATTGAGTTTAAAGTAATGGTGAGATTCTATAAGCTGTTTATGGACAAGTATTGCCCAGATGAGATGTATGATATTGTGGGTCGTTATCACTTCTATTATTATGCTAATGAAAGAGATCAACCCACAAGGACCTGCAATATGTTTGAGAGGCTTTTTGTGTTTTATATGAAGGATAATGAAGTGGATTGGAAAATAAAGGAGGAGTTCAGGGTTTTAGTTGATCCTTTCAACTGGTATTCTAGGCCACAACAACAAAGGAAGGTATGTTAAATAGATTGGAAGCTTTTAAAATATTGTATGTAAGCTTTGGAAGTTGAATTGTTAAAATGTTTTTTTTTTAAGTAATTGGTTGATGATGTTGATGACGATGATGATTTTTAATTGTTTTTTAAAGATACATCATATTTTGTTTATTGATGATGACGATTTTTGTAATAGATTAGGTAAGTAAGGTTTTTGAAAACTTACAGTCATCATTATGTATTATGTATTGATATTTATTGATGATGGCGGTTTTTGTTTTAGACTAGATCTTGTGTAGAGATTATTGTTGTTTTTGAGTTCGTTGAGAATCTATGTATTAGATGTTCAACATGCTCTTAAATTATCGATGATGATGATGATGATGATTGTTGTTGCTCTTTTTGTAATAAGTAGGTACATCATCGCATCATTCTTTTATATTAATGATATGATTGACTTTGCTCTTGTTATTGTAAAAAAATTATCTATTGACTCTTTTAGGTTCATTATCAAGCCACCCTTTTATTGACACATAATTACTATATTAAGTTCATCATCACATCATTCCTTTATATCAACGACATGAATTGCTTTGCTCTTGTTATAAAAAATCTATTTATTGACCATATTAACACCTTTTTATTGGCACATAAATATTATATTAAGTTACATTATTTATGTTTAACTTCAGACTATACAAACTATGTTGTATTCTCTTTTATTCCATCAAAACTAATAATGTATATGAGTTATACAAATTACATAAATTTATCCTTCTATTTAAAAAAAATTATTAATGCTATATCATTATTTTTTTGTGCTTTTAAAAGAATAAATGTTCAATAATTTGAATTGCTATTTTGTAATGAAGGTAACCTATTGCGTAAAATCTGAGTCTACACATTATTTATCGAAAATTATTAATCAAATCAAGGGAACTAGTGGAAGGGCTATTTATTTAAACCTCACAATTAACAAGGTCAAGGAAGTGTACTCAACTATCAATCCACATGTTCTTTACAACATATGTGATCTACATACAAGTGTGGAGAGTATTGGTAATAAAAATTGCCCCAAAAGATCATGTACAATAGATTGTTATTGGTTCTGGGATAGAGATGATTGGGACGTAGCATTTATAGATGACATCCATCTCATCTCAATGGATCCATTTGGGTGCCAATATACCTATGCTCTTCTTTACCTCAAGGCGTCTCATATTTATGTTTATGGTCAAGCTAGTGCAATTGCAACTATTTGCCACATTTGTGAGGTAAGTAATGTGCAATTCCCAAAAATAATATTATTATATATTTGAATTTTCATTAAAAAATATTTTAGAAATTATTGTAAAGGAATTAATTTGAATTTAAAAATAATGTATCTCTAAATTATTATTTAGTTAGTTATTTTTATATAATATTTGTCTACTTTATCTCAAAATTGTTAAAGCTAGTTATTTGTATATAATAATAATTTTCTAGAAAATTTATGTTAAAAGTAATATGACTTTGAGGTGATTTTTTTAATTTCTATTAATTTAAAAAAAAAAACTCATTTTTTTTAAAACCAAAACATTACTTAGAGAGAGAACTTTTAAAAATAATTAATTACTTAAACTTTATTTTCCAATTTTAATTTCTTCAAAATTAAATTTTCTTTAATATTTTTCATATCTATATATATATATATATTTGATTGTTGACTATTATTTAAGAATCACTTTCCTTTCTTTAATAAGTATATAAATTGCCACATATGTTGAAAAAACTATCCAAATAAATTTTGATATATTCTTCAATATCATTAAACAATTTTTAAATGAAAAAAGAAGAAGTTAAATTCAATATTTTATGAAGTGGATGGTTAATTTCAATGTTTTCTTGCAGATGATGGGAGACACTTTCAACATAGAAGGTACAGAGCCAAAAGACCAAAAAATTGGACAAGCCATACTTGCTTTTGAGCCGAGAGCCACGTTAATCCTTCAACGAATGTGGAAAAAGGCAATTAAAACATCATTCCATGCAAAAACTAGCATAGATCTAGAAAAATTCCTTAAAATTTACCTCAACCTACACAAATCTTCTATTAGAGTTTCTAGCAAGCCAATTTTTCGTTTTCGTGATGTAGAACCACTATTGGACATGGCAAAAGTATTGAGTAATTATCCTTCAATTTATCTAAGAATACCTTTACATGAAATATTAGATTTGTGTGTTTTGCCCGAGAAATATGTAGGGGAGAACAAAGGCCCTACACTTTTAGACATCAAAGCATCCACAAATAATATAAAACACATCAGTTGTGAGTGGTTATATAACTTACTTTCAACTATCACTAAACCTTGTAAACTTAGAGACAATGAGACTATCTTGAAAAATAAAGAAGATTTTCTCATGATAGAATATGCCTATAAATATATCTATGACCTCTTTGAAGACAACATTTTGTGGACTCCCAAGAAGATTTGTTATAAACGCCTATTATACATTTTTTCATATTTATCCAAAGTAGATTGCTATTCAAAAACCCCACCCACATAATATGGGCTGTTTACTTTTACTTGCACCAAATATCATAAATGGGGTTGAGGTTTTGACAATACAATAAAGTATGATGGTTTTTATCTATACTTTAATGAATATTTTTTACCCAGTTATATTCTTTGTTGTTTAACTATGGCTTGAAAAATAGATTTCATTTACATGATGTGAACTTTATATTTACATAATATACTTAAGTATGAATATTTTTGTTTTATATAGCCTAGCGAAGTTGTTTTTCTATAAAAATAGTTTTCCATATAAAATTGAATTTATATTTTCTTAGTTTCCACACATTTCGTTTTTGAACCATAAATGTGAATCAATTGTCATTTTATTATAAACCTTCTACAAATATTGTTAATAGATTAAAATATTTATCATAAATAAATTAGTTTGGAATAAACAAAACAATTCATGATTTTATTTTATTCATAATGCTTCTGAACTCCACATTATTTCTTCACTACACCATTTTAACTTTACATAAAGAAGTTAAATACAAACATCAAGGTCAACTACATAAGTAATAAGAATGAGAATAAAGTGTTTTTCACTTAATACAAAACTACATAAGTAATAAGAATAAAATGTTTAGCATATAGATTAATCAAGCCTTCAATATGTAAATATTGTAGTTTTTCTCTTAGGTTGGTTGCAACTATTTCTGCTACCATTGAAATTAGTCTATAATTATTGTATGACTAAAAAACTAGACTTGACAACACTATCAACCTCCATAAATTTTAAATGATAATTGACATTCTCAATATCAAACTTTGATTTGAAATTGTATTTGGTTATTAGTTTACACATTTCAATGCAACAAAAAATGGAACATGTAACATATAAACTTTTGTTCAATTTAAAAGGTGAAGCTCCTCTATAAAAAAAACAAAAACAAAAACAAAAACAAAAAAAAATCCCTCAAACTTAAGGGCCTAAGCTCTACAATATTTACAATTTGATTCTTTAGGTTATGAATATATATCACAAACAAATCAAAGAAATTACTAACTTTTCTTCTTAGGGAAGGTTATTTTTTTAATCTATTTGTCTATGAAGCAAACATATAGCAAGTAATAAATGCTCAATTTTTTACACAAAGATTGAATTGATTTAAACAAAATATAAAATTAGGTAAAAGGACTCATTGAAATACAAAGCTCACAAATTCAAATAAGGAATTATATCTATAGGAGCACATGCACAAGAATTTTACTGGAGTTCTAGCAAGTAGTAAATGCTCAATTTTTTAAACAAATATGGAATTGATTTAAACAAAAGATACAATTAGATAAAAGGAATCAAGGAATTGCATAAAACACTAAAATCACCAACTTCATAGAAACTTGCAATATAAAACTCACAAATTCAAAGAAGGAATCATATCTGCAGTAGCAATGACAATTAAGTATAAAATTATTATTAGAAAAATAAATACAGCTTGTACAATGTTTTACATATATTAATATTAAATTTTTCAACCTTAACATGAATTTCTAAGCTCACAATAGTTTGATTGCACGTAGCAAATCCATAATACAATTTTCTAAACTCTAAATTAGAAAAGTTTAAAATAAATTTCTAATGAGGATAGCTATTAACTAAAATAGATAATTTCGAACATCATGTAAAAGTTGTTGACCTATAAATAATTATTAAAAATATATTTTCTCTTGACAATAAGTTGGATCATATATACCTCAAGCTAATAATAGTCAATTTGATAATTGGTTCTTGATGATAACTTTGACAAAGCTCTTCTTCACAAATTGTTTGGTCTTGTGGACCTCATTAAAATTCTTTCATTTATTCATTCCTCTAAAATATGGTTTCATAGCATATTTGTTCCCTAGATGCTATTATGTATAAAGAAAGAATCACATGTACATATCTAATATGGGCGAAGTAAATAGAATTTGAACTTGCACATATAGGTTGCCACAAGATCAAGATGGAGTTTCTGCAACAAAAACATGCCTATTTTTCAGATCCTATTTGGGATATGGCACCATTAGACGATAATTTGAACTTAAATTGAATTTAAAATAAAAATGAGTAAAGGAACTTTGGGAAATAACTTCTTTGGGGATGACTCCACATTGTAATAGTTAGTTGCAAGCCTCTTACATGGAAGGTCTTAAGTTCAAATCTCAAAGCATTGTTCAATATATATAAAAAAATAAAAGAGAAAAAAAAATTAAAAAATTCCCAAATTAAATAATAAAAAACTATGCAGTAGCATGTGAATGACACCTAGCTTTGTCTCATTTGAGTCTCAAATAATGAAATAAACTATCAATGGAAACTGATACCAACAATGGCTAAGTTATTGAAATAAACATAGTTAAGTGGCTATATCTCATCTTCCATTTCCTTAAGCCAACAATAGATTAATATTATTTATATGACTGATTCTTTAGTTCTACTTTTAACTTGCAAAGACAGGCACTTCTCAGTCCTAACATAAATTAACTCCCATATTGGTACTCCATCTGGATGTCAGAATCAACAACCAATATTCAAATGCCTCAACAAAAAGTTGCTACAACTTCTCAAATGTGCTCATAGTCACACACTGTCTACCAAAAAACTGATGTATGCCACCAATTGTGATAGCAATACAATAGTCATTGTGACTTACCTACTCCTTAACCGAAAGAATATGTTCTCTTCTCATTCTTCCTGTTCTACCATTGTACTAGACTTTATAATTTTCTAGAACTATTATGGCATTATACTTTGTACTATTTTGTTGAAGAGATCTATCAACTTCGGTAGATTTTTGTACCCCCTTTTTCTTCATCTCTTGACCATATCATGTTGCAATCTCCTCCTGAAATCAACGTTCTAAATTTTTCTTTATTTGTGTTTCCAATTAGGTTTATATTTCTTTCAAACCTTTGGAATTAATAGGTGTTGAGGTGGCTATGTAGATTGAATCTCTAACAATCCCTATTAGAGTCATATGAAAAATAATCCAGCTATTCCCAATGATGCATTTCAATTGGTTTAAGTGCTAGTTTGGATGGATTGAAAATTGTTGTCCCCCAACACTTTTCAATGGCCTTTTAAGCTTATAGTATTTTTTGTGATTATCCTAATTTGATCCACCATTTGTTCTCTTGTGATTGTCAGAATTGTCTAATCTTGTTCCTCCACATCCAACATATTAATACCCTTTTGCTTCAAACAGTTGGTATCTTCATGGTCACGTGGTCCACACCATTTGTACAATAATTTTATATTGTCTCTTATTCTAGCGGTCTTTCACAAAGTGTCCCCATTTGCTACATTGTCAGCACTATATGATACATAAACCTTTGGAGATGTATTGTATTTGATTTTGCCCTCCTCATTGATTTCCATTACTATTTGGTGATGCATTATGTGGTTTCGATGGAGTAGATTCTCCTTGTGTATTTTTAGTCTTCAAATTATATGGACACTTACATACATCTAGTCTTCAAATTATATGAGTCCACTCCTTTATTGAATGGCCCATCACTTGGAAAATCTCACTAAACAACTTCTTAGGACAATTAGCTTTTGTGTGCTTCTTAGTTTTGCACTTAGTACACCATAGTTCATTAGTTTCTTTACTAGTTCCTTTCTCTACTTTCAATTCTTTCATCATTCTCATCATATCTCATCGAAGGGCTTGAACCATTTTGTATTCTTCAGTGCTCTTGTCATCATCAATCTTCCTCTTCTCTCGGGAGGATGTTTTGTTTTCACTCTCGATGTCCTCGCGTGATTATAAGCATCGACGTACAAGGGCGGAGGCACTACATTCATCATCTTGTGTAGCGAGGGGATCAGTCCCTCAATTAACCACCTCTTCTTCAACCCATCGCCTGGCTAGTTCTCCATCTTACTCAACAACTCCTTGAACATATGATTGTATGCCCGTACATTCTCATGCTTCTAGGCTGTTTGGTATTGTAGCCTTCATCATTTTCTAGGAGGCTGTCATACCCTTTCCCTCCTTAAGTCTCTCCCCTTGTACATAATTCCACCATGTAAGAGCAGACCCCTTCAACCTTGCTTGCCTTTCTTGTCAATTTAGGGGCTTTTGAAGAAAAAATCATTGATGAGAAAGATAAATCAGATGATCTTGATGTCAGAAATGATGCTGATATTATGGATTTACCAAGTAACATTATTCCTAAAGGTATGGTCACGTTAGAGAGACTTTTTGACTCTGATCCTAGAGTAAAAGAGAGATTAACAATGATTTTAGATGCCGAGAAGTACGAGCCACATAATATTGGTCCATAAGGCCAAGAGAAGATTGTCTATATTGTGAAGATTTGCACTCAAAATGAAAGAGATTTTTTTTTACAAATCTTGAAAGAGTTCATTGATGTAATAGCATGGGGGTACAAAGATTTTAAAAAGTTTGTTACATTGATCATCACCCATGTTATCCCCCTAAAACCTAATAGAAAGTCATTCAGGCAGAAGCAATGACCGGTTAATTCACTAATAGAACCCTTGATTTTCAAGGAAGTACAGAAGTTCCTCTCTGCCAAGATTATTTTTCTGATACGACATTCTACTTGGGTTGCCAATTTGGTACCAGTAAGGAAAAAGAATGGAGAAATACGGATTTGTGTGGACTTTCATAATCTCAACAAGGCGCCTGAGAAAGATAATTACTCACTTCCTTCTTTGGATGAGGTAATACAAATAGTAAATGGTTCACAAATGATGTCATTTTTAGATGGTTATTCTGGATACAACCAAGTTTTGGTGAACTATGAGGATTGTATGAAGACAATGTTTACGACGAAGTGGGGAACATATGCATACAAAAGGATAACATTTGGGTTAATTAATGTTGGGGTGACCTTCCAAAGAGTAATGGATACGACCTTCAAAGATTTAATTGGCAAGTGTATTATTATATACATGGATGACTTGACTATATTTTCCAAGGTCAGAAAAGATCACCCGGACCACCTCCAAAAAGTACTGGAAAGATGTCAAAGATATGGGATTTCCCTTAACCCCAAGAAATGTGTATTTGGAGTGGCTGAAGGAAAGCTACTTGGCCATGCAATCTCTGAGAGGGGGATATCTATAGACCCAGATCAGGTAGAAGCGTTGTTGAAGTTACAAATGCCTGACAGTAAAAAGGAGATGAGATATTTCTTTGGGAAGATCAATTTTGTTAGAATTCTTATCACTGGGTTTGCAGAGATAGTCAAGCCATTAAATGAAATGATGAAGAAGGATGCTAAGGTCGAATGGACAACTGAAGCAAAAGAGGATTTTGCCTAGATCAAGAAATCCATCGCTGAAGCTCCCGTGTTAACTATCACTAACTAGAATCTATTGTTTTACATATATTATTTTTCTTCCTTACACTCGAGAGCAGCTGTTTTGATGTAGAGCCAAGCAGGGGATGAGAAACCCATTAAATTTATGAGCTCTCATTTCAAAAGTGTTGAGTTTAGATACTCTCATCTCAAAAAATAGGCTTTCGCGTTAGTGAGAGCAGTCAAGAAATTTAGGCATTATATCCTGAGGAGTAAAATCTACGCGATTGTCCTTGATCAAGCGGTGAAGCCACTACTCATGCAGTCTAAGCTGGGAGAACATCGAGGGAAATGGATGGCAATATTACAAGAATTTTATCTAGAGATGCATCCAATGAAGTTGGTTCGAGACCAAGGATTGTCTCAAGCCATGGTGATTGACATGCCTCAAATCCAGTGCCAACAATATACACTGGAGTCATTCACTCAGGACCCATGGTACACGGATTTGGTATAGGTGTCATGAGAGGTTGAAAACCACACAAAGATGAGCATTAAGGCTCAAAAGTGCCAATTATATGGTCAAGGGTTCGACACTTTATAGAAATAATTATGAAGGTATTTACCTTTGATGTCTTGATCATCAAGAAGCCCATAACATGACTGAGGAATTTCATGGGAAATATGGTACAATTCACGGGTTGACGGATGCCACTGCACATCAAATCTTGAAGGCTAAATATTACTAGCCTATTATATTTAAGGATACTCATGAGCATGTTCGTCACTGTCATACGTGTCAAACCGCAGCTTCTAGAGAGAGGAATCCAGCAATGCCTCTCCAACCAGTGTTTGAGGTAAGACATTTCGCCCAATGGGCACTAGATTTTGTAGGTGTTATTAATCCTAACTCATCTGTAGGACATAAGTTCACTCTTATTGTGACGGATTACTGTACCCGGTGGATGGAAGCCATTACGTGTTGAAATGCTACTGCTGAGGTAGTCTTGAAATTTATTGAAGAGCACATCATCACCAGGTTTGGCATGTCGTTCGCTCTGTTATGTGACAATGGCCCTGCTTTTACTCCTGCACAGTTGATGCAATGGTTATATAAATATAAAGATATTAAAATTTTCATCCAACTACTACCCACAAGGTAATGGAGTAGGTGAATCTACGAACAAGAACATCCTAGATGTCATTAAAAAGCTTCTTGAGAAGAATCCCAGGGATTGGCATAATCAGTTGAGATACGCCTTATGGGTTGATCGAACTAGAGTAAAAGCCGCCCTGGTAAATTCCCCGTATTACCTTGTTTATGGCCAAACCCCTGTCTTCCCAATCAACTTACAAATATAGGTCCTCCAATTAATGAAAGAACTTGAAATTGAGGATTAGGTAGAGGTTCGCCTCTTAAATTTATTAAGACTTGATGAAAAAAGGATTAATACTCTACAACACTTTTCCAAGCACCAAGTCGCTGTTAAGAGATGGTTTGACAAAAGGGCTAAGGTGAAATCTTTCCGGATCTCTAAACTAGTCCTCTTATGGGACAAGGCCAAGGAGAAGAAAGGTGATCACCACAATTTTGAAAGGTTGTGGTTAGGTCCTTACCAAATAGCCTAAATTTTAGGGGAGAACACCTTTAGGTTAAGCTCTTTGACTGGAGAACTTGTACCATTGCCTGTCAATGGTCAGTTCCTCAAACATTACTTCAATTAACCCCTAGTGAAGCTTGACCTACTGTATATAGTAGATTAGTTATTTTTGTTTTGTTTCTTTTGCTTTGTTGCTTGTTTGGGTTTTGGCATGTTTGTTGTGTTTTTGCTTTGTTGCATGCTTGTTTCCCTTTTATTTTGTTTGTTTGTTTCATTTCGTTTGTTTTCTTTTCGTTGTGTCGAGATATACATATTTGTTTTTAAAGATTTTAAAAGGAAGGTGTCCTTTGCATAACATATTGCCAAATTTTGAGAGACTTTGTCTCTTTTCTATTTACAACTTCATTGTCATTTGATTAATTTTGAAACCTTTGTCTACACTCGTTCAAGGTGGAATATAATGGTTTAAATATGATTTGATTTTTTGACCTTCAATTGGAAAAGGATAGATTGATAAACTCAACACTACCATCATATTAAGATACACCAGAAAGTTTTGTAAGATATTGAATAAACTGGTTTTCAAGTGAAAAATCTGAAGTCAGGATGTTTCACGTTATCCACCATGGTTCCCAACCCAGTAATCAGACTTTAATATTTGAAAAGTTGCTTAAAAGGTTATTAAAGAAATAAGTCATTCTATGTTCTATAATGTTTTCAAAAAAAGAAAAAAAAAGAGAGAAAATAAACAATCCTCTTAAAACAACTAAAATGGGTGTTTCAAGTAACCTCCACCGGGGCTATGGACGCCTGGCTGGCAATGGAGCACTGCTTGATGGGAACCAAAGGTATCTCTATTGGGGCTATAGACATCTGACTAGTAGCAGAGATATGCCTAGGATAACCTTGCACAAAACACATTGGTTGGCTTCACCTACGTAGCTTTCGCCCAGTTTTCTTTGATTATCTGCATTATTGAAAATGATGGAGTAATCAATCATATGCACACACTTAAGAGTTAATCATGTTCAGTTCTAGACTTGATTATTTGTTCATTGGTTCACTCATCTTTTTCTCTTATACACCCTTTTGAATGATAATATCCTTAGGCATCGGGTTAACCAGAGATTCTGAAGTAATAAATTTCCTAGAGTCATTATTCCTAGATAGTCGCCATTTGTTATGCCCTGCATATCTATCCCCCATTAGTTTCCTTGTGTGTAAATATGGGTCCCCTATTTTTTCCTTGTGTTGCTTTGTTCTTTTAAATTGTCATATATGTTTTTTAACCAATAACATCCCTTATTGTAACAAGCGCCCTCCTATATATTTGTGCTTAAAGCAAAGCTGGAATTTTGTAGCCTTCTGCTTTTCTTAAATGCCATTTCTTTAAGTCCAAAGAACCTTCAATTCTAAATTTATTTCCTTATTATTTATGGTCCATGTAGTCTTAGAAAACCCTTACATGGTATAATGGTATTTCCTTTATCATGAGAGAGATCTTCATGTACGAAGATAATCAAATTAGGAGTTGTTTTGGAAAAGGGATTGGACATCCATCAAAGCATAATCAAATGTAGATTTTTGTCTGATGTTGTAGTTGAAAGTGCCCTATTAGACATGTATGCAAAATGTGGGAGTATACACAAGGCATGTCAACTTCTCAACAAAATGTCTCAAAGAAATGCTATGATTATAAGATATGCACAAAATGGAATCCTTGAGGAGGCTTTGAAGCTTTTCAAAGAAATGCCCTAGAAAAATATGGTCTCATCTCTGAATCTTTTTAAATAAATTCCTCAACCAGATGTCATGTCATGGAATGTGATGGTTGCAGGCAATGTTCAAAATGGATTTATTGAAGATGGCTTGGAGGCATTTAAGCAAGTGCAATTTACAAGTTCAAAGCCAAACTCCACAACCCTTGCTAGCATCCTATCAGCCTGTGCGAAAATCAAAAGTTTAGATTGGGGTATGAGCATCCATCAAAGTTTAATCGAAAGTGGTTTTTTATCAGATGTTGTAGTTGCAAGTGCCTTGGTAGACATGTATGCAAAATGTGGAAGCATACACAAGGCAAGTGAAATTTTTGGCAAAATCCCTAGACTGGATGTAGTCTCATGGACTTCAATGATTGCAGGATATTTGCAAAATGGGTTTGTAGAAGAAGCCTTGAAAGTTTTAAGCAAATGCAACTGACTGGTGTAAAGCCAAACTGCACAACCTTTTCCAGCATCATCCCAGCCTGTGAAAAAATGGGAAATTTAGAATAGGGGATGGAAATCCATCAAAATATAATCAAAGGTGGATTTTTGTCAGATATTATAATTGCAAATACCATGATAGACATGTATGCAAAATGTCAAAGCGTACACGAATCTTGTCAACTGTTTCACAACATGCCTCAACAAGATGTGATTTCATGGAGTAAAATGATTGTAGGATATGCACAAAATGGGTTTGTTGTAGAAGCTTTACAAACTTTTAAGCAAATACAATTGGCAGCTCTTAAGCCAAACTCTACAACCTTTGCCAGCGTCCTCCTAGTCTGCCAAAATGGGAGATTTGGAACTAGGTATGCACATCCATCAAAGCATAATAGAAAAAAAAAAATTGTCAGATGTCATGGTTATGAATGCCCTGATAGACATGTATGCAAAATGTGGAAGCATAAAAAAAGCATACGAACTATTTGAAAAACTGCCTGATTGAGATGTGGTCTCATAGAATGTAATGATAGGAGGATATGTACAAAATGGATTTCTTGTAGAAGCTTTAAATTTTTTTTAAGCAAATGTAATCAGCAGGTGTTAAACCAATCTCCACAACCTTTGCCAGCATCCTTTAGGCTCGCGACAAGATGTGGTCTTTCGAAGAGGGTATGGATGACCATCATAACATAATTGAAAGTGGATTCCTATTGGATTTTGTATTTGTGAGTGCCCTAGTAGGGAGAGATGGAGAGATAGTAAGATAGAGATAGAGGAAGAGATGGAAACATAATTATGCAAATATAGAGATAGAGAGGAGAAGAGATAAAATAGAATTCTATAGAGAGAGAGAGAGGGAGAGATTCATGTCTATAGATATAGGAGAAGATTTTAAGGTAGAGGTAGAGATGAATATGGAGCAAGAGAAGAAGAGGGAGGCAAATAGATAAGAAGATAGAGAGAGGTTGAAGGAAATATACAAATAGAGAGATAGGGAGATAGAAAGGGAGAGATGGAGAGAGAGATCTAGATGGTAAGATAGAGTGATAGAGAGAGAGGGAGAGAGACAAATAGAGATGGAGAGAAATAAGGGGTGATAGAGAGAGGAGGGAAAGAGGGAGAGATGGAGAGAGAGAAAATAGAGATAAAGAGAGGAAGAGATGAATAGGGGTGATATAGAGATGAGACAAAGAGGGAGAGATAGATATATGGGAAGAGAGAGAAAGATGGGAAGAGAAAGGGAGATCATAGATAGGGTAAAGGGAGGAATCAAGAGTGGGTGAGATAGAGAGTGGGGGAGAAAGAGATGGAGAGAGATAGAAAGAGGAGGGTGAGTAGAGGAGGGAGAGAGAGAAGAGGGGGTAGAGATGAGAGATAGGTAGAGGGAGAGAGAGAGAGAGAAGAAGAATGGGGGAGAGGGAGAAATAGAAGTGGCATCTTCAAATAAACTATGCATCCACTTACATGGATCCAAACATGAGTAAAATAAAATGTATGAATTGGGAAGATAATCAAGTTGTGTTACCAATAGGCTAATATTACAAAGAAAGATGTGGGTAGAGGAAGATATATATATAGAGAGAGATAGTGAGAGATAGATAGAGATAGGGAGATAGAGGTAGAGAGATATGGATAGAAATAGATATTGGAGCGAGAAGGAGAGAAACAAAGACATAGAGATATATTGAATAAGAGAGATTTATAGATAATGAGATATAGTTAGGGAAGGTGAGGGAGATATGAATATATAGATAGAGGGGAAAGTAGTGAGATAGAAAGAAGGTGACATAGACAAGTAATAGAGAGAGGGAGAGAGATAGAGAGGGGAAATATATGCATGGAGGGAGAAAGAGGAAGTGTGTATATGAGTGAGATAGAGAAAGAGAGGGAGATAGTATATAAATAGATAGGGAAGGGGAGAGAGAGGGAGGGAGAGAAATAGATAGAGGAGAGAGAAGTAGAGAGATATACAAAAAGGGAGTGATAGGGAGAGATGGAGAGAGAGGGACAAATAGGGATAGAAAGAGGGAGAGATACGGATGGAAAGGATATATATAGCTTGGGAAAGATAGAGGGTGTGATAGAAATAAATATATAGAGGGAGAAGAGAGATGTGTGTGTGTGTGTGTGTGTGTGTGTGTGTGTGTGTGTGAGAGAGAGAGAGAGAGAGAGAGAGAGAATTTATTTTCTCATGTTTTTTTTCACTTTTTCCAAAATTTTCAATGACTAAGGATTTTATTAATAAATTATCTTTTTTTCTTGATAGGAAATTTAATAATGATGTAAGTTTAACCAAAAAAGTTGAAGTGGATCTTTAGACTTTCCATTTATTGGTTTACTATAGATTTAAAATTGTATTAAATTTTTTCTTTTTTCTTTTTTTAATAAGTAAATAGCTGGATAGGGGCAACACCCTTGTATTAATCAAAATAGGAGAATACAAGGCCTAGTTCAGTGAGAGCGGTAGGGGGAAAGAACTAGGAAGAAAACCCCTTACCATAGCTCTATTCCTATACAAAGAACCAGTAATGGAGGCTAGACAAGTACAAAACACTAGTTGACAACCGCTGGAAGTAGATAATAGAGGCCTTTAAACAAAAAATCAATAACCAGGAAACAGAGAAACTGGAGAGAGGTGAGAAACAGAATCAATGGGAGTCTTGAGAGTCATTATCCATAGGAGCATGAGCCGCATCCAAGATTATAGGGCATTTAGTGCCATAGGTTGAGTGAGCTGCCGATTCTGCCTTCTCCCTAGAGAGTCAATAGTCATTTGGGAACCACTCCTCGCCAAGCCCAAAACCCCAGTCATTGCCATCAACCAAATCTCCATTCTCCAGAATACCAAAACCTTCTGCACCCACTAACCCTTCATCTCAATGAATTTTTTCCCTCCATTCCAACGTGAAGCCATTTTGAATACCTGTCGCCTTAAGCAGAAATTTAATATTCCTGCAAATGGCAGGCTAGGTTTCTTGAAGAGAACCAAAGTCTAGAGAGTTCACGATCACTAACTTTCTCACCTCCGCCCCGTTTCCCAAGGACATATAGTAATTTTGGGAAAGTGCTATTCTCAGGTTGGCATCAATATTATCCAAAGCGGCATCAATTTCCCCTAGCAGGTGGTGTTTAAACAACATTTGAGTTAAAAGCTTTGCCCCCTGCTTGCTAGTCCCCATGTATATCACCATTGCAAGGAAAAAGGTCGGGATATCGGCATTGGCTCTGTACCCATGATAAGCCATAAGGAATTCCTTCCCTAGTATCCTCTTAAGGCTGTGAAGAATAAGAGGGTGTCGAGAGTAGAGGACCTCCTGCAAACGTTTGTTACTGATTTTGCCCAGGAAAGCCATCTGCCGACAAGTAGCTTTAAGGAGAATTGGGCTCTTGATAGCAAGTCACTGAGTGAAGAATTCAAATGTTGGATGGAAAATGAGGGCATTCCATTGTTAAATAGCAAGTTATCAAACCAGGGGATATGGGCGCCAATCAAATGGTTCATGCCAAATGAATACACACACACATGAAATGATAGTGACCAAACACCTTCTGAGCCAAAGCTCGTCAACTTAATGTCGACCGACTTTATTCATCAAGTAAATATGTTCATATCCTAAGAGGATCTAGTCATAACTAGATATCAATTAAAAGTACACACATGTCCAATTGCCATGGGGCACAAACCAAGACATACCAATAATGATGGCAATGAGCCATGTCTCGGTGACAAGAAGAAACCTTAACTGGTGAACAAATCAAATGGTCGATCAATCCACCAGGAGCCACGACCATTAGGTTAAGTAAAAATCTAGCAGCAACTGGGGAGGCAATGCACCGGTTTGCACCAAAACCGGTAGTTAAATCAGAGAAAAATCTCAACCAGAAGGAGAAATGGAGAACACAACCAACAAGGAACTCAACCGGTGAGCACCACCATCAGTGAGAAAGGTGGGAGTCCATATCAATCGGTGGAGGAAATACAACCAACTAGCACCATCACCGAGAGGCTAATTGGAGAAATATATCCGCTGGAAGGAGAAGACAATCAGTTGAGACCAAAACCGACAAACTCAACCAAAAAGCACTATTACTGGCAAGATGATCGGGCCATATCAACCAGTGGAAGCTCATTTGGGGTAACAAACAAGTCAAAGAGACCCAATTAGTGGGCATTTAGAGAGTCTGTCAGCCTCTCCATTTCCTTCTGTTAGGCCCAATATAGAAAGCTAATGTACTGAGAGGGGAGGGGTGAATCAGTACTCCAAAACTTTTCCTTGATAATAACCTTACTGTTATGCATAAACAGAATAGTGCAGTAACATAAAATAAAACTATAATCAACAGATAACAATCATACATGATTCACTCCATAGCACATATATTTTGGTCATGCAGAAACTCTTGGTTAAAGAGAAAAACTGCGATGGAGATGGCACCCACAACTTCACTACTGCAATAATAAAGAATGCTCGGTTAGAGCTACATTGAGCTATTTCTGATAGCTTACCCTGTTAGGAGTATGAAGATCAGTTAGATCTACCTTACTAAAGGATTTTTACAACACTATATAAGTGTAGCACCTGGTTAAAGGATCTACAATTTATAGACTTGGTTAAAGTCTTTTACCCTGTTAAAGGTTTCTCTTACAACTTCAAAATATTACAATATAATCTTTACAAATATCTGCAACTTTACATCTGAAATGCTAAAACAGATTCTATGTGCTCTAAATAAGATTACGTAGCTTGTAGCATACCTTGGTAACCCATAATGAAACTCGGCAAACCCTTCTATTTACTCTGTTCTTCGACTGTTCATTAATAACCTTCTCGGTGACCTCTCTGTGTCTCTGTAATAGTCTTCCTTCATGCATACACATTGCTATCTCATTGCATCTCATATCATATCATGTCATTTGTCTAACCCTAGAATCATGCTGTATATATAGATCTCTTACAGCGGTGATCTGATTCGTTGCTTCAATCTTACAAAAAGATTCTTCGAATGAATAACTAAACAAAATATCTCATAGGTTAGATTGGCCTTGTAATCATACACAATCTCCTAATGCAATTCCCAATGAAAAAAAGGTTAGATGTGCCTCGATCTTGTAACACGTTTTCATGTGCATGTGCAGGTTCAATGTATCTGGTAAAACATTTCACTCGATGAATATCAACTCGGTGAGTTAACTTTACCACTTGGTAGCCATGAAACATTACTCGGTAAACAGCTCGGTGAATACTGTATTCTATGATTGCTTTCTTCAGTAACCGACTAGACTGTTCATACCAACTTCTCTGTGTGCACCGACTGCATGATTCGGTAATACTAACCAACTAGAATATAGTATGACTTTGGATATGAAACTAATGGCAATTTGATAAGTAGTAACAATCTCCCCTTTTAACATTAGTTGAGATGTTTGACAAAAACTACTTACAATTCATAACACAAAAAACTATATAATTGGCAAAATGACTATACTTGACAATATGTACAATAGTCAATAGTATATGCAGATATACTCCCCTTATCATTATCCTATACATAACTCTGAATTTTGCATGTTCGGTTCTATTCTGTACTTGTGTGCTCTGAATGCTCTGTATATTCTGCTCGGTATACTCCCCTTGTATACAATACTCAAAATTGTGTTATCAAAATTGTACTACTCACCAAGTGTAGAATTACTCCCCCTTTGCTGGGCTTTCCTCTATGTAGTAACATAATATTACTCCCCCTTTTTGAAAAACATTAAAAACTTAATTTGCATCTAGAGGTGGTAACTGATCAAAAATAGTCTTATACTTGGTCCGGGCGTCAGTGAGGGCGATCGAGAGTGAGTCCTTGAGACTTTCCATTAATGAGTTCTGTGCTTGAATATCAGATAAGAGTGATATCAAGCCATCAAGAGTGCTTCCCTCTTGTGTAGTTGATAAGCTTGTAGCTCGGTTGAGCTGCTCCTGTACTGATGAGAGATGAGGAAGGAATAATGTTTGAAGGGTCATTATATCCATCCTAATTTTATGCTCTTCATTCCTCAGTTCTAACTGTTGAGCCATGAGCTGTTGTAGCTTTTTGTAAAAATTCTGAACTGAATTGGGCTCAGTGGTCAACTTGGATGAGAGATCGGTGATCTCTTTCTCAATTGCATCAGTTTTATTTTTGATGTCTTTAATAAATAAAGAAAATGTACACAATTTCTGGAATAAATAAAGAATGTGCTTGAGTTGAGGGGACAACTCAGCAATGAATTTGACAAGTTTTACCTTGCCAACAACAATTGATTTTTGGACTTCCTCTATCATTTTTGCTGTGAGCTCTTTATCCTTGAGCTTGCTTAGGTACTCGGATGCATCAACTCCAGATGTTTCAATCTGATTAAGGAGTTCATCCAACTGAATATGGATGGCTGCATCGGTTGACACTGTTGCTTATGGTAGCATTTCTGTGAGCAGTTTCCTAACCTTTTGAAGTACCTTGTTCTTTTTCTATATGGCTAGTTGCTTCTCCCGTTCAGCCTTTGCTTTGCATAGTTCACCGAATTCAGTGAGTGCTTGCCCTTTTAATTTGGAAATGTCGACATTGGGCAACACGATCGGTTTAGATAAGTCAAATTTAAAACCATGCTTTCTCACCTTCTTCTCTTTTCCTTTGGTTTGTGGCACTAAGATAGGTGCTTGTGAGGCTTGCTATCCCTCGGTAGGTTGCTCGGTAGATGCAACACTTTGGACTATTCCTGTAGCAATTTCAGTGTCTTTGGATGGCTCGGTGCTAGGGGTCTCAGCTGTAATATTTGCTATGCTTGTCTGTGCTTGAGACATTTGATCTTTGGTTGTGTCTGTTGCAGCTTCATATTTGTTACTTATATCTTCTGCAACTTCATATTTGTTACCTTCGGTAACTTGTTCGGTGTCCTTGGGAGCTTTGGTTGGGACTGGTGGCTTCACCGGCAGATAAAGATGAACTTGTTCTAAGACCGATTCACTAGACACAAGTTTTGCATAAGTGGTGCCTTCAATCATTTCCTGCTCCGGTGCGGCTTCATCCATTACATCTTCATCAATTTGTATAGTGTCAACCGGGTTTGGACCTTGCTCGGTGATATCTGGATCTTGCTCGGTGACATCAACAATTTCAATTTGAGATTGTTCACCGACATCCTTTTGTCTGAAGATCTCCTGCCACTTGGCCTTAGTCTCATTTTCCGCATCAATATATAGCCCATTCATCAATTTTAAGGCTCTTTGTTTCACAAGAATTTTTGAATTGTATGTGAACAAATGCTCCTTGATTTCAGCTACGGACATGTCAGGAAATAAATGGACAAGACTTCTTTCTCTTATTTATCTCTCTGAATCCATTGCATATTTCCATATGTTATCAATATGTGAGTAGAGTTCACTCGGAAGTGACTTTGCTAGTTCTAATGGTGCTAACTGAAACTTCAGAAGTGTACATATGACAGCTTCTTCAATCTGTCGTTCCTCATCATTATTCCTAGACTCATACTTAACATATCTGAATCTTGCAAATCCTTTGTATTCTTTAAGATTGGCACAAAAATTTTCAACACTGTGAATGTTTGCCTTTTTTCTCTTCACAATCTGGAATTTGTTTGCATCATCAGACTCTGTATCACTCGACTCTTTTGCCAAAATGAGTCTCCGAGTAGATTTCTTGTAAGTCTTTGTTACCTTAGGAATGGCAACAGTCTTTTGTTTCTTGCTCGGTGATGCAGCTGATGCTCTGGTGTTGGGTCTCTTTGGTGGTGGAGTCGGCAGGGCCTTTGTGATGTCCCGTTTCTTTCTTTTTAGAACTTTTCCCTTTGGCAACTCTGTGCTCAATGTTATTGTAGCCTCCTATGCTTCTGATTCTTCCTCGGTAATGGCAATATTGCCTTTGACAGGTGTAGATGAGGATTCTTCTATGAATTTCTCAAATAAAGCTTTTATCATCTTTGTAGCTTTTCTTGTAGCCTTAGGAACTACAATGCTCATTTTTACTTTCTCCTTCACCTCTTCATAGGTTCCATACCTTAGTTCAGTTGCATGCCTTGGCAATGATAGGTAGGCATCAATTTGTTTCTATGTGATATCATAATCAATTTCATAACCCATTGGTTGCAACAACTGAATCCTCGGTTCAACAGTATTTACATAGCAATAATCAGTGTCGACTTCAAAACATATATTGTCATTGTATTTTTTGACCAGCTGTGGTGGGTTCCTGTACCTGTTGTGCATTTTCTCATGGAATTTGCTAAAATAATCATCCATGATATCATTAAATTTATCTCCTAACTTCTTGATGTAATCATTGATCTGATGGGTGATAGGTCGGTGTAGCTCCCATACTACTTTACCAACTGAGGGAAAGAACTTCTCAAAATAGAAAAACATACAGACAAGTAGTGAACTGAACTTTAGTGTGTTTGCTGAGTTGTTCTTCTTCGGCTTCCTTATTGTGTTCAGGTTCTCAAATAAGTTCTTTAGTAGCACTTCACATAAGTCTACTTTCATTCCCTTCTTTAATATTTTGTAGGCCAGGTCCACTGCAGCACATGGTACACTGTTTTCCCTTGCAGATTGGAAGAAACAGTAACCAATAACTCTGATTGCAAATTTTAGTTCAGCATCAGTGACATTATTCAATTTCAGTCCTCGGTAATCAGATTCTACTCTGGTTAGACTGATTAGCTCCTTTTGTGATGTCATTTTCTGTGCACGATTATGATCGTAGATGGGATATCCGATGATCAGGTGAATGATTTCCTTCGTGATCTTGAACGGTTTCTCTTGTAGCCACATAAAATCATCATGTACTTTGCTCAATACAAACTTAACCCATTGGGGTTTGAACACACGAGGATAGACTAGGGGTTCAGTTAATCCCTTGATTCTGATATGTTCAAATTTACTATACAGTTTTCCGTCAGTGCACAGTTCATCATATGTGTCACTAATCTCTACATGACCGAGTTCCTCAACATGACACTTGGTAAAGAATCTGACATCATCTACCAATAAGACTCGATCCGGGATGAGTGAAAATGCAGTTTTATCATCTGGTTCTGAGGTGACTTTAGGAGTTAGGGAATACTTCAGAGATGGCTTCTCCACATTTTGGACAACTACAAGGTCTTGGATCTTGGGTGCCATGGTAGATCTCGAGTAAAATTTGATAGGTTATCCTTAGGGTTTACAAGTGACTTACTCTTCACACTCAATAGACACTAGCAATTTGACTAGATTAGAAACCAGCTAAACAATGTGAATAGATTGATGTAAATACCTTGAAATTCGCTCTTCTCTGCTTCTCAAAAACTTGGGTGAATGAAAATGACTGCGAAAACACTTTTAAGTACTCAAAAATACCTTATCAGGCTCTGTGCAAGTTAGGTCAAGATATTAAATGCATAAGAGGTTCACCTTTTACTGATTTACTCCATTTTCTATTTTCACCGAGTACCCAACTTTTCTTTGTTAACCGACTTGGCAGGTTTCCTGTATACACCGACTTGACAGGTTTCCTTTATAGTATATAAACTGACTAATTGCATCTTAACTATGTAGATTTTAAATTTTGTTACATAATAGAATAGGAACTGTTATGATTTAACTTTTAAAGAATGCAGTCCCTTCATACCTTTTCTTGACTAATTTGAAATAGGTGCACCTAACTCGGTAGGTAAGGTGCTTTCTTCATCAGACATAATTTCTTTCTTTTTCCAAATCATCTTGAATTTTTCTTTTATCTCCTCAGTGTCTCTTCTCGGTTGATCTCTGCAATCTTTAGCTAAATGTCCAGCTTTGTGACAATGAAAACATGCCATACCAGGATTTCTCCATGATCCCCGATTGTTCATTCCAAACTTTATAAAACATTCGGCACTTATATGTCCATATCTTCCACAAAATTCACACCATATCCTTGTATTGTAATCCCATGGTACTGCTGCATATTATTGGTAAGGATCTGTGTGAGTTTGGTAACCTCCAGTGTTTGCTTGGTGTGGATACTTCATGTAGTTCTTTTGCTTAAACCAGCACTTCTCAGTACTATGTCCATATCTATTGCAGTTTTTACAAAACCCTTTGAATTTTGCCTTCTGATGGTTGTTAATAGACTTTGTCCTACAACCCTAAATGACAAGTATATGAACTACATTTTTCTCTCTCATTTGGCATGAGGAAGAGGATATATGAAAAAGCGTGGAAATTATACTCAAGCATTCAAGCATTCCTTCAAGCAATTGATCATTTCAAGTCTCCATTCAAGGCTAAGTGTTGCATTCAAGACAAGGATTCAACCATTGAAGAGGAGATCACACACTACATGCTACAACATACAACATACAACATCTATACCTACGCACATAAGGATACAAACATCCTTAGAACAAGGTATTAGTACTTATTTTACAGTCATTTACATTTACAACACTTGCTCATTTCTTGGTTAATTCCAAAACTGGGGTTTGACCTAAAGGCAAACCCCTAATCCCTAACCCCCCAATCGTCTTCGCTTTTCTGTGTGTAGGTTGCAGGTACGCGGCTGAAATTGAAGATCTGGAATCCTTGTGCAGAGACGAACAGATCCCCCTTCATTTCGCGGATTTTTCGGAGGACCGTGGCGCCGAGCGCCATCGTCCCGACAACTTTTGCTCAAATTTGCAGGACAGTGCCGTATCAAAATTTTACTGCTAATTCCAGGTCCGCAGCTTCATACTGTATTCCTATCTTAGTTTATAAGCGAATCTTTATCACTTTCTATGCATGCTTAGCTTAATTCTTCTATCAACATTCTTTACAAAAGAGGGTAGCCTTGCTGTCTTAACCCTTGAAACACATTTAGCATCCAATCTTGCATTGCGTGGGATTGGATCTTGTGGGTTTCAACCCCTCTTTTGAATGTAAAGTCTCTCCCCTAAGTGAAAACCATCGAATCCTAGCGAACCTCCCTTCTCTCTCCTCGGAGTTGGAAGAGGGAGAACAACTAGGGTTCGATCGCGATTTTCCACTTTACATTTTGGTGAACCCGACGTGAACATCCTTTCTGATTTTTCATGCTTAGATCTGAAAAAATTGATTACATTTCTATGTTTGATCTTTTGCAAAATTTTAGAGGTGATTGCATAAAAACCCTAAATTTTCTTTTTAGTAATTGAACTTGCGAAATGTCTAAATGTTAATGCCTGTTTCAGATCTGCCCTTCTATTATAAATTTTCAATTCATATTTGTGCTTTAATTCTAAAAAATTAAGTGGTTAAGTGTCAAAACCCTAATTTTTGAAACCCTCTTGATTCAACCTTTGTCCGACAATTTCACTGATCAAAACATCTCCAAATCAGCTGTAACTTTGGATTCCGCAATAAAATCACAATATCTTTCATCCCTGAAAATTTGGAAAAAAGTTGCGAGGACCGTGGCGCCGAGCGCCATCGTCCCCGACATTTTTTCCGAAATTTCGGGAGCGAGATCTTACTGTGTTTTTCTGCTAAAATTCAGAATTTTGGCTGATTTTATCAATTATAACACCTTCAAAATTACAGTCAAAGTTGGTCTTGTGATTGCTTGGATTAAGGCTTCTAAACATTTAAAAATCATTGAAATTGAAATTTTGTGTCAAAATTGTGTTCTTACTGTCCTAAATCTAAAAAGTGTGTTATCATTCATTAAAAATTTCAGTGCTTTATTCAAATTCTTGCAATTTGTGACTTTTGAAATTAAGTGCTTAATTACAACAACTTTGATTTCCGCTTTCAAAATTGAATTTTGCGTGAAATTGAGTCAATTTTCAAAATTTGCATTGCTCTTGACATTCCCTCTAAAATCATAAAATTCAAAATTTCAGTTTCCCTCTCTTTTTCAAAATTCAAATTTTGCATTTTTCGACAATCTTGGTAGGGTTCAATTTTGAGATTGCAACTTTAATTTGGCCTATCTACAGATCGTAAAATCACTCAATTTTTTCAGATTAGCTCTAAAATCATCATACCTTTCATCCCTGCAAATTTTGAAAAAAGTTGCAAGGACCGTGTTGTACTCCGGGCGCCACAGTCCCGGACATTTTTTCCGAAATTTCGGGAGACTGTTGTGATTGCATTTAACAGCTTAAATCCAGAAGATTGGCTGATTTTACTGAAAATTGCTACCTCTAAATTCAAAATCTTCTCTCTCTTTCTAGTGCATGAGTTTTACAACAATAAGCCCTACTTACACTATTCCCGTTAGACAAAGCCGTAGAATTAAGTCTTTCTGAGGTTTAACTACTGAGGAGATGGAACCTAATTTGAATAGCCTTTTTAACGAGGACATGGGTAATTCCTCTAATCCTCCTAATGATGAAGAAGCTCTCCATGAGGTTTCTGTAGAACAACTTTTGAAATTGGATAACCAATTTGACGATTTTCGACAATGGATGTCTCAAGAATACCCTGATAGTCAAGCTCTTCCTTTAATTGAGGGTCTAAAACGTATGCTTCAAAGTGATAAGAATGGAATTGATATTTTGCGTGGTATTGCACACATTGTGGATTCAAATGTGATGCCTATGAAGAGTTGTGCTGAAAATTTGGGTTATACACAACCTCCTACTCAAGTCAATCATTCTATTCCTTTGACAACTTCTATTGCTAGCATACCTACTTTTACATCAAACATAATGGCTACTTCTACACAAGACATTCCTCCTATGATCACCAGTCATGGGGGCAACCCTTCTTCTTCAATTAACCCTCTTCCTTCATTCAATCCGACTTCTTCATTCATTCCTTCAATGAGTGTGCCTATTATATCACCACAAATGAACATGACGCAAGGGGGCAATTCATTTAACCATTCCATCCCTCCTTGTAGTATTCCTCCTGTCCAATCATCTCCTATGACTAATTATCATAGAGTCCCACCACCTTACTCTTTACCTTCTTTCAATAACATAACACCTCCATCTCAATCTAACACATCCAATATGAATTCTTCGACTGAAGTGACCATTAACAATCTAGCACAAACTGTCTCTTCTTTACAGCAACAAATTGCCTCTATGAATCAATCTAAGTTTAGTGTGCCCACATTTGATGTTGCGAGCCCACTTTCTCTTGACATTGTTCGAGCTATCCCTCCTAAACATGTTGAAATCCCGCATTTGGAACTTTATAATGGTAAAGGAGATCCTCTAACACATGTTAAGACTTTTCAAACAATATGTACCGATTTTGCTTATGACCAAAGGTTGCTTGCAAAACTGTTTACTAGAACATTAAGAGACAAAGCCCTACAATGGTATTGCTCGTTGCCTTCCTATTCTATTACTTCTTTCGAACAACTTGCAAATGCTTTCATTCAACAATTTCAAAACAATATAAGTCCTAAAGTTTCTTTGATTGATTTAATGCATTGTAAACAAGGTGTTAAAGAAAAAGTGACTGATTTCATTGGTAGATATAAGCATTTGTATGCTCAAATTTCTTTTCCAGTGCCTGACAATGATATTCAAAGAATCTTTATTTCTAATTTACAAAAAGATATTCGAGACAAACTTCTGTTTTCTGAGTTTACTTCTTTCCAACAGTTGTGTGCAACTCTTCACAATTATCAACTGACTGTGAGTCAAATGGAACAATCACATCCTATGGCTCCGAGTGATAAGGGTGATAGCAGTCAACAACCATTTGGGAAGTTTAAACCGAACAGAGATTCCATCAAATTCAATGAAAACATCATCAACAACAATGTGAATGCAGCATCAGGTGTGCCTCCTATTTCTAAATTTTTCAAGAAAGAAAGAAAGTATACTCCTTTGAATGAATCATTGCATAGTATTATGAATAAGTTATTGGAACAAAATGTGCTTACTCTTCCTCCTATAAGGCAAATTGATCCTGCAAAGATTACTTCACCTTATTTTGATAACAAAGCTTTTTGTCAATTTCATCGTCAGCCTGGGCATGATACTGAAAAATGTTTTTCTTTAAAGGGTAAAATTCAAGATTTGATTGATAATAATACTATCTCTGTTTCTGGAGTGAATGATAAAGGCAACACATCTGTAGCTCCTCCTAACCAAAATCTTCAGATTTTCACTGATCCATTGCCTTCTCATACCTCTAATGCAATTGAGGCTAATGATTCCTCTCTCTCATCTGATGGTCTTGTGTCTATGACTCCGAATGTGATTAACTTTGTAGAGCAGCAAGAAATCCCTAAAGAACCTTCCATCACATTTGATTCCAGTGAAACCATTAGGGCACCTGATGGTCCTTTATACATAGTTGCAAAAGTTAAGAATACACCTTGTCGTGGAGTGCTTATTGATCCTTCGTGCATGATTAATGTTATTACTGAAGAATTCCTTTTTACTTTGCAATTGAATCAAGTGATATATGACAAAACAGATGTGATTGTGAAATTATTTGATGCATTTTCTTCTCCTGCAATTGGTTCTATTACATTACCTATTGAGGTCCATAACAAATCTCTTGATGTGAACTTTGCTATTATTCCATCTGCCGAACAATTTCGTGTGAAGCTTGGCTATCCTTGGCTATCTTCCATGAAAGCTATTGCTTCTCCTATTCATAAGTGTTTGAAATTTCCCCATAATGGTGAAGTTGTTATTGTCAATCATAGTCTCTTTAAACCAGCTGAAAGAACTTCTAGCGTTCCTATTGATTACTTTTGGCCTAAACAATTCCAATCTCTTCCTCCGCGAAGTGATCATCTTTTCAAATCTTATCAAAAGTGGAAAACAGATATGATCCTATCTCTAAGTGAACCTAGAACACCTAAACTTGATATTCCTATCATTCTTGAGAAGGAAGTTCTTCCTTTGAAAGATAAAACTAACGTCTTTCCTCAAGAATATTCCCAACCCATCCCTATGGATGTGACTATGTCTATGCCTAATAAACTTCCTAAGAGTAGACCTATACCTCCTCGTCACGATGGACTTGGGCTTCTCCCTAAACCAAAAATTCCTCCTTTATATGGAGCAGTTCCTCCTCCTTTTTATAGAGAGAAGAGACCTTCTTCTTCTCCTATTATCCAGCCTAAGAGACCACAACCTAAACACCCAAGTGCTAAGGATGAGAACATTCCTCCTCCTCAATCTTCTCCACTTCCTACTAAGACTAGACGAAATTGTTCTGCACGTGAACGCCGGCGAAAGCGTCGTCTTAGAGCTCAAACTTTGCAATCTCCAAAAACACCTTCAACAAGCATTATTCCATTTTCTCCTCAGCCGGACATTGAGCCTAAATCTCCTAAACATAAGATGCATGATGGTCTTGATCCGGTGCGAGTTAAAGATCCTATTTTTATAAATCTTGATGATGATATGGATGAAAATGTTATTCATGATGAAAATGTTACTTCTCTTGCTTCTGATAGTGAATATGAACTTGTTGATATTGATAACCATTTATCTAATGAATTTTCTAAAGCACTTATCCTAGCTCCTAGACAAGAACAATGTGGCTCGGAACATGAACATAGCCCATGTTTGGATCTTGTGATAGCTCCATCTGCTGTGTTGGATGTTCCTCCTCTAGCGTGTTCCCTGCCTTCCCGAAACATTGATCAGCAAGATCGGGGGGTAGATGACGTGCTACACTAGTTTCATTAGCATAGCAGATTCTCTCCCCCTCTCTTTCGTTACTTCTTCTATATGTTATTCTCATTCTTCTATTTGTTGTCCTTAGTGTTGTTTACTTGAGGACGATGCAAAGTATTGAGATCTCTCGATCTCTCTCATGTTGACTCAAAAGACACATGTGTTCCCTTCTTCTAGGTGACCTTCCTTGATTGGGGAATGAAGAACAATTATGCATACATACATATGATATACATGAATTATCATACAACATACTGACCCCGAGGAAAGCGAAGTCACCTTGTGCTTTGTGTTTTGTGTCTATTATCCTTGGGTTTATCTCACACTTGGGGGCTAAATCCTTGCGATAATGTGCTCCTTTCCTTTCTCATTTCTTATGTATCACTACGTTAAAACAATCACCCCCGGTGAGGCGTGTGCGATCGCTTTAACGTAGGGGGGCATACATCCCGTTCATATCTTTTCAAGATACTTGAAAATTTCTTGGTAAATTTAGCCTTGCCTTGAAAATTTTTGATATCTTTCTTGCATGACTCATAGTGAGGGAACCTTACTACTGACAGTCATGGTTCTTCCTCGTGATCTTCCCTTTTACTTTGTCAATCGAAGTCGTAAGATCCTTAGTCCACTGGGGGCTTGGTGTATCTTGCCTCCTTGACGTGGTGAAAGCCTTTCAATATTGTTTCCTTGTACTTTACCGGAAGTATGAGCATACATACTCCCGCTAAAGTGGGGGCTAAATGTAGCATCCTAAAATTGTGACACTTGCAATTTCGACTGCATTTCGGTCTTCACAATGGCGACGCAACACGCAACCTGAATGGAGACCCCGAAACTTGCTCACGACACTGAAAACTGCATTTTTCAAGCACCCTGGCCTGAACCTCCTTGCACCCTGCTGTCCCGGGAGGTGGGACCAAAGCGCCTTGGTCCTTCAGGACCAGGGCGCCCAGCGCCCTAGTCCTTGGGTCCTATTTTGGGCCCGGTCTCCTAAGGGGTCTTGGGTCTTTTTGTTTGCAAATTGGAAATTAACTTTCCTGGTCGGCCTAAGGTCGGGAAAATCAGTCTATCAGCCCTAAATGACAAGTATATAAACTACATTTTTCTCTCTCATTTGGCATGAGGAAGAGGATATATGAAAAAGCGTGGAAATTATACTCAAGCATTCAAGCATTCCTTCAAGCAATTGATCATTTCAAGTCTCCATTCAAGGCTAAGTGTTGCATTCAAGACAAGGATTCAACCATTGAAGAGGAGATCACACACTACATGCTACAACATACAACATACAACATCTATACCTACGCACATAAGGATACAAACATCCTTAGAACAAGGTATTAGTACTTATTTTACAGTCATTTACATTTACAGCACTTGCTCATTTCTTGGTTAATTCCAAAACCGGGGTTTGACCTAAAGGCAAACCCCTAATCCCTAACCCCCCAATCGTCTTCGCTTTTCTGTGTGTAGGTTGCAGGTACGCGGCTGAAATTGAAGATCTAGAATCCTTGTGCAGAGACGAATAGATCCCCCTTCGTTTCGCGGATTTTTCGGAGGACCGTGGCACCGGGCGCCATCGTCCCGACAACTTTTGCTCAAATTTGCAGGACAACGCCGTATCGACATTTTACTGCTAATTCCAGGTCCGTAGCTTCATACTGTATTCCTATCTCAGTTTATAAGCGAATCTTTATCACTTTCTATGCATGCTTAGCTTAATTCTTCTATCAACATTCTTTACAAAAGAGGGTAGCCTTGCTGTCTTAACCCTTGAAACACATTTAGCATCCAATCTTGCATTGCGTGGGATTGGATCTTGTGGGTTTCAACCCCTCTTTTGAATGTAAAGTCTCTCCCCTAAGTGAAAACCATCGAATCCTAGCGAACCTCCCTTCTCTCTCCTCGGAGTTGGAAGAGGGGAGAACAACTAGGGTTCGATCGCGATTTTCCGCTTTACAATATTATGTAAAATAATAAATTTAAATATAATCTATATTTAATATATAAAATAACTATATATATATAAATATTTATAAAAAAAATAATTTTATGATATCTTATTTTTAAATATAATTATGTTAAATATTTCATAAATAAAAAATATATAACTAAATATTATATATTTTATTTTCTAATATTAGAAATAGTCATAGCTAACTCTTTTTCAATTGGCATTATCATTAGACCATGTGGAATGGAAAATAAAGCTAGAAGAGATCCTTTATTTTAATTTTTTTTCTGGAAGGGCTTTTACATAACTAGGTCAAAATATATTTTCTTGAGGCTTATAATACAAAGAAAGTTTGCATTTAAAATAGATATGCAATCATAATAATAATAAAATAAAAATTTTAAGATCAAAACAATGATAAATACAAGCAAAACAATATTTTAGCCTTCACGATCACCAAAATCCTAGCCTTGGATGAAGATCGGCAAGGAAAACTGTAAATATAAATCATGGAGTTAGTTTGTTTCAAAAAACAAGTGACAAGAAAATGGTTGAAAAAATCAATGGAAAATGATCTGACGATTGTCTATCTCCCAATTGTCTTGCACACTTTTACATGAGTGTAAACTATTGATCTTGAAAGTTAGCAATGGAGTTCATAAAGGAAAAAACCAACAAATAAAAAATATGGAATATTCAACGATGGGGATGATTCCCATCATTTTGCATCCTCTCTAAAAGAGTCTGAGTCGTTGATCTACCTCTAAAATTTTGTCTCTTTATCCATCTCTCTGTCTCTCTCTACCCCCACTACCTCTCTTAATATAGTATTAGATCTCCTTATCTCGTACATTTCCCCTTATCTCTTCCTCTTTATCTCTCTATTGCTATCTCACTATGCTACCTATCTTTATCTCTCTCTATTTCTCTCCCACTTCCTATCTCCCCCTATCTTCATCTCAGCCCTATCTTCATCTTTTCTCATCTATCTCTAAACATGTCTCTCCCTCTCTATCCATTCATCTCTCTCCCTCTCCCTCTTTCTATACCTCTATATCTATTTCTCCATAATTATTCTTCTATCTATCCCTCTATTTTTATATCATTATAATCCATCTCTATCTACCCTTATATCTCTCCTTTTGTCTGCCTCCTTCAAAGGTTTTGTTTCAATAATGTTTAGATACTTGTAAGTGGATACATAGTCTATTAAATCTATCATTTCTCAATTGATCCCTCTTGCACAAATAAAATCATTTTCTAAATGACCAGCCCTTTGAGCTCATGTACTTCACAATCTATGCAACTAATAAACCAAAAAATGTCCTAATTGACCTTCCAAACCTCTTCAATGTACCCATTGTAAACCAATGTGCAATTTCTAGTATTAGAAATAGTCATAGCTAACACTTTTTCAATTGGCATTATCATTAGATCACATGGAATGGAAAATAAAACTAAAAAAAATCCTTTATTTTAACGGGTTTTTTAAAATAAAAAAAATTCTAGAAGGGCTTTTACATAACGAGGCTGGAAAAACCACTTGAGGAAGATCCTATGGTGACTAATAGTTTAAGTTCATCCAGTTCTTCTGGAGCTATCTTTCGAAGGGATATTTTGAGGATTCATGGAACAAATTATATAGTATGGAATATTTAGATGGAGACTCATCTGAGATATCTTGGCAAGGAGATTTGGGAGATCACACAGAATGGTGTCACACCCTATAATCTGGGATCTTGCAATCCTCCTTTGACAAACCTAGACAAGGAGCTTGAGAATGATTGTAGAGAAAGAGAAGCCCTCTTGTGTGCACTTTTTGATCAACAAATAATGGGATTAACCAACAAATCATCTAGAAAGGCTATATCGGATAAGTTGGAGACTCTTAACGAAGGTGACCCTATAGTGAAGATTGCTAAACTTGATGGTTACTGGGTGAGATATAAAAACCTTAAGCTGGAAGAAGATGAAAGGATTATTGCATTCATGGAAAGGGTAAATAAGATTTTTATGGGAATTCAATGTTGTGGTGGAACTCTAAGAGAAGATGAAATTGTTTCTAAAGTCCTGAGAGCCCTACCACCAGCTTACAAAATGAAGGCTACTGCTATCAATGAGCTAAGAACAATCGCCAATACATCTATCAATAGAGATACTTTGGTTGGGAAACTATTTGCTTTCAAGTTTGAAGAATTTGGACCTTCTGGAGCTATGAAGACTGAACCTTGTTTATATGCATCTACGTCTACAATTGGTAAGCAAGATTGGAAAGCTTTGTATGCAAAGGAATTAGAAGATATGAAGAGAGAAGATGACGAGTTCGAGCAACTTGAAGCACTATTTGCTAGAAGAGTACCTAAAAAACTTATAGGAAGTAAGTATGAAGGAAAAACACCTTTTAAATGTTATGCATGTAATAAGATTGGTCATTTTGCATCTAGATGTCCTGAAAGAAATTCAAGATTTGAAGAAAGAGTTAGAAGATCATTTAAGACTAACCCTCGATATGAGAACAAGTATAAATACAAGAAAAATAAAGATAAATCATGCTGCAAAGTGGATGAGGAAGGCATTACCGATTCAGATGATGAACCAGTAGAAGACTCTGCTAGTGGATCCAGCAATGGGAAGGAATGGGTGTTCTTGGCTATCAAAGAGGATGATCTGACACTGGAAGAGAATGTACCCGAAGAGAAGGCACTTGCTTCTAAAATTGAAGACAAAGATGAATGGGTAATTGACAACGGTTGTTCACATCATATGACTGGAGATAAATGGAAGTTTCTATCTTTGCAAGAATTTGATGGCGGTCTAGTTAGATCTGGAGATGACAAAGCATATATGATCAAATGAAAAGAACTATATCATTGGATGGTAATAACAATAATGACAATGTTTCTTATGTTGAAGGTTTGAGGCATAATCTTTTGAGTATAGGACAATTGGTAGATAAGGATTGCAATTATAGTTCAAGGATGGAAAATGCAAAATCATTAATAGATCTGGTTTGGAGATTGCAATTGGTACACAGACAAAAGGTAATATATTTCATTTGAAATCCGGTAAGAAGACATGTTTTATTACATAGATTGATGAGAGTTGGCTATGGCATAAAAGGTTGTGTCATGTGAATTTTGATTGCATTTTCAAGATCGGTTCAACTAAGGCAGCTAGGGATATACCTAAGATTATGAAGCCCTATAATCCGGTATGTAAAGAATGTCAAATGGGTAAAAAAGTTAGAACCTCTTTTAGAAGTATAAAACATAAATAAATTGATGTTCTTTATCTTATTCATACTACTTTGTGTGGCCCTGCTAGAGTTAAAAGCTTCCAGGGTGATAGATATTTCATGCTAATCATTGATGATTATTCTAGAATGATGGTTACTTTTCTAAAAGAAAAATCTGAAGCATTTCAGAAGTTTAAGATCTTTAAGGGTAAAGTGGAAACTGAGATAGGATTAAAGATTAAATATTTGAGGTCAGATCATGGTGGTGAATTCACATCCGGTGAGTTTACTAACTTTGTGAGAATCATGGTATACGAAGACAATTTTTTGCCCCCCAGACACCTCAACAGAATGGAGTTGTTGAAAAGAAGAATAGAACTATCTTGTATGCTGCTAGAAAAATGATGATGGAAGCTAGTCTACCTCATATCTACTGGAGAGAAGCAGTGAACACAACTTTTTATACATTCAACAGAGTACATATCAAAGGAGAAACTGGTAAGACACCTTACAAATTATGGTTTGGCAATACACCTACAGTTAAGTATTTCAAAATCTTTGGTAGTAAATGTTATATCAGGAGAGATGATATCATTGTTAAGTTTAATCCTAGATATGATGAAGGCATATTTATTGGTTATTCTAATGAAATAAAATAATATCTAGATGTTATAACAAGAGATTATAGAGAATTGTGGAGAGTGATAATGTCAAAATAGATGAGTTGAACATAAGTCAAATCAGAGTTTATGAGAAGAAACCGGCAGTGGAAATGATTATGTCTAAATTGGTAGCACCTTGATCAAAACAGAGTGTTGAACCAATTACTCCGATAACATCAAAAAATTCTACAGTAACTGAAGAACAAGGAAGAGGAACAGAGAGCTAGAAGACTCCTAGGTCTGTGAGATTGAATCATTCAGAAGATCAAATCATTGGGGATAAGTGCAATGGAGTGATGACAAGAAGAAGACTGGCAAATAATGAGGTATGTTTAATTTCACAAGTTGAACCGGTGTTAGTAATTGAGGCATGTAAAGATGAATATTGGTTAAAAGCTATGGAAGAAGAATTAGATCAGATTGAGAAAAATAACACATGGACCTTGGTTCCCCGACCTAAAAATAAAAAAGGTATTGGAACTAAATGGGTTTTTAGGAATAAATTGAATGAGGATGGTCAAGTTATAAGGAATAAGGCTAGATTGGTTTGTAAAGGATATTCTCAGAAGGAAGGAATTGATTATGGAGAAACTTTTGCACCTGTAGCTAGGATTGAAGCTGTAAGATTATTTCTTGCCTATGCTACTTATAAAAACTACAAGGTTTATCAGATGGATGTTAAATGTGCATTTTTGAATGGTTTGTAGGTTAAGAAAAGTTTATATGGATTGAAACAAGCACCTAAATCTTGGTATGCAAGGTTGGATAAATATCTTTTAAAGCTTCGTTTTACAAAGGGCCATGCTGACAGTAATTTATATTATAAGATCATTGATGATGATATACTGATTATTGAACTATTTGTTGATGATATTATTTTTGGAGGTGAAGATAAGTTATGCATAGAATTTTCTAAGAACAAGGAGAAATAATTTGAGATGTCTATGATTGGTGAGATGAAATTTTTCTTAGGATTGTAGATTACTTAGACTGACAAATGTATTTTCATATGTCAAACTAAATATGCTAAGGAATCGTTGAAGAAATTTGGTATAGGAGATTCTAAACCGATAAGTAATCCTATGGTTACAAGTGAGAAATTGACAAGAAAAGATGTTTTAGCACCGGTAAATCCTACAAGATACAAATCTATGATTGTCGGTCGGCTTTATTTGACTTAGACTAGGCCTGACATTATGAATGTTGTTTGTATTGTTTCAAGATTTCATAGTGATCTTAGAGAAAATCATGAGATGGCGATGAAAAGGAGTTTTAGATACTTGCAAGGTACATGAAAATATGGTTTGTGGTACCCTAAGGATGATAACTTTACTTTATGTGCATATAATGATACTGATTGGGTTGGAGATGTTGATGACCAGAAAAGTACTTTCGGTGGAGCTTTCTTTCTTGGAAAGAAGTTGGTTTCATGGATCAACAAGAAACAGTCATGTACTTCTCTATCTACTATTAAAGCTAAGTATGTTGCTGTTGCTACTAACTATACACAATTTTTATGGATGAAGCAAATGTTGAAGGATATAAAGGTGGATTGTGATGCACTAGTAGTTATTCACTGTATAACTCTGCTACTATTGATATATCAAATAATCCGATATTTCATTTCAAAACAAAGCACATATCTATCAAATACAACTTTCTGAAGTATAAGGTGTAAGAAAATGAAGTTAGACTGGTTTATGTGAACAGTAGAGAGAAGATTGTAGATATTTTCACTAAACCTTTTTCCAAGGAATCATTTGAGTACCCGAGAGACAGATTGGGAGTTTCTGCCCCTCTACTAGAGACTTGATTGATTTGGTTTGGCATCAGTACAACATGCATTATCAGAGATACTATTCATTCCATAAATGGTGTGGGATGCTACTACTCAGGGGGATTAGTCATCTTTGTGATTCAGTGGTTTATGTTCTTGCTTTGATATTTCTTTCAGATTTCTGGAATTGATGTCAAAGGGGGAGTGATATTGATGTGAAAAAGAAAAAGATAGAGAAAAATAAAAAGAAACAGGGAGAGATATTGATATTCAGAGCTATATGCGGGAGATTGTTGGTTGTCTTCCATTGGGGGAGACTTGTTTGGCATTTCTTAGTACTTAGATGTTTTTCACAACTAGTGTTGCCATCAATGTCAAAGGAGGAGATTGTTGGCCATTTGGTGGAATTGATTATGTGTTGCATTGATTGTTTGTCATTGATGCCAACAATAGCTGTTTGGATGCTTTACCAACACCCTTATAGTCCCAATAGGTTGAGTGGTTTCCGGTTAACTTGGATCCGACATGATTTGGTAGGCTCTAGTATTGTTTGGTGATGGAATTGACTTGTTCATGATACTCATGCTCATATTTGGTCAGTTGGTTTTTGTTTGATGATTGGATGCTATCCTGCTTGCTTAGAAGCTTGGTTTCTGGTTCCGACCAAGGTTTCACTGACAAAACTTTTGGTGAAGATCTTCAAAAACTTGCATAAGTGGTGTTGGTGCAGCTTCTGGTGGAGTTTTAGGATGTTGTTGGTTATCATGTTAGAGACTTGGCAGATGGACATCATTACTGAAGCGTGTGGACCTATATTGGGTCCGAGTTGATCTAGGTTATTTGTCTGATGGCTGGCCTAATTGTTTATGGTTGAGGGTTTGTATATATAGATGTAAGATCTCATTGTAGATCATCATGGTTATTGTTAGAGGTCATGGTCAAGGAATGTAATGAGCGAATAATGTAATATCATTTGGGTAGAGGAGTTGGTAGATCATTGGAGATTGAATTGGGCTTATGTAAGAGGATTTAGTCCTCTGGTATTGAGCTTAACTGGAACTGTACTCAGGCATAGGAGATGTTATTCTTTGCAGTTCAATACTTCTCTAGATTGTAGTCTGGATTTATATGTAGTCAGTGAGACTCCTTTTGTGATGAGCAGTGCGCTCTAGGTTGTTGGCCTTCATGCAAGTGTAGGCCCCTCAATTGTAGTTCACATACTTATTGCAGAAGTATTATCTAACTGTGGGTAGGATTCCCGCCCTGGTTTTTCCCTTTATTGGGTTTTCCACATCTAAATCTTGGTGTTATGTGGATGACTTTTATTTTGTGATTATTGTTTATGCTTAATTGGATTAATTTCTATTCTGGTATTAATATTTTTGGTTTCAGTATTAAATTTTAAATTGCTAATGGTTCCGATAATTTGTGACAACTGATTCACCCCCCCTCTCAGTTGTCTTCCGGTTATTTGAACTGTCTAACATGCCATGCTGATGATTGTCCCAATTTTCAAAATTCAATTAAAGAACTTATCGATTGTGGTGAAGCTAAAATCATGGATGATAATCATTCTTCTTCTAATAACAACTCTTGTTCTCAATCTCAAAACAATAAGCCTACACTCATTAATGATAAAGAATAATTGCCAACCAGAATCTTTTGGAAATTGAAGTATGACAAGAATGTTGTTTTCCTTTTTGAAGTTTCGTAATAAACACAAAGAATGAAATGAATATTTCCTTTTTCATCATGGTGGTTCTCTTTATCTCGGAAAGTGTAAAGCATTTAAGGATTTTTTTCAAGAACAATATGATCATGCTCATATATGTCCTTCAATAGATCTTTCTCTCTTTGTAGGTGAAAAGGTAGTGCCTTAGCACTCCTTTTACCCTCATGTTGCTCTTCACCCTATGATGCAAGTAGTTAACTTAATTGGGAGCTCTTTGTCATTAGAGTTGGAGATTTTTCAACTTCAAACATCTTGGGGTAGCAACATGATCCTCTTTTATCTCTATCCAATCTCTTATATTTTCATCATTTCCTTTTATGGATTGCATTATTCATAAATTGATGTCCTTTCTTGCATAGAATTATCCTTTATGTGAGCATATGATTGTTCCTTGTTTAGGACCTATTCCTTGCGTGAAACAATACATATTTTATGAATGATCTCTTCTTAGAGAGGTTTTGTGATCCTGCTTCTATCTTGCTCTTTCTCTTTGAAGATATTACCTCTTCTTTTTTGTTCCTTTATTTATAACGTGATGTCCTTTCTTGAATAGGGTTATCCTTCATGCAAGCACATGAGTGTTCCTTGATTAGGATCTATTCTTTATTTGAAATGACATGTCTCTTATTAATAACCTCTATTTATAAGATGTGTAATTATTCTCCTTGTTCTCTTGCTTGAGGGGCAAGGATGAATTTTTGATGAGGTATCAAGACCAAAGTAAGAAACTTGAACCAATCAACCACTAGGTTTCACAATTTCAACCAAATCCATGCTATCCAAGGGTTGTACACAACACCAAGTAAAACTATGGTTCAAAGACACTTAAAAACACTTTAGGAGACTCAAAGGCTCCAATGTTTCCCCTCTCAAACAATCAAACAATCACAAGTCTTGAGTGACTACACACACTGTTGCATACATGAGTGGGCTACTACTAGGAACTTTGGGTTTGAATGGCCCACTAGACCACATCAACACAACAACTCTTGGAGGGGTGTTATTATTGTTGGTATTTTGATATGGTTTTGTCATTGATGTCAACACCTACTGAAAACAATCACTTTGGAGATCCAACAACATTCACCGGCAAGCAAGTAACTATTGCACAATTACTGGTATATGGTTCACTGGCAGGATATAATGTTCGCCGGTACCTGGAATGATATGGAAGACACTTGGTAATGTCGAAGACATCATGTGGACACTTTTTTTTGAAGAATTGATCATTGGTATATTCATATTTGCATATTTTCTTTTACCAGCAAATAGGTCCAGGGTTATCTAGGGTTACACCGACAGGTTTATCTTTCCAGATCAGCATGGCACGCTATGGAGATGATTTATTATTGTTGTAAACGCATTAAGCCAGCATGTTCAATCAGTTATTGCATCGGATATTATATTGTTTGTAAAATGATTTTTATTGTAATATCTTGTAGAGCTGAACTACTAAAATTGGTCTTAGGGTATGGTATAAATGTAAGATCTTATTTGTAAGATCATGTGTGGAATGCGAAAAATAATTGTGAGAAGGTATATGCAAGATTAAGTAGAGGTATACATGAAGACATCATTTGAAGGTGAAGTTAGGTTTTTGTATAAGCATATCAGCATTACACCGGTACTGAATCCAGCATATGAAGATGCTATTTTGTGCAGTACATTCTTACTAGATTTAACCATCCAATTGTAGTCAGTGTGACTCCCATTTTGTGATTAAGCAGTGAGCTCTAGGCTATTGGCCTTTTTGCATGTGCAGACCCCATTTATGTACACTTACTATCTGCAGTAGTATCATCTGATTGTGGGTAAGGTTTCCCACCATGGTTTTTCCCCTTACAGGGTTTCCACGTACAAATATTGGTGTTATGTGTTGTGGATGACTTTATGTTTATGTTTCATGCATTAATTCTTACCGATATAGCAATTTACTGTTAACACTATCTACCGGCACACTTAACTAGTATACCGGTATTAAGCATTAAGCTGGTTAATTTATTTTTGGTTTGAATTTATTAGACAATTGATTCCCCCCCCCCCCTCTCAGTTGTCTCCAGGACCTAACAATAATAAATCATCTTATCAAATGGGATTCCATGAAATAGACCCCCCATGGGAGTAGTTTTGACACACTTGCTCATAAACAATCCTAATTAACAATTAGGCCTCCTTTTGGGGCAATCGGGTAATAAATTTTGATGCACAAAGGAACTAGGCAAATAAAATGTATTTATTGACACCCTTTTGGGATTTCTTATATATCTCATCCTCAGGTGTCCAACCAACATGCTGATATACCAAGTTGTACTGCACCAATAGACCTAATAGGGCTATTAGGCCTACTTGACTAAACACTTGTTTGATCCTCCTATTCTATGACTTTCTATAATCATGGATTATTTTAACAACCTCCAAAAAACTCCTCTACAACATTCCAACCCCTTCCCTATGCTTTGCAAATCAAATCATATGTATTGCACCCATAAAACTGACCTGCCACATAGAGATGCTAGACCTAGGGTTAGTTCTTCATCCTCTCCACCCTATTGGATCCTCTTATTGGATTTTGAAAATGACATATAATAAAATTTCCTATCATCTCCTACAATATCAGAGTATTTAATTGAGTTCTGATAGCCCAAAATCCATTATTACAATCAAACCCTGGTGTTTGAGGGTTTCAGGCTACCCAGTAGAGATTTGCTTATAAAATGGGGAAAATATTACTTCATAAATTCACACCAATTTTCAGATAAAGGTAAAACAATATATTTTTAAGATTTATATGATAAGCATTCCTTCCAATCCACCTTGAGTATGAAATCGATAGAAAATAGACGGTTTACTGAGTTTTCCAACATATTTTGATGCTTGTAATTCCTTCAAGAATCAACAACCTTACACCCTTTGGTGTTTGGGGTCTTTAAAGGTGTTTTACAAAATACCACAACCACCTCCAAATATTTTTTAAATGAATTGACTGTTGGAGAATCAACAACTGGCAAAATTGCAAAATTGTCATTACAAGAAATTGACAATATGACACTTTTTGCAATGACCAACCAGCTTATACTGTTGAATATCATACACCCTCAAGATGACTACATTTGATTTAAAAAAATAAAAAATGACTCAAATATACCTTTTGTCACTTGGTCTCATAGTTTAGACCATTGTGACACACACTAGGACAAAACTTGTCACACTCCTACGACATTGAGTACAAAAACGACCCATAGGGTCTTATTACATTCATTTCAGACTAATTGAAGATCATCATGTCTTGGGTTCATTCCTTCATAGGTGGTGCTCCTGCACCATACTCCCTAGGTAAAAAGTGTCTCAAGTCCTCTTAGAGACTAACCACTGCAAATCACCACCCTACTTCTTGATGTCTTCCTCTAGCATCCATGTAGTTTCTGATTCAGAAAGTCCTTGCCATTTGACCAATTTCTCAAAATAGGTCTTGTGCCTTATCTTCTTGGCTTCTCTGCTATCCAAAATTCTCCATTTTAGTCAGTTCCTTAGGTGGTAAATATTTTATCCATTCTTCATCTTCCTGAACATATTCACTTGCACTTTCTCCTACAGTAGGACTTCTGTACAATGTCAGATCAGAAACATTAAATATGGGTGAAATAGCAATATCATCAGAGAGTTTAATTTTATAAGCATTAAGACTATATCTCTCCAAAATTTTGCAAGGTCCAATCCTTCTCATCATCAATTTTCTATGGCTTCCTTTTGGCAACCTGTCCTTGTTAAGATGAACCATGACCATGTCACCTACTTGATACTGCACATCTCTTCTTCTTTGATCCACTATGGCCTTAATCTTTTGACTATTTTTTTGTAGGGTATCTCTGACTTGTTGATGAACCTCTTTCATAGATTCTACAAAATCATCAGCATGTCAACTCCTCTTGTTCAATCCCTAAACATCTCTCAATTCAAAAACTCCTCTTGGAGAACTACCATACACAATCTCAAAAGGACTCAGACCTGTACTTTTGTTTGTTGAATTATTATAGGCATACTCTGCCTGAGGTATCAACACATCCCAACTACTTCCATGTTCTCTTGTAAAAAATCTAAGAATATTTCCCAATGACCTATTCACAACCTTAGTTTGGCCATCAGTTTGAGGGTGATAGGCTGAACTAAAGGACAAGTTTGTACCCAATCTTTTCCACTAGGTTCTCCAAAAATGTCCTGCAAACTTACTGTCCCTATCAGACACAATACTCAAAGGAAACCCATGGATTCTAACAATTTATTTGAAGAACAAGCTTGCAACATAGCTAGCATCATTGGTGTTCTTAGAAGGAATAAATTGAGCCATCTTGCTAAACCTATCTACCACAACAAACACACTGTCATGACCGGTCTTTGTCTTTGGTAACCCCATCACAAAGTCCATACTCAAAATTTCCCAAGGTCTACTTGGTATAGGCAAAGGTTGATAAAGCGCAGCATTGGTTGAGACCCCATTTACTCTCTGACACAATACAACTCTCAAAAAACCTTATGATATTAGTTTGCATCCTTAGCCAAAAGTAGAATCTCTTGACTAGGTCCAAAGTCTTATTTAGTCTAAAATGACCTCCTAAACCACCACTATGTTTCTCCTTCACCACATTATCCCTCATGGAACACTTAGGAACACATAATTGATACCACTTAAAAAAAAGAACATCCTGCAATGTATAGTCAAAAAAATCACTACGAAAAGTATTTGAAAACTCACTACATACCTTATAGATTTCCTTGAAATCTTGGTCCTCTTCATACAATCTGTTAAGTACCTCAACACCCATACTCTGCAACTGCACTTCTTGCACTTTCAACACCCTCCTAATTAGAGCATCTACAACCTTATTGGCCAACCCTTTCTTATGTTTGATTATGAAGGTGCATGCTTGGAGAATTTCAACCCACTTCATATGCCTATGGCTGAGCTTCTCCTGTCCATTCAAAAAACTAAGGGCATGATTGTCAGTATATATAATAAATTATTTAGGAAGCAAGTATTGTCTCAATTTTTTTAGAGCTTGCACCATGACATACAAATCCAAATCATATGAGGAGTACTTCCTCTTTGTTTCATTCAATTTTTTATTGAAAAAGGCCACCAGTCTTCCCTCTTGGCTCAATACTGCTCCTATAGCCAACCCACTTGCATCACATTCAATGGTGAAGACCTTATTGAAATCAGGCAATACTAGGACAAGATACTTGTCAACTTTCTATTTTAAGCATTCAAAACTCTGATTCGCTTCATTGTTCCATACAAACTTCACCTTGCCACCACCCTTGATGGTTTCTAATATAGGCACACAAATATCACTAAAATTCTTAATGAATTTTCTATAAAATGTTGCCAAACCATGGAAACTTCTTACCTCACCTGCTATCTTGGTTGTAGGCCAGTTTCAAAATAGCCTCTATCTTGGAAGGATCCATCTTCAAGTCACCCTTAGAAATGAAAAATCCTAGGTAAACTAGTTCCTGCTCCATGAAGTCACACTTTACCAAATTTATCATCAGCTTCTTCTCCTGCGGCCTCTTTAGGACTATCTCCAAGTACTTCAAGTGTTCTCCCTTGATCTTACTGAACACCAACATATCCTCAAGGTAGACTACCATAAACTTCCCTATAAACTCTTGCAACACCTTGTTCATTCATCTCATAAAGGTGATAGGGGCATTTGAAAGACCAAAAGGCATCACAAGCCACTCATACAACCCTTCATTGGTTTTAAATGCAGTCTTCCACTCATCTCCCTCTCTTATCTTTATCTGATGGTTCCCACTCTTTAGGTCAATCTTGGAGAAGTAGGTAGCTCCCCCCAAACAATCCATTAGATCCTCTATTCTAGGAATAGGAAACCTATATCTGATGGTTATCCTATTGATGACCCTAGAATGAGTACAAAGCCTCCCTTTCCCATCCTTCTTTGGGGATAAAACAGTAGGCATTGCACATGGGCTAAGTCTCTTTCTCACCAACCCTTTGTCTAGGAGTTATTGAACTTGTCTTCCTATCTCCTCATTCTGTTGTGGGGTCATTTTATATGTTGCCTTGTTAGGGAGTACTGCTCTTGGTATAAGATCAATCTGATGGCTAGTATCTCTGATAGGTGGTAGGGAATCGGGCATGCCTTCTGCAATCACACCTTTATATCTCTCAAGTAGTTCTCTGACCTCCTTATGTCCCACTTCACTCACACCTTTATATCTCTCAAGTAGTTCTCTGACCTCCTTATGTCCCACCTCACTCACACCCTTCTTCCTTTACTCGTTGGGCTTCACAATCAAAGAAAAACCTACTCCACCTTCCTCCTTTAGTGTATCTAGGAATTATTTTTCTCCCACCATCATCACACTAGATCCTACATGTTGTGGATCCCCTTCTACCAATGACTATATCCTATAAGTCACACCATCCTTTTGGAAAGAGTAAGCATTATTTTTCCCATCATGATGAGCCTTCCTATCAAATTGCCATGGCCTACCAAGAAAAAGATGACAAGAATCCATTGGAAGGATGTCACACAAAATTTTATCCTTATACCCCCCAATATTGAACTCTACCCATGTTTGGTCATTGATGAGTATGTGTTGCCCCTTGTTCAACCAACTGACCCTATATGGACAACTATGGGTTATCCTTTCTAGGTTCAACTTATTTACTGTTTCCAAATATATAATGTTATCCATAGAGCCATAATCTATTACAACTTTACAAACCTTACCTTGGATCTTGTAGTTGATTATAAATAAAGGCCTTCTTTGGGGTGGCTCAGTCTTCACAGGTTCTTTGAGCACTATTCTCTTATTCATTGGGTTCTGTCCCATTTCTAATACCAAATTCACTTCAAGAGATGTCATACTCCTTGTATCTTCTTGGGTCAATGTGGTTATCCTTTCACCACAATGAGAAGTTGAGGCCTTTTCTGGACACTTGTAAGAGGGGTGCCCCATCTGATTGTAGTTATAACATCTCATATTAGAGAACTCACATCCTCTCCCTTATCCATTTGTCCCACCTCTTCCATTAGGTCATCTCCCACTATAGCCTCCTCTCCTACTTGAGTCTCTAACTTGCTCTCCTTGGCTAGAGTCACCACTCAACCTCTGGTTTGGACTTCTTCCTCCAAAACTGCCTCTGCCTCTAAAACTTCTCCCTCCTTTACCTTTGTTACCCTATTCATTCATTCTCTTTAGCTTCTCTTCTTCCCTTAGGGACAATTGGAAGCATTTGTTCACTGTCTCCAGTGCCAAGATGTTGATCTCATCTTGGATGTTCATTCTTAGGCTATTTAAGTATCTGGCCACTTTCTTTGATTCCTCTTCTTGTCTCTTTGATCTAAGACTGAGTTTATGGAACTCCTCTATATATGCATTCACATCAATGTCTCTTTGTCTGAGGTTCTGCAACTTCTTGTACAACTTCACTTCATAGTCAATTGGCATGAATTGTACCTTGATTCTAGACTTCATCCTTTCCTAGGAGGTTATCATACTCTTTCCCTCCTTAACTCTCTCCCCTTGTACATAATTCCACCATGTAAGAGCAGACCCGTTCAACCTTTCTTTTTCCAGCTTGACTCTCTTGTCTTCAGGGGTTTGTTTGAACTCAAAATGATTGGTTAAGGCCTCAATCCACTCTACAACCTCTTCTGCTTCCAAGGTTCCACAATATGTAGGAAATCCATATATGGTGTCCCTATTGACTGACTTCAAGACATCTACACATGCCCTTTGATCTATAGGTAGCTCCTCTACCCACTTAGGGGTTTCCCCATCTTCTTGATTGCCTTCTTCATCAGTGTCACTCACATGTACTTTCTCTTTACCCTTGGTCTTTTTCAATTCTTCAAGCTTGGACTCAAGCATTTCCTCAATCAACTTCTTCACCGCATCCTATGATATACTCTTAGGAGGAATTTTGTCAGCCTCTATTTCAATCTCTTCCTCTAACATACACTAAGATCACACCACCCAAGGTATCTTCAAAATACAACTTTGATGCCAATATAATGAGGAGGTATCAAGACTGAAGTAAGAAACTTGAACCAATCAACCACTAGGTTTCACAATTTCAACCAAATCCCTACTATCCAAGGGTTCTACACAACATCAATTCAAAATATGGTTCAAATCCACTTAAAAACACTTTAGGAGACTCAAAGGCTCCAATATGTCCCCTCTCAAACAACCAAACAATCACAAGTCTTGAGTGAGTGCACACACTCTTGCATACATGAGTGGGCTACTACTAGGAACTTTGGGGTTTGAATGGCTCACTAGACCACATCAACACAAAAAATCTTAGAGGAGTGTTATTACAATACCTTAACACAAATGAAACTAAATTCCATGATCTAAACCCCTCATGGGACTAGTTTTGATACACTTGCTCATAGATAGTCCTAATTACAATTAGGCCTCCTTTTGGGGTAATCGGGTGATAACTTTTGATGCAAAGAGGAACTAGGAAAACAAAATGTATTTTCTGACACCCTTTTGGGAGTTCTTAACAATATCTCACCCTTAGGTGTCCAACCTGTATTCTGATATACCAACCTATACTGCACCAATAGACCTAATAGGGCTATGGCCTTACTTGATTGAACACTTGCCTAACACTTGTTTGATCCTCCTATTCTATGACTTTCTCTGATCATGGATTATTGCAACAACCTCCAAAACATTCCTCTACAATATTCAAACCCCTTCCCCATGCTTTGCAAATCAAATCATACGCACTGCACCCATCAAGTTGACCTGTCACATAGAGATGCCAGACCTAGGGTTAGTTCTTCATCCTCTCCACCCTGTTGGATCCTCTTATTGGATTTTTAAAATGACACATAATAAAATTTCCTATCATCTCCTACAATATCAGAGTATTTAATTATGGTCTGATAGGCCAAAATCCATTATTATAATCAAACCCTGGTGTTTGAGGGTTTCAAGCTACCCGGTAGAGATTTTCTTATAAAATGGGGCAGAGGTTACTTCAAAACTTCACACCAATTTTAAAATAAAGTTAAAATAATCTAGTTTTAGGATCTATATGATAAGCATTCTAGGCAATCCACCTTCGGTTTGAAATCAACAAAAAATAAATGATTTGCTGAGTTTTCCAACAGATTTTGATGCTTCTAATTCCTTCAAGAATCAACAACCTTACATCCTTTGGTTATTTGGGTCTTTAAATGTGTATTCCAAATGACCACAACCACCTTCAACTATTTTTCAAATGAACTAACCGTTGGAGAATCAACAACTCACAAAATTGCAAAATTGTCATAACAACAAATTGACAATATGACACTTTTTGCAATGACAAACCAACTTATACTCCTGACTATTATAGACCCTCAAGATGACTAAATTTAATTTAAAAACATAAAAAATTACTCAAATAAACCTTTGGTCACTTGGTCTCATAGTTTAGACCATTGTGACCCACACTAGGACAAAACTTGTCACACTCCTAAGACATTGAGTACAAAAAGGACCCATAGGGTCTTATTACATTCATTTCAGACTAATTGAAGATCATCATGTCTTGGGTTCATTCCTTCTTAGGTGGTGCTCCTACACCACTTTTTCCCTCTCTCTCTTTCTATCTAATGTATCACTATTCCCTTTAGGGGTTGCATTTTTCATGTGTTGATATCCTTTCTTGCAATGGTATGTCTCTTATGATAAATCCCTCCTTAGGGTAATATCTAATCTCTTTCCCTCTCTCTCTTTGAAGATTACCTCTTCTTTTGAGTTGAATTTTACACATACTAATGTCTTTTCTTGCTTTGGATATTTATTCATGTGAGTATATTGTGCATTTACTTATGTCTAATCTCTCCTTAGAGGATTGTGTAATTCTTCTCATTGCCCTTACACTTGGGGGGAAATGATCTCTCTCTCTCCCTCTCTCTCTCTCTCTCTCTCTCTCTCTCTCTCTCTCCTTTATTAGAATCCACCTTTCCTTGGTTGAGTGGTCTTTGTTTCATCATTTGGTATCATTCCTTGTGTGAATTTATTGTTTGCTCAAGGATTCTCTCTTATACAAGAGGTGTAAGTCCTTGTCTACAACCTCTTCTTCACTTGGCAATGCAAATCTATCATAAAATTACCCCTGACATTGGGTCAAAAGTGTGTCATCCTTCATCAAGAATCCCTTTCACCTAGAAATGGGAGGAAGGTATGAATTCTTGTTCTCCTTCCTTTCTTTTGGTAGAAGATGTTATGTTTGTTCAAGATAGCTCCTCTTGGAGGTATATGTCTTGTGATCAAATATCTCTCCTCCTCCAAGGATCTCCTTTACACTTGTTGTAAGATATCTCTTTTTCAAATATCTTATCCTTGCTTGACAAGTATTCCCTGTCTATCTTGGATTTATGACATTGTTGCCTAAAGGATATCTCCTTGGTGTTGAACGCTAGGTATCCTTGTTTCTAGCTTCCTTAAGACATCAACATAGGGCTATGTTGACATCTTAAGAGGGGGGCACCCATATCGCTCCCTTTGTATCATATTGTACCATATTTTTGCATGTCCTAAATGAGGTGTTCATTCTTAGAACCAGAGTAAGAACTCTTAGAGTGAGACGCTTCACACTCAAAACTAGATGAAACATTTGATATATGCCTTAGATGGGGTTACACATCACCAAAACCAGAGCAAAGCTCTTACACAGGATATCCTCGAAACTAGGCACATATCTGTCATTCTCCCCTTGGCATTAACACATACATTTGCACACATAATCGCCCCTTGGCATTTGCATTTACATTACATGTCTTAAATAGGTTATAGGACACTTGAAACCAGAGGAAACAAACTCTTAAACAAGGTTCTATACACTTGAAACTAGACATCACTTGCACGCATGCATGAGGATGAGTGAAACTATCTAAAAATAGCTAGACTATTCCTACTCTCCTCCCCAACATGGATCACCTAGATAAAAACATCTAGGGGAAGTAGTCCATGTCCTTTTCTCATCATGCATCACCTAGATAAAAATATCTAGGGATGAGTATTCCATTCTCTTTCTCATAATTCTTCTCATGGATGACCTGGATAAACACATCTAGCATGTAATCATTCTCTCTCTTTTTCCTCTAATGAACTCATAGTTTTTCTATTGATAGTGTAGACACCCAAAATTGTCATGTCTAATTAAATAAATATTTTATTTATTTAATTATCTAAGCCTAATTCTTCTATTAATTAAATAAATTCTTATTTATTTAATTCATTCATTTATCCTCTTCTAGCCTTATTTCTCATTTAAATAAATACATTTATTTATTTAAATTATCCTTTTCCTAAATTAAATAAATATCTTATTTATTTAATTATCCTACTTCTTCTATTAATTAAATAAATTTTTATTTATTTAATTAATTCATTATCTTTTTCTACACATGACACATGTCATTCATCTCTTAATTCCTACACTACCTACCTCTTTCATTATTTTACTATTTCTTCTACCTACCCTCTAATCCTAGCCGACCTCCTTTTTAGACCTCTCAATCTTATCCCTCCATTTCATATAGTGTCTTCTATATAAGGATATGCTTCCTTCATTATCAAACCCTAATCATTCTATGCACCCTAATCACTTATGCTAATCAACAATTTGGAGGACTTGACTACACTACGATCCTACTTGCAACCACATTCCATTCTTTGTTGAGCTCTTGTGCATATAAAATCTGAGAGCAAATATATCAAGCAAGATCAATGGAGATAGGAAGAATGGAGATCAAAACCCTATTGGACATGTGATGGTATAATCTTTGTGATTTCTTGTGATTTGCATTGTCTTAGGTAATCTTCATATGTTATGGTGGATCTTTGTTGTTGTTAGGCTAGGGTTTTGTGGTTGAATCTAGTTAGCCTTTCAATCTTGTTATTATTGTTATCCATTTTCACCATACACATTTTGGCACGCCCGGTGGGACTCTTGTCCCTTTGCATTTAACCTTTTTGTTGCAGATTTTGCATTTTTGAAGTTGCAGATCGGACATTTTTCGACGACATTTTAGGTTTTTCCGCGTCTGAGAACTTTCAGATCGCGTCTCTGATTTTCAGGAGCGTCTACAGATACTGGAGTCGCGTCTGTGGTTTTGACAAGTTTTATTTTGCAGGTCTCAGACAGGAACGTTTGTGTTTTATAAGCGCGTCTGTGTTGTTTCTGATCGCGTCTGTGTCTGAGAAGGGCGTTTGTGATTTTTGACCGCATCTGTGAGTCATAGAACCACGTCTGTGTCATACAGGCGCGTCTGTGTTGTGGGTAACAGCGTCTGTGTTTTGAATGTTTCGAAATTTTCAAATTTTCATTGATTCGATTTTTGGATTTCGTACTTAGGGTTTCAGATCTGGTTTATTTTTGGACTAACCCTTTCAGATCTAGCTAACTAAGTTTGTGCAGCTTGCCTTGGAAGCTAAAACATTTTGTTGAAGGCCCCTCTTTCACAAAGTCTTTTGGGTTTCTAAAATTTACCTAACTTGTGTGCTTGCAGGAAGGGGTGATCATTTGAAACAACCCAAACTACTAACAAATTTTGTTGCAGGTCCTTGGCTAGGGTTTAGAAATTTTGTTGTGTGCCTTGTTTTCATAGATTAGCAAACACTTCCATTGGTGCACTAAAATTGAATCATTGTCGTTTGTGTCTTGAGCAATAGGCTCTTTTTGTTTAATCTTTAGAGGGCCTGTCTTCCCGTGTGGTCATTAGGACTACTAGTGAGAAGAGAACGACCCAAGTGGTAGCAAGGAAAACCCACCTCATCCGAACCACTATAATCAAATGTATTCATGGTGAAAACTATGAATAACATGTGTTGATTAGTTCATACCGACACTATGTCTCCCCATAAACCCGTTTGATCAAATTTATTTGATCATTTGTAGGGTGTAACCCGTACCGGCTGGGAGCCTTCTGTATTTACAGAGCTGAAAGTGCCGCATGTATGGCCACACGAGCGGATGCCCTTACTAGCACCTTTTTGTTTTAGAAGCCCAAATCCTTCTAGTTGTTGAGGCAGGAGGTCGGACCTCTGGTAGCGGCCCTCACACATACGGTTCTTAGTAGAGATACAAAGTTCGCCATGGCGAGTTTTCATGGGGACTGATGCTTGGCTGACCCAAGAAGTGAGTGCCGAGGGTGGAGCCAGTGAGGTCAAGCATCTAAGTATCCACTCTGAATAGCATAGCCTCGGGGGTAAAACTCCATGTGGGATCAACAACTATTGTCTTGGCCAGCCATAAGAATTGTGCTTGACTTATTTTAAACATTCAAAACATTCAAAACCAAACAACAAAACATTGTGTCTTTTGTGTCTTCAAGTGTATGCAAAACAATTTTACATCAAACAACACACTTTTCTTGGAGTCATTTTGGAGTCTAAACTCTAGCAAACATTGAGTCCTCATCAACAATGTGTCCTCTTGTCACGAAAAATAGTCAAACTGTCAGATTTGGTCACAACAAAACAACTTCACAGATTGAAAAAAATTGCACAAATTTTACAGAAACGTGTCTGTGTCTGTTTTAACCGCGTCTGTGTTGTCTAAGCACGTCTGTGAAGGGCAGAATAGCATCTGTGTTTATAACAGCGTCTGTGTTGAATATAAGCACGTCTGTGTCGGGTAACCGCGTCTGTGAAGTATACAGTCACGTCTGTGTCCAGAATTGAAAAACTGTTACAGTCCAGCAAACATAAACAGGAGAATCTCAGAAGCGCGTCTGTGTCAGCAAACCGCGTCTGTGCAGTATACAATCGCGTCTGTGTCCAGAATTGAAAAACTGTTACAGTCCAGCAAGCAAATACAGTCAGTTTCAGAAATCTTGAGCTTCCTAGGTTGTTTCTTCAGGTTTCATCTAGCATTCAACCTGTCTTTGGGTCTCACATAGTCCATCATTGCTTCACATCTCATTACATTCACAATTGTCTAAACTTGAGTCAAGAAGGTCACTTGCTTGTCCTCATCATACTTTGTCAATACACTACATACAACAACACTTTGCTAAGTGGTCCCTCATCAAGGTTTCTTACCTTTGGGTATCATTTGGTCTTACTTAGGGTCAAGGTCAGCTTACCTCATCAAGAGAAACTATCCTCTCTTTGGAAGTCACACCTACTCTACTACATACATACTTGGTCTTACACCTTGGACATTTGCAAGTACACCTCAGATTCATTTACACTCCATACAACTCTTGGTCTTCCATACTTTTTCCATTTTCATCTAGTCTCACACATCTTGGTTAATACCTAGTTCATGGTTGAAACCCGTCTTCAAAAATATAGGAGAGAAACTAAAGAAGCTCAAGAGTCCGCAAACATGAGTTCTTATGAGTATGACAATGATTTATTTTTCAATACTGATCACACTACATTACCTAACATGGAGGCTTATAGAAACATTCCAAATGTTGAGAACATGGACACTCTAAACAACAATGCTACACACAATGACAATTTGGACAACTTATCAATACATTCAGCAGATGTGGAAGAATCCATTATGAATCCCCATTTCAATCGATTGGTTGAGGAAATAATGAGGAGGGATAGACAATACTTCTTACACATGATGGCACAAAGTGGAGCCAAGATACCTCATGATTTTGACATGTCTCAAATAATGGAACATAGACCTTTGCAACAACCTCACTCCAACATGGATCAAAGGAGACCTAATAGTGGAGGAAATAGAGGACCACACATGGTACCTAAATCACCATCAGCTTTGCTTCAAAAACTAGAGGTCCCACATACACATGGTCAAACATATGATACTCACCTTCGTAGACCATTATGGAAGTCTTATGGAGAAAAATATGCTCAATCACATATCAATGCTAAGGATCAACCACCAAAGCAATGGGATATTCCAAGGCATGCTCAAAATTTGGACACAAGGAAACCTCATGTCAAATTTGGGGGCAATACAATAGAACATGACATGCCTGTAGAGTATGGTATACATGCACAAAATAGATATGGTGTTCCTCAACATGAATCTATTACAAACCTCCTCCATATGAACATGTGTATGATCAATATCATCCATATATGCAACATGTACCTCCTCCAATGGGTACCTCAAACATAGGATATGGTCCAAGAAGTCGATCTCCACCTAAGAGCAGTTTGGAGCAACAAATCAGGGACTTACAAAAGAAAATGGAGGACATAAATACACCAAAGCCAACTTACACAATGAGAGACATATGTCCTTATCCATTTGACAAGAGCATTCCAATGCCTCCTTTTCCTACACACTTTGTGATGCCTAAATTTGACAAGTATAGAGGAAAAGGGGATCCTAAGGCACACATAAGACAATTTTTCACAGCTTGCATTGAAGTAGCTTCAGAGGAGACATATTTGATGAGATTATTCCCACAAAGCTTAGGCGATCAAGCTATGGAATGGTTCTCCCAACTCCCACCTGGTATTAAGTCATGGGGTGACTTAGCAGAGGCATTTATTCAACATTTCTCCTACAACATAGAGACAGACATATCAGTCACTACTTTGTGCAACACCAAGCAAAAAGAGGGAGAATCTTTTGCATCATTTTTACAAAGATAGAGAAATCTAGCCAGCAGATGCTCTTGTGAAATTCCACAAAAACAAATGGTAGAAATGTTCACACAAAATGTTAACAAAGACATTGGTTATGATCTAAGGAAAGCTTGTTTGTCCACCTTCAAGGATGTCATTGAAAAAGGCTTAGCGACAGAAAAGGTCCTAATTGAACAAGGAGTCATTAAGATATTCAAGGAAAACAAAGATGACTTTAAAGGAAAAGACAAGCCAAGATTTTGGAATAAAAACAAGAACACAGTCAATGATGGTGTTGTTGATGCCAATACAGTGAGACCCAAGTTCATCTTTTCAGGATCAAGTTCTACAAACAATCAAGTGAATACTCAAACAACTTCTAGATCACGAAGGAAGTACACTCCATTGGGAGAACCACTTGAGTCAGTTTTCAAGAAGCTTGTGGCAAACAAGGTGATCACAATTCCAAATTTCCCACCATATGAACCAAAGGTCAAACCAAATTGGTGGAATGATGATGAGTATTGTGAGTTTCATAAGAGCAAGGGTCATAAAACTGGTAATTGTCATCGACTGAAGAATATTGTGCAAGATCTCATTGATAGAGGTGACATGGAGATTGAGGGACACTCATCCAATCAAGAACATGAGATGTTTAAGGAACCATTCCCAAAGCATGACAAGGGAAAAGCCAAAGTCACAGATGATCAAGCCAACTATACTAGAGCACCTTATAACTATGATTCAACTATCAATCACATCTCAATGGACAATCATATCTCTACTATTACCATCAAGAACAAAGCATCTGAGAATTCTACTCAAAGACCCAAGATTGTCCTAAAAGGTGTTGGATCTTCTTTCGAACCTACCTCTGAATGTCACGTTACAACCCATCGAGGTAAAATTACTTTGCAAGGTGCTTCAACTAAAAACACCGCTTCTTCATCAACTAAACCTGAGTATGACCTTGTAGAATAGTTAGGCAAGACACCTGCACTCATCTCCATACTTGAACTCTTACGTATATCCCCCGCTCATAAAACTATTCTTGACAAAATCTTGAGAGATACTGCTGTTCCTACTGATCTGAACGTGGACCAGTTTCAAGCCATGGTGGGATACCTTTCCATTCCACATTCCCTTACATTCACAGAAGCTGATGACGCCTCCGTAAGTCAACCACATAATGCACCATTACATGTTGAAGCCTTCATACACAAACATAGAATCAAACGAGTCCTAATAGATGGAGGAGCAGGTCTAAACATTTGTACATTGAGCACTATTAAACAATTGGGATATTCCGACAAAGCTGTTAATTCTACAAATCAAATCACCATCAAGGCATATGATGATGAAGAACGTTCGTCCAAGGGCACAGTCACCTTGCCTCTCAGAGTTGGGCCAGTTACAAAGGATGTGGTTTGTCAAGTACTTGATCTGGATCTCACATACAACATATTGCTAGGACGTCCTTGGATTCATGAAATGAGGGCAGTCCCGTCTACATATCACCAATGCATTAAGTTTCCTCACAATGGAGTTGAAATAACAGTTAATGATGATGCAAATCCATTCATATATTGCAACAATCTACAACCTCGATCAGAAATAACAATCCCAGTCAATCGAGAAGCAATTCCATCATCAACATATGTGGATCCAGAATCATTGAAAGCTTCTACATCCAAACAATCAGAGCTGAAAGAAGAATTCAAGATTAAAGACCTAGGATGTGGTGAGTATATCTTTCATGTTGAGCAACTCCCACTATCTCCTAAGGTATTAAGTCGACAGGCACAATCCATAAACAAATTGCAAGGAATTGGGTGTGAACCACCTAGTGTGGTGGCTACTAAGTCTGAATGCAAATCTCCTCTAGTGGTGCAAGCAACTCTTGATATCAATAGTCCTAAGAGTGATTCCAACAAATAATACCTAGTGTGGTGGCTACTAAGTCTGAATGCAAATCTCCTCTAGTGGTGCAAGCAACTCTTGATATCAATAGTCCTAAGAGTGATTCCAACAAAGAATCTATTGAGCGTATCGCCAACCCTCTTGAGCACTCACATAGCCTTACCATATCATCCACTCATTCCATTTCCACTCCACTTCCAGACTTGGATCAACAAGAATTACAAAAGCCCTTACTCATTGGGGATCAAAAATCAAGCTTTCAAAAGAAAAATCTAAAAGTCAAAAATAAAGAAAAGTGCTTCAGTCCAAATCAAAATCAAAAGCTATTGGACTCTACAAAAATCAAAGTCAAGGATAAAAATCCTATGAACCAAAAAGAGAAAGAGATGATCTCCCCTAATATCAAAATAACTGGGGGCAAAAATGTTGGGAAAAATGGTGTCTCAACCTTGCATTTATGCGAGGTTACTATTTATAGTAAGTTTTCATTTGAGCATGAAATGGTGCGAAACTCTCCCTGAATCTTCTGGTTGGCTAGATAAGCATTCCGGTAAAGTTGTGTCGCAAGGTCACAGCTAGTTTTGAAGATATTAAAGTTTTCATCTTGGAGGGGTGCGATAAAATGTTTAAACTTAATTTTGGGGGCTTTAGAGGCTCCAAAATGCCCTGAAAAGTGGCCGTAACCGGCGCAGCGGGTTATGAGGTGATAGAGCACTTCGTGAGCTTTCCGGCGCTTCAAACGGTTCGTCAATTGGACACCCGGTTCTCAAGTTATGGCCTCCGGAAGTTTGTACTCCTGAAATAGGAAAAATAATTTGTATCGGATACATAAATGAGCTATAAAAGGGAGCGACACGTGTTGATGTGTGCTTTAACATGTCATAGGGCATCTAGAAGGGAGATAAGGTCGGCTACACCTTATTGGGTGGTTTTAGCCCATGGTTTTGTAATACCGTTTGACGGTTTCCTGTATTGTATCTCCTATTTATGAGGTGTGTGAGATAGAGGTTGTGTGTAAGAGTCTTATGGCTATTGAGTTGCCTCTGAATCTCTGATTAGTGCTACTCCTGTGAAGAGCTTGCTCTGCAAGTATGTTGTAATCTGTTTTTGATTGCTGAATAAAATATTGAGCTGCTTTTGGAGTGTGGGGTTTTTCTCCCGAAAGGGTTTTCCCCATGTAAATCACTGTGTTGTGGTATGAATGCTATTATATCTATTTCTATTTTCTGTAACTATTGTAACGATCTGAAAATTTTTTGCATTACCCTCCTCTCAAGGTTAGCGTAGGAAGTTGTTTCCGCTACTTAACTTCCTTACAAGTGGTATCAGAGCCTGATCACCTTTGGTTTCAATTGTGGGCAGTTGGGTTTTTTGAACTAATCCAGATTTGAGTGGGAGCTTGTGCAGAAGACACTTTTTGATCTTGTTGCAGGAATATTCAGATGGCGAGTTCGTCAGGGAGAATAGAGGTGGAGAAATTTAATGGAAGTAATTTTGAGATGTGGAAGCTAAAGATGGAAGATCTGCTAATAGATCGAGATCTTTGGGATGCTGTTGATGCGAATGTCCAAAGGCCCTTAGATCCTACTGCAGTAGCTCAGTATGATGTTATGGACCGAAAAGCCAAGGGTCTAATCAGACTGTGCCTGGCAGACTCTGTTCTAATCAATGTCCATGAAGAGAACTCTGCAAAGAAGCTATGGACTAAGCTTGGTGAGATGTATCAAGTGAAATCTTTATTAAATCAAATTTTCTTAAGAAATAAATTGTATTCCTTGAAGATGGAAGAGGGTGGACGAATTGCAGACCACCTGGAAGCATTCAATATGTTGGTGGCTCAATTAGTATCCATCAGTGTTAAGATGGATGAGGAGGAGAAATGTCAGATCTTGCTTTGTTCTTTGCCTGATTCATGAGATTCTCTTGTTATGGCTATCGGTAGTACTTCTGTTGTTTTGAAATCTGAAGACGTGGTGGGTGCCCTACTCGGTGAAGAGATGCGAAGGAAGGTATCCATTAGTTCAAAGGAAGCCCTAACCATTCGTGGAAGACCTAAGGAGAAAGGCAAGAAGAATGAGAAGCGCGACAAGTCCAAATCTAAAGGGAGATCGAAATCTCCTGGAAAGTCCAAAGTCATTTGCTGGAATTGCGGTAAACTGGGTCATATCCGTAAGGACTGCAAAGAAGAAAAGAAGAAGAAGAAAAAGAAAAAGTTCGATTCTGATTCTGAGTCCGACAAGGAAGATGGCGATGCATTTATTGTGGCTTTGGCGACTCATACAGGTAATGATGCCTGGCTAATTGACTCAGGTGCATCTTTTCATATGACTTCCAATAGAGATTGGTTTTCTGAATATGAAGGATTTAATGGAGGTAAGGTGTACTTGGGTGATGATTCACATCTAGACATTGTTGGTCGAGGTAAAGTTAGAATCAGGTTTTCTGATGGTAGAATAAAAAGGATTAATGGTGTGCTACATATCCTTGGATTAAAACGAAACCTGTTATCTGTGAGCAAACTGATAGATGCAGGTGTGCAGGTAGTCTTTTCTGAAGCAGGATGTAAGATGATTAAGGGTGCTATGGTAGTTTCTAGAGGTGTCAAGTTTGGCACTTTGTATAAGCTTGAAGCATACACTGTTGAGTGTAATAACACTTCTGTAAAAAGTAAATCTGCGGATACTTCACTGAAAGATTTGAAGGTTTCACCTTCAGCAGATGGAAATGGTTTTTGGGTACCTAAGGGTGCTCTTTCATCTGAAGCAAAGTTACCTGCAGAGAAGACTATGTTATGGCACCAGAGACTTGGCCACATTGGAGAAAAGGGTCTAAGGACCTTGAAAAATAAAAACCTTGTTGAAGGTTTGAATGATTGTAATCTTGACTTTGATTTCTGTGAGCATTGCATTTATGGAAAACAAAACCGCGTTTAGTTTTACTCAAGTTCTCATAAAACTTGTGGTGTTTTGGATCTTATCCATTCTGATGTGTTTGGTCCAGTAGATGTCTCTTCGATTGGAAAATCCACATATTATGTTTCATTTATTGATGATTTTAGTAGAAGGACATGGGTTTATTTTCTAAAGAGCAAATCTGAAGTTTTTAGTCATTTTAAAGAATTTAAAGCAATGGTTGAATTGCAGACTGGAAAGAAAATAAAATGTTTGAGAACTGATAATGGCGGTGAGTTTTGCTCTAATGATTTTGATAGATTCTATAAAGACTATGGAATTAACAGGCAGAAGACAACTCTGTATTCTCCACAGCAGAATGGAGTTGCAGAAAGAATGAACAGGACACTGATGGAGAAGGCTAGGAGTATGTTGAGTGGTGCTGATCTCGAACAAAAGTTTTGGGCTGAAGTTGTTGCCACTGCTTGCTACCTAATTAACAGGTCTCCTACATCAGCTCTTGTTGATAAAACACCTATGGAAGCATGGTCAGGTCACAAGCCTTCATTGAGACATCTTAGAGTTTTTGGTTGTAAGGCATATGCACATGTGCCAAAGGAGAAGTGAACAAAGTTGGAGAACAAGGCTGTGAAATGTATCTTCATCGGGTATAGTTATGGTGTGAAAGGATACAAGCTTTGGGACCCTATTGCACAAAAGGTAATTCACAGTAGAAGTGTTATTTTTAGAGAAATTAAGTCTCCTTCTGTTACATTGCAGCCAGAACAGACTAAAAAAGAAGATGTGATTCAACTTCCTTCTACACCTGAAAGAGTTGAATCGAGACCCCTAGATAGGCAAGAAGTTGAGGAGAGCTCGTCTAGCTCTGAATCTTCAGAAGAGGAGGAAGAACCTCCAACTCAGCTTGTTCGAAGGTCTACAAGACATAGACAACCACCTGAAAGGTATTCACCTAATGATTGGAGATGTATTTTTGCTCTGAATACTAGTGTGGATGAACCGAAATCTGTAGAAGAGGCATTAGGTATGAATGATGTAGAATCCTGGAAGATTGCTATAGAGGAAGAAATGGCAGCTTTGAAAAAGAATGATACATGGGATCTTGTACCATTGCCTGAAGGACAAAAACCTGTTGGTTGTAAATGGGTGTTCAAGAAAAAGATTGGTTCAGATGGAAGCATTGAGAAGTATAAAGCAAGGTTGGTTGCAAAAGGCTACTCTCAGGTTGAGGGTGTTGATTACGGTGAGATATTTTCTCCTGTTGCAAAAATGACGTCCATTAGATTTTTGCTTTCTATTGCTACTACTTATGATTTAGAGGTTGAGCAAATGGATGTGAAAACTGCTTTCCTTCATGGTGATTTGGAGGAAGATATTTATATGACACAGCCGGAGCACTATGTGATGAAAGGCAAAAGTAATTTGGTCTGTAAATTGAAGAAATCTTTGTATGGCCTCAAACAAAGTCCTAGGATGTGGTACCAGAAATTTGATACATATGTGTTGAGTTTGGGATTTGAACGTTCTAAATCAGATCACTGTGTTTATTATAAATCTGATGGTGATCATTTCTTATTCATTGCATTGTATGTTGATGATATGTTATTCATTGGTAAAGGGAAAGGTATGATTTCAGAACTGAAGTCTCAGCTCGCTGCTAAATTTGAAATGAAAGACCTTGGTGTAGCAAAGCACATTCTTGGGATGGAAATTAGAAGAGATAGGGTGAATAGAAAGCTATGGCTAGGCCAGAGTAAGTATGTGAATTCAGTGTTACAGAGGTTCAACATGCAGAATTGTAGACCATTGAGTGTTCCTTTTACAGTTGGAACGAAACTATCTGTTTTAGATTGTCCTACATCCCCATTGGAGATGGAAGACATGAGCAGAGTGCCTTACCAGAGTGCGGTTGGAAGCTTGATGTATGCTATGGTCTGTACTAGACCAGACATTGCCCGAGCAGTGGGAGTACTTTCTAGATATATGTCTAATCCTGGTAGAGTTCATTGGGATGCAGTCAAAAGAGTCTTCAGATATTTGAAGGGTACTTCAGAGTATTCTTTGTGTTATCATGGTAATTCAGTTGGAGACATGACTTCCCTTGATATCCATGGTTATGTGGATTCAAATTGGGTAGGTGATATTGATAGCAGAAGATCCACCAGTGCTTATGTGTTTACTTTGTTTGGTGGTGCAATTAGTTGGATGAGTAAGCGACAGGCTGTGGTTGCTTTATCCACTACTGAAGCAGAGTATATGGCAGCTACTCATGCTTGTAAAGAGGCCATTTGTCTTAAGAGACTGTGTTCGGATATTGGAATAAAACAAGGTACAGTGACAGTTTACTGTGACAATCAGAGTGCAATTAGCCTAGCTAAGAACCCAACATTTCATGCCCGGACCAAACATATTGATGTTCAGTATCATTTTGTTAGAGATATGGTCGAAGATGGTAGGGTGAAGCTAGTTAAGGTGGAAACTTTGATGAATGTTGTAGATGCTTTAACTAAGGCTGTGAGCACAGAGAAGTTCAGATGGTGTTCAGAGTCTATGGGCCTTATGGCCCCTAGCAATTGATTCATTGTGTTGACATTCCCTTCTGCTCCTGCAAGGTGTTCGACAAGTGGGAGATTTGTTGGGAAAAATGGTGTCTCAACCTTGCATTTATGTGAGGTTACTATTTATAGTAAGTTTTCATTTGAGCATGAAATGGTGCGAAACTCTCCCTGAAGCTTCTGGTTGGCTAGATAAGCATTCCGGTAAAGTTGCGTCGCAAGGTCATAGCTAGTTTTGAAGATATTAAAGTTTTCGTCTTGGAGGGGTGTGATAAAATGTTTAAACTTAATTTTGGGGGCTTTAGAGTCTCCAAAATGCCCTGAAAAGTGGCCGTAACTGGCGCAGTGGGTTATGAGGTGATAGAGCACTTCGCGAGCTTTCCGACGCTTCAAATGGTTCATTAATCGGACACCCGGTTCTCAAGTTATGGCCTCCGAAAGTTTGTACTCCTGAAATAGGAAAAATAATTTGTATCGGATACATAAATGAGCTGTAAAAGGGAGTGACATGTGTTGATGTGTGCTTTAACATGTCATAGGGCATCTAGAAGGGAGATAAGGTCGGCTACACTTTATTGGGTGGTTTTAGCCCATGGTTTTGTAATACCGTTTGACGGTTTCCTGTATTGTATCTCCTATTTATGAGGTGTGTGAGATAGAGGTTGTGTGTAAGAGTCTTATGGCTATTGAGTTGCCTCTGAATCTCTGATTAGTGGTACTCCTTTGAAGAGCTTGCTCTGCAAGTATGTTGTAATCTGTTTTTGATTGCTGAATAAAATATTGAGCTGCTTTTGGAGTGTGGGGTTTTTCTCCCGAAAGAGTTTTCCCCATGTAAATCACTGTGTTGTGGTATAAATGCTATTATATCTATTTCTATTTTCTGTAACTGTTGTAACGATCTGAAAAAGTTTTGCATTACCCTCCTCTCAAGGTTAGCGTAGGAAGTTGTTTCCGCTACTTAACTTCCTTACAAAAAATTCTACAATTGCAAGTCAAAAAGATTGCTTGTTGATCCTAAGTCTCCATCATGCTATCCTACTTTCACTTCTTTTCACAATCATAAGCCTTCATCACTCATCCACTTGTTCCACACATCCTTTCCCTTCTGGCAATACATCAAGGACCTTTAATGGAGCTTCCTCAAAGGACTTTGTTATCAGGGATGCCCAAACTTCTTTAGGTGACACGCATACAGGCCTGTGTAGTCCACACACTAGTAATTCTATCTCAGTTCCTTCATCAAGGAAGACAGACACTCAAGCTACACATCATTCAGTCAAGAAATAATGCAACTACAATCACAAAGTCAAGCCTCACACATTTGAGGTAGGTGACTTGGTTCTCAGAGAAAATCCCAAAAATCAGCAAGACAGAGAGAAGAAGGGCAAGTTTGAACCAAACTGGCTGGGTCCTTACATCGTTACAACAGTCTATGGATCTGGGGCATATCAGCTCTCTACTACAGAAGGTGAACCTTTGGAAGGTCCTATCAACAGCATGCATCTTCACAGATTTTACACATAGTTCTCCGGAATATCCTAATTCAAAAATACAAAAAAATAAAAAAATTCAAAAATACAAAAAAATTATAAAACATAAAAATCGTCACTTGGTGAAAACCTGGCAAACAGGCACCTTGTGACACAAAAAACATTGAAAAAATCAAAAAAATTAAAGAGAAATAATTTCATCCAATGGTGAAAACCACTTCGGTGGCGCCCTGGGCAACTACCATGGTGAAAACTGGGTCACCAGCGCCATGCGTAGAGACATTGCTCCTCCCTCCTTCAGGATTCACTTTCATCACTTCACATTGCACACACTCACAACCTATTCACTCACAATAAACTTACCCATTCCCATCATGACTTGTTATTGATCTACCCAAGATTGGTTAGCCATTCATAATAAACCCCCCTTTTCACTCCCTTTCTATCCATAATAAATCAGATCCTATCTGTGGCTAAGGCAAAATCCTACGTCTAGTGATGGGTGTGGAACTGAGAACATCACATGTTTCGAGGAGTACAGTTTCTTCCAGCTTCCTTCAGTCTATTCGCGCATAATCCGCAATAAAGCAACATTTGCATCACAGATTCGCAATAAAGTTTCGTCTTCTCCGCAATAAAGTATCAGTTTCATGGATTCGGTCAGTTTCAGATGAGACACAACAGTAATAATGGGCTTCAACAAATCAAATATTTCAACAGACTCAGACAACATATGGTTCAGTGCTATCTATCCTTTCTGTGAAAGTCAACATTGTGACCACAATCAAATACGACTTATACAAGTGACAAGAGACACTAAACTTGAGGACTACAGTGGATGTTGGTGTCGAGTCTTGGTTTTCTCTTGATTTTATCTTTTGGTGACATGTCTTTTAGCTTTTCCAGGATGTCTCTGACTAGAGATTCTATCTCCAGGATGTCTTTGACTAGAAAGGCGAGGATGGGGTATCGTCACCTATTTGCGTTTGTTGTCTGTGGATTGTCTTTTAGTAATTCTATGACTTGTCTGAGGATATGAGGACACTGTGAGTCTAGTGTGAACTGGGGCATTCCTTGTTTGTGACTGTCTTATCTCCATGCAAACAGGTACAAAGACTTTCTGGGTCGAACATATGTCTCGATTGTCATAACCTACTTGCCATAATAAATCTCAATGATGATAACGCACAAGAAGCTCTTTCACTTTCATATCTTCTATCTTCCATCCCCCTTTCTTGATTGACTTCCATCATCCTTCTTGAGTCCGCGTAGCCCGCTATCACATGACTGAGTATAATGACACACCAAAAACATTTGCATTTCATGTAGCTGCACCTGCATTACCACATATAAGCATTTCATACATACATATAGATATCACAACTGCATCACATCCTGCACACAACACCTGTTAGCACAATTTACATTTACATTATTATATTCATCTGCATCACATACATTCACATTTGCATCATGTATCACATATACAACATAAAAGAACAAAAATATTGCATTGCATCATGTACATATTTGCATCCATATCATAAGCATCCATTATAAGAACATCTCATCACATAGGTACACATGCATATAGCTGCCGCAAAAATGAATCATCTCTCATATATATAATCAAAAGTGTCATGATACAATGATGTCAAAAAAAATCATATGGCTACAATCACCCGCAGGTGTCTACAATACAAAAAATGGTACAAATACTGATACAAGGGAGCCCTCTATGGCTATGATGAACTCCCTCCCTCGGAGCCGCCTAGCCTCAACGGAATCTGAGCCCTAGAAGGACCCGCTCTAGGATCATCCTGCCTATCCCCCCTATCTGGTGGTGGTGGAGGACCCATGACCCCACCACTCGATGCCTGTCTCCTCCGGCTCCCTCCCGTAGCTATCGCTATCCGCGATGGTCTATGGAAGCTCCTCGCCCACTGATCTGCTGGCACGACACCATAATACAGGTCCCTCCAGTAGGCAATCTCCTCTTCGGCTCGTAGGACATATGCGTAGCCTGCTCCTGTGTCCTCCGCTGCCTGCCTCCCTGCCCTCAGCGTTGTCTCAGCCTCAGTGTAGCGCTGAATCGCCTGATCCCTCTCCCACTCAGTATCCCTAAGCCTGATCCTGAGTCGGTCCCTCTCCCTCTCCAGCTCCTGGATCTTGTCTGCCTGGCCCTGGCAGATCTCCCTGAGCTCAATCAGCTCATCCTCCTCTGGATCCCCACCCTCTGCCTCTGCCTATGGCTCTCCCTCTGCGGGTGCCTGCCCCTGTACCTATCCCTATACCTGTACTAGTGCCTGAACGGGTACTTGTCTCGGTACATGCCTAGGTCCCTGTGCCTATACTGGCACCTGTCCCTGTACCTGTCCCTGTCTCTGTCCCTGTGCTGCTGGTACCTGCAGGGGCAATCCACCGCGACCCCTCACCACTTGGGCCTGTCCCTCCTGTCCACCCTCTCTCCGAGGTGCCACCCTCCTCTCCCCAACTACTCCCCTCCGCCTCTGTCGACCTCGGCCTCCATCACCCCCACCATCCTCATCATCATCGCCTCCTCCATCGCCCTCCAGTAACTCTCCTGGATCTGTCAACCGTGAGAACGGATGCTCTGCCCAATATGCGAAATACTCTGCATCCATCCCGGCGTCCTCGATCTCTGGCCACATATCCCAAGGTAGGGGCACCATCTCTACTAGCTGTGTGATTGCCTGATCATATGACAATAAAGGCCCGAACTGCGCCTGATCCCTAACTATACGGGCATACATACCCGAGCCTCGTGGCATCCTCTAGATCCTGCCATACTGCCTGCATACTCTATCTACCAGCTGCCTCTCCAGTATATAGGGCGTTCCCCCAATCAAATACCTACTCCGGAAGGTGTAAGGCAGCTCCACTGCATCATCCTCCCACTCCTCGCATCCCAGATACGGCCTCCAGATGATGACGTCAATGTCATCTATCACTCACCACCAATGCTCTAACCTGCCAATCCGAGGCTGTGAAGTGATCATGTCATACAGATGAACAAAACTCCGTCCATGACCTCTCCCTCTGAAATGTATCAGCCACGTGATAGGCAGATGCTCGTATGCCCAAACCTGCAGTAGTGTCACTCCACAACCCAGTCTCACTGATCCATGGTAGACAAACTGGTGAAGCTCATAATATAGGTGGGCCAACACACATGGACCCCACACATATCTAGTGTGCTGCATCACCAATATCTCCAGTGCTCCTCCCCAACCCACTGCCAACCCCCGTGTCGCTCTGTCTGGACATAGGAACCCACTGATAGCTCCTCCAATCACAGTTGGCAACGCTAACCCTGTGGCTGTCATGGTGTCCCATGCCACATGACCAGCCCTCATCTCTAGGCCGGGATCCTGGAACACCCGTCTCAATGCCTCTCTGTCACCATCTCAATCATATGGAATCAACTCTCCATCAATCAGTATCCGCAGAATCCTGTACACATCCTCAAGGGTGACTGTCATCTCAACCATCGCCAAATGAAATGTGCACGTCTCTGAATGCCATCTCTCGGCCAGCGCAGTCAGCAAACCCATGTTTGCCCGAAACTCAGGCACATACAATACGTGTCTCAAACCCATCTCCTCGATGGCAGCTCTATCCTGAAAAGACAACTCCGGTCGCAACCTCTGTGTGGACGGGAATCTCTCCCGTGACTCTAGCATAGGCAAATACTCCTACAGTCAAACAAATCAATCATGTCAGTCATGGTGGCATTCACTGTTCATCACAAAATGCTACTTGCTATCTAAATGCATATGGTCATCTATCTCAGTGACACTCACTGTTCATCACAAAGTGTTGCTATCTATCCTAGTAGTGCTCCCTGTTCATCACAAAGTACTATGTGTGTGACATTCCCTGTTCATCACAAAGTGTTACTCACATTTTGCACTCCCTGTTCATCACAAAGTGCTGCTCATACTTTGGGTGCTCCCTGTTCATCACAAAGTACTCTATCTTGGTGCTTCCTGTTCATCACAAAGTGCCTTGATCTATCCTAGTCTTCCTAGAGGACCTACTTGAGTGTATCCTCTCAGCAACTTATCCAATCGACAGCGTATGTTCATCACAGAACTGTCGATTTGACCTAGAAGACAAAAAACCTTGCATTTTCAGACATAAACACGTTTCTAACTCACAAACACGCCTATTGACTGCACAAGCACGCCTAAACAACACAGACACGCCTGTTTGACATAAACGTGCCTAAATTGTTCACAAACGCGACTTTGCAACATAAACGCCCCTGAAAGACGTAGACGCACCCGCATTCAACACAAAACGCGGTTCCAGACACAAACGTGCATGGCACCGACACAGACGCGCCTGTCCGACACAGACGCGCCTGGCACCGACGCAGACGCGATTTCATGTTTTTGCACTTTTTTGTACACTATTCCTAGATGCATTTATTGCTCTATTCGACATGCATTAATGACAAAAGCAAATGCGTCAAAGTACGAGGAGGTTTGATGGTACTTACCGGCTCTCCTGCCTTTGCTGGCCTCTGGAATCGGCGAACACGGTCGAATCTATGCATGGAAGCCATCGCTGCTGACTGCTCTTGCTCTTTTCTCACTCTGCACTTTGATCTTGTGATGGTGTAGATGACAATGAGGATGTCTTTTGCCCGTGGTCTATCTTATAGCCTACCCTAGCCTTAGCCTTCATTTCCCGAGTTAGTCTTCATTATCTCGTGACTTTGTCACTTTATCTGGTCAATCCATTCTATCTTGTCTTTCTTATCGAGAGATTGTCTGCAATCTTTTCAGACATTTTCATCTAATCTCTCGAGGGGGCATATCATTCCCATTCTGGGGCAACTCTGTATCAGTTCATCTTATCTTCTTTGAAACAACGCGACAAGCCGCATTGTCTCAAAGAGGGGCAAAATGTAGACACCCAAAATTGTCATGTCTAATTAAATAAATATTTTATTTATTTAATTATCTAAGCCTAATTCTTCTATTAATTAAATAAATTCTTATTTATTTAATTAATTCATTTATCCTCTTCTAGCCTTATTTCTCATTTAAATAAATACATTTATTTATTTAAATTATCCTTTTCCTAAATTAAATAAATATCTTATTTATTTAATTATCCTACTTCTTCTATTAATTAAATAAATTTTTATTTATTTAATTAATTCATTATCTTTTTCTACACATGACACATGGCATTCATCTCTTAATTCCTACACTACCTACCTCTTTCATTATTTTACTATTTCTTCTACCTACCCTCTAATCCTAGCCGACCTCCTTTTTAAACCTCTCAATCTTATCCCTCCATTTCATATAGTGTCTTCTATATAAGGAGATTCTTCCTTCATTATCAAACCCTAATCATTCTATGCACCCTAATCACTGATGCTAATCAACAATTTGGAGGACTTGACTACACTACGATCCTACTTGCAACCACATTTCGTTCTTTGTTGAGCTCTTGTGCATATAAAATCTAAGAGCAAATATATCAAGCAAGATCAATGGAGATAGGAAGAATGGAGATCAAAACCCTATTGGACATGTGATGGTATAATCTTTGTGATTTCTTGTGATTTGCATTGTCTTAGGTAATCTTCATATGTTATGGTGGATCTTTGTTGTTGTTAGGCTAGGGTTTTGTGGTTGAATCTAGTTAGCCTTTCAATCTTGTTATTATTGTTATCCATTTTCACCATACAAATTTTGGCACGCCCGGTGGGACTCTTGTCCCTTTGCATTTAACTTTTTTGTTGCAGATTTTGCGTTTTTGAAGTTGCAGATCGGACATTTTTCGACGACATTTTAGGTTTTTCCACATCTGAGAACTTTCAGATCGCGTCTCTGATTTTCAGGAGCGTCTGTGGATACTGGAGTCGCGTCTGTGTTTTTGACAAGTTTTATTTTGCAGGTCTCAGACAGGAACGTCTGTGTTTTATAAGCACGTCTGTGTTGTTTCTGATCGCGTCTGTGTTCGAGAAGGGCGTCTGTGATTTTTGACCGCGTCTGTGAGTCACAGAACCACGTCTGTGTCATACAGGCATGTCTGTGTCGTGGGTAACAGCGTTTGTGTTTTGAATGTTCTCCCTAATTGGGGCCCAATTCAAACCCTAGGCCCCATCTCAAATTTGAGTGGGTAACCTTGCTCTATGTCGACTTATGTCGGAAAATTAATATGTTTAACGATGGGCAAGTATATAAGGAGATCTTCCCCTCTCATTTGATATAACATAATAACATACATAAGGAGCATAAGGCGATAAGGTAAAGAGAACTACAATCAAGCATTCAAGCATTCAAACATTCACCATCAAGCATTTCTAGAGGTCTTCAAGGCTGCATATTATTCATCTATCCATTGTGGAGAAATTTTACATCATTCATTTGCAAGCATGTGTGTGTGTTAGGGTTTTGTCATGTTAATGCCATTTCATACAACATATACGATTACATTCAAGAAGCAAAGCATCATCATCATTCATTGAAAATTTAAAGGTATACCTTTCCATCATTTATTTCAAGCATTTGAAATATTTCATTCAAGGTTGATTCGTTAATAAGGGTTTGACTTAGGAAAAACCCTATTCCCAACCTATTTCCCCTTCTTTCTGTGTGCAAGAAATAGGTACACAACTATACTTCTAGAATTAAGCTTTATTTGTAGAGATGAAAAAACCCTTTTCGATGTGTGAATAATTTGGAGGGCCAAGAGGTAGCGGCAAGGTCCCTTCTTTGTTGGGGAATTTTTCATAGGGAAGATTTAAATCAGCTCATATTACTCAGATCTAGGTGCATGATGAAATCCTAAACTTGTAGCTCCTTATTTTCTCAAATTTTTCTTCAATTTCAGCACTTTACACTAAATCAACATTTCAACTCATAGAAGAGGGAAAAACTCATTATAATACATCAACCCACTTAGTATTCATTCCTTATTCACTAGTACATTCGGAGCTGATTTTCGACGGCCGTTTGTCAGATTTGTGATGAATTTTCGTCAAAGTGCGGACAAAATCAATCGTAAAAAACTCGACGTCAGATTGGTCGATGATGCCATTCCTGTTGGAAATATGACAATCCAATGGACTCTACTGACGGTCAAAGAAGTCATTGGAATCAGTAGATTTCATCGCAAAGCTGACGGTGATTTGGAACTTTGCATCGATGGTGATGTTGTTTATCCGACACTTGTGTCATCGGCCCATTCGGAGACATCGACGACCATCCGACTATGAAGTGTCGTCGCACGTACAACATCCTCATCAGATGTTTGTGTGGTTTGAGTCGGAAGTGTGACGACTCCAAAACATTTCACCGACGAGAACGATGTATGTCCGCCAATTACATCGTCAGTCAAAAGCTTGGTATTCGTCATAATTTTGACAATGATAATTTTTATCAAAAAAATAAAATTATTATCCAGTCATTGATATGTACAATGAATGATATTCTATCCCCACCACCTACCAGTAGGGGCATAGGTTTGAGGCTAATATGAGGCACATGGTTTCAAGCTAATATGATCAGGCGCACCATGGTTTAGATGGTCCAACTCCCTAGTCTCACTCTACGACTAAGCTCATGCCATATCTAAATCAAAGAAATCTCAAATAAATCGTCGGTGGAAAGCTACAAAATGCCATTTTCATACATAAGTAAGACATACACAATTGGGCACAATCACCAAGAGAACGGTAAAAAGTGTGTTTGAGATCATTGTCCTAATTGTGGTGTGGTCACGAAGAGATCACCATAAAGTTGTCAACCTCTTTGTGACCACACCACAATTAGGACAATGATCTCAAACACACTTTGTTCTCTTGGTGATTGTGCCCAATTGTGTATGTCTTGCTTATGTATGAAAATGACATTTTTTCAGCTTTCCACTGACGATGTATTTGAGATGTCTTTGATTTAGATATGGCATGAGCTTAGTCATAGAGTGAGACTAGGGAGTTGGACCATCTCAACCATGGTGCGCCTACATATGTATATAGTTTTGTGTATTCATTAAAGATTTTCATTTAATTTTGAGCATTTTGGTTAGCAAATCAGGGGTGCACTTTACATTCTTGTTGTTATCCAATTCACTTACTTTAGCTATGTTTCTTTCTTCAGATTTGGGGTCTAGAGCTCCTCCCTAAGTAGATATTGTTGGTTTTGTCTCCCCTGCTTTGGTTGGAGAGTTTCTTGCTATCTCTGTTAGTTAGACCACATAGTTCAGCTTTTCTTAGATTCATTAAGCTTTTTATTTGTTGTGTAGTGTCTTTCTTGATATGCTTCATTAGGATAGTGTTTAATCTTTGATTTGCTAACCCTAATGAATAACATTTGTTTCTTGTGCTTCTCTTTGTGTGTGTAGCAATCAAATAGGTTTTTCTAACTATCCTTCTTTTTACAGAGCATCATATACATATACATATTATGTATATATCTATATATCTACATATACATATATGACCAAATCCTATATATCATTTGGTTTGATTTTATAATTGGTTGTTTTCACATATGATATTATTATAATACCTAATGTTATATCCCTATTTATTTTTGTTATCCAATTTTCATTTATATGTCAATTGCATTTAATAGGGGTTTTTTTGTTGTTAGCATCTTCATGCTTTGAGTCTAAATTTTAATATCCTGAAGCTTATTCCAGTCTTTTCTAAGGTCGTAGGTCCTTGTTGTTTTGGAAATCTCATTAAAAGGCTCCAAAAGGTTTCAAATGTACCTTATAAATGAAAAGAAGGGCTATATTCTTATGATTATATTGTAAAAACTTTAGAAAAGAAGCACATTCATGTGACTTCATGAAAGAAAAAGTTTTTTCCAAAAGAAAATACTTTGGAGGGAAGGTCATTCAAGTCTTCAAATGCATGTTCTACATGTGACCAATGATTAACTTGAGTCTGAAGGAGTCAAACTTGGGTTTGACATAGCTGGACTTGGGTTTGCATGCAAATACCCTATTAGGGAGAGGGACCAGTAGTTGTGAGGGGTAACTTTGTCAAAATGTAGCCATCATGTGAAATATCATAAGACCTCCAATTTTTTTAGAAATGTAAAATGGACATTTAACTATCTAAAAATTAAGGTTTGAAGGTGTGACTTTGTTACCAATTTTTTGACTTCAAGAGATAAAAAATAGAATTATTATATACCTCATGTCTTATCATGAATTTAGGAAAGTTTAGAGAAAGGATTTATTAAATACCTTGAAGATGTCTATAAGGTTGAGTTTATTTAAAAGGATGAGATTTCACAATGAAAGGTTTGGAGGGAAAATAATTCACTTGAAAAGGCATTTTAATTCAAAAGATGTAAAGACAAATAAAATTCTTTATTTATTTACAAAAGTTTTCTAAAGGTCTCCTTCCACGTGATTATCAAGAAAATAAATTTCATGCATAGCTTGGAGGGAAATAGAAAGCTAAAAGTATAAGCTTTCATGTGATTTTAGGGTTTGCATTTTGTTTCAAATGAAAAGAACCATTTATAGCCAGTTTTTAGAAGTTATGCTAGGGTTCTGTTGGGTCTCAAATCAACAGATTGGATAGGTTCTAAGGAAATTATAACTCCTATGATCAAACCCTCCAATTGACTTGGCCAACTTATAGAGTGAACCTATTTGGTTACTAACTCTCTCACTTTACGCTCTGCAGGACCTAGGCGGGTATACCTACTCACTAGTTGTTGTCTTGATCTGACTTCCCCCTATCTCAGAATGGAATCAGTTCCTAGAATGGAGATATAGCAGATGAGTTCAAGATTGTTGTTGTAGAAGCTATTCGATCTTGGTTCTTGAAATTTATATATACATTATTGCTAATTTACCCTAGAATTCCTACTCAACTACTCCTATTATTCTTTATGTGAAAGTATGAATTGATGGGTTGTGTTTTATAGATGACCAGTACCTTTCTTTGTTGTTTGGGCTACAAAATCTTTATATTTCTTTATGACTTATTGTGTAAACTTATGAGACAATTTTTAAACCCACCCCCTCTCGATGAGTTTGCCAATTACTGTTTCTTATGAGCTCTACTTCGATGTCTTTATTGTAAATTGCTTGAATGAATTTAACTCTAACCTTAAGAGACCATCCAAGGAATAAATACAAGGAATAATTAAAATTCATAAGTAAATCTTTTATTCAAATCTACAATACGAAACACAAAGTTTTATTGGAAGAACACAAGTACCCTTGTCTCCTTTAGATAATATCACAAGCAACTGCCTGCAGAAAAATGCAGTAATCCGCAATGGTTCGAATCCACTTCCAGGATTCACTAAAATGCTTCATTTCAGTTTTCTACCTTATTGTTTATAGGTGGAAATCTTGAGGTTCAATGTCGAACTTGGTTGCTCTGATACCATATGTAATATTCCATTAATTCTATACTTAAAGAAAATAAATTGTGATCTATATTAAGATAAAAAATTGAGCATTTCAAAATAAAACATAACTACTTCAGTTGAAGGAGAAAACTAACTAAATGTTCTTCAACATAATAAGAATCTAACTAATTTATCTAAAAGGAAGGTAATCCTTTAACGATAAAAAACATTGAACAAATATTATTAAGCTAATCAATATGAGAAAGGAATTCAAATGGAAAGTTTCATTTTTGAGGGAAGAGATAAAGGTTCGGAGGTTACAATTCATTTAACTTGCCAACTGAAATTTTTTGTATCAATCCTTGACATATTTTGGAATAGGGAGAGCACCATCAAGGGCTTCTCCATTCAATCGTAGACTTTCCAGTCTCCCATGCCCCTTCCAATTGGAAGAGACCCAACCCTTCATGAGGGTGCATTATAAGGATTGGATCTCTTTTACATCTGGCCATCTGATCTTGGTGTTCAAAACCTACACGCAACTAGTCAATCACACACTATAGGTAACCCCTAACTATTATGACCATCTGACTAGTAGGTGTATCTAGTTCATGTGATCTAACAATCACTTAGATAAAGCATCACCATCTTGGCCAAGATTTTAACATTCCAAGCACCAATGTGTTGTTAGTGTTCACCTCCCTTGCTCGACTTGTATATCCAATTCTTGAGGTCAACAAACTCACTAGTTACCAACCATCTAAACAAGCCATCTGCTTAATGTGTACTAACAATAATGGTTATTAACGACCATCATATGATAAATAGCATATACTTGAGCCAACTAACTCACTGGTTTACTAACCAACTATCTAGCGAATTTCTTAATGTCTACTAAGAATAATGGTCATAAATGACCACCATAAGATAATTAACATACACTTGAGTCAGTTGATTCATTGGTTACAGAACTTCTAGGTTTAGCTGATCCAATTCATTACATAACAGTCTCACGTCTACTGACATTAACGATTTACAAGGACCTTCATGGGATTCTGACATAACCCTATAAGCCAACTGCTAAAAATCCCCTATCTCTAACAAGCTTCAACTATCATCATGGAATTAAACCTAATACAACATTGGTTCCCTTATTTAGCTAAATTAACACATCATATTATGACTGAACAAAAAATACGGTTCTAATATATTTTTTTGTCTTTGTATATTCCCAAAAGTATGCATCTAATTGATGATAAGAATCCTTCTTCAGGTCTTGCAACCATGGAGACTAGTTATAATCTGATTATAACCGATGTGCATTGATTCCAAGATAAACCATATTTGGTTGAACTATGAATTCAGAGTGGAAAACAAATAAACATAGAATAGCTGCAATACTCGGCTATTATGCCCTCGTGGGCTAGCAATCATATTCTATAGTGAATGCTCTGAGGTTGCTACTCAACCATAATATGCACAAGATATGAATGCAGTATTCAATTTTCTTATGAATAAGGTAAGACAGTGTATTCGATGAAAAGTAACAGAATATCGTCATGATTTATATATGTGAATAAATTTATCTTCCTTAAGTTCAAGACTTGATAATGAATGAGTAAATCATTTAGGCTCTACAATTTATCTTAATAAGAAAGATCATGAACATGCAATAGCTATACATCGGCTACTCAAGGCAGAATTTACACGGCTATGCAAGACAAAATAATCACAGTTAGGCATGATAGTATGTTCACAGCTCTCAGAGCAAGATTATTTTCAATTCATTGTACTTTTTCTTTTAATGAGTAATATTTCCATAGTCAATTAGTGATACACGATTAACCTTTGCATTTCAGTCGGATATAAAATAGATACATACCTGATGTGAGAGGAAACAAGGAAGGAAATACCCCTCGAATGCAACATTTGCACGACTATGATAGAAGAGAATCTGGAACAATCTTTGTTTCCTCCTTCTTTCCCCACTACTAAAAGTTCACATATGCAAAGGAAAAACAACTGATTATATTACATATATTTGCCAAAATAGTACAGTGGTAAGCCTGAGGCTATAATCTACTCCTTTCTCTAAATTTCCTCCATATTACAAAATCTCCCTTCTTTATATGAGAGTATACATTATCACCAAGCGTCGTGGATTTTCAACATATAACCATCAACTAACACTTTTGTTTCGAACATTACTTTGACTAGGTAATTTCTCCCTTCATCGAAATGTTGTATTCGGTCACTGTGGCTGTCTCCTCACCGATACCTATTTGATATCCATTGGGTTTTTATGTTGAAGAAACCTTGGGCTTCGGTGACCTCCTTTATTTCTCTACCGAAATACCTCTTCCATCAATATCACTATGCCCCGTTGATGAATGGATCTATTGTCTCACCGAAGCCTTTCTTTATCCTCTCTTGTTGTCTTCCACCAATAAAGTTATATCAGCGAAACAACGCATATTGGAGACATGCCTTTTAGCCTCCTCAAAACCTATTTCCTCATCGATATATATATGATGTCCATCAGGTTTCATGTCAAAGAAACCTTGGGCTTCGGTAACTTCCGTTATCCTTCCATCGAAACACTTTTTCTATCGACATCACTACACTCCTTCGATGAATGGGTCTATTGTTTCATCGAGGCCATCTTTCTTTTGATGATTTTCTTCCACTATCATCTTTCATCGATGAGCTCATTAGTAATCTTCCTCGATAAAGTTGCATCGGTAAAACCACACATATCGGTAACATGCCTTTTAGCCTCCTTGAAACTCATATCCTTATCGATATCTTTTATCGATGTAGCTTCCTTCTATTTGATCGATATCATTCTTTCGATAAGAATGCTTCTTTCGGTAAGTTTCCTTCATGTTGCGCTAAAGGTATTATTTCCTCAGAAGCCTTTTCCCATTGATGAAAACCATCTCTGCTTTCTTCGATATCCTCTTTCAATGGAATCATTTCTTTTGATGAGTCCTTTTTAGAATTCATCAGTGTTACCTTTCCTTCGATACCCTTTTTATATCGATGAGACATCACTGGGTCTCATCGATACTATTTGAATTTTGGATATTTTGATAGAATGCTATTAGACTTGTTCGATAACTTATGGGTTATTACGGTATCAATGAAAATGATGATTTCTTCCAAAGATAGATGGCTTCTATGATTTAATCTCTCAAATCAAGATATTTTACTTAATTCAGATTTGATGCTCAACAGGTTCCACAAGCTACACCTTCAGTTTATGTCCTAGCACATCACTGCAAGGAGGAAGGTTTATAAGAAAAGGACTGCATGCAACAGTCAAAGGGTTACTTCAAAGCTTGAATGAGAGGTTTGCCTCTTCAATGAAGGAGTTTCATAAAAATATGAAGAGAATCGATAAGGACATTTACAAAGTACCTCATGCCAACACCATGCAAACCACATGCAGAGTTTAGGCGTGATAGAAGTTAGCATCAAAGCTTTTGGAGAGAAATTGTCAGTCATAACAGTAGATATCCACATTTGGAGGTAGGGTTTTCAGAACCCTATTTTAGAATTTTTAGTATCTTATTGTTTAAATCATGCATTGGATACGCCTACAGTAATGATTCAAGGAAAAGTCAGGTTAAAGGAGAAATCTAATTATCTATAAAAAATAATATAGTTTCAGCTTTGTGTTATGACAACATCTATTAGTTTGTCAATGCTTTCTTGCTCACCATAAGGGTTCCACATATTATTTAAAAGGGTTGATTATCTTGCTATATTTTCTTTTTCCTTGAAGTGTGCAAATCCCTAGGTCACTTTTGTTCCCTAGGATAGCTTAGAAAGTACATTCATGCAAAAGTCATTTAGTGAAATAATCAAGAGTTTTTAATCCCAAAATAAATCTCAATCATAAATAGAAAAGGTGCAATAGTAGGATTGACACAAACTAGATAACGATCAAGTACGGGAAGTAGTGAGCGAGGTCTTTTACATATAGGGTAATAAAAGTAATGAATAGTGGCCCAAAATTATTCAAAAGGTCAAGAAATAGAGCAAGCTTGAGAGTCAAATTCAAAAGACAAAGACATCATATGATCATTAAGTAGTGATCTAAAATGCAAATTATAGCAAGGTATTGTGACTATAAGATAGAAACCATCCTAGGAGCCTCCAATATATCAAAAGTTGAGAAAGTAGCAAGCTTACTGTACAAAGATAGTGATCACTATAAAGTTGCAGTCAAGTTCAAAGCATTGATTTGTGGGAACAAATGGTTTAATATGGGGATAGAGCAGTCTCATGAAATATCATGACAGTCATAATCATAATCTAAAGAGTAGTCAAATCCTCAAGATAGATTGGTGATAGTACAGTCATTCATTAATTGTTTTAGACATTTCAAGCTATGTTTTCCTAATAGATGGTCAAGTATAGAACAACACTCCTCAGAAAATATAGTCTAGAGAGATTGCAGTCTACAGTAAATCCAGTGGGCAGTCATACCTAGTACCAAATAAAATGACATTAATCAAGTCTAATGAGTGAAAAAGAGCAGGGTATAAGTTTCTAAAAGGTCTTTTCAAACCTTAACAACAAATAACACGTTATTGCTGCACCATTGTCAAAACTTGACAAGAACAACACCTTATAACCTCAAGAGGCATAGTAGTCATAGGGCAACTCATGTCAAATGTGCAACTCAATACAATAAATAATCTTAGTTTGTAGCCCTATAGCATCATAATGTAGTCCTTGACCAAGTATGCATACAAGAAACATCTAGTTCTATTAAGGCACAAACATCAAAGTCAAAGGTTATGGCAACTAGTGAAAAATATCAAGTACAAAAAGGTTAGTCTCAGTCACTAGAACACAATTTGCAACATGTATTAGGAGTTGTCCTCCTTACAAATATTGCAACATTAAAAAGGTATTATCAAAGCTACAACCACAATTCAAAGAGGAAGCTTACAAAGATAGGACAAAGCTAGGTACAGTCATAAGTCAAGGCAAATACATAGTTGAAACTCAGTCCAAAATAGTGAAGAAGTGCAACAAATGACATGAGAAGTCTAAAGAAGTATTATAGCAATCTGAGTCAAGGATTAATGAAGAGATTTTTTGCATCCATGATACAATCCTTACAAGAATCCATGATACAATCTCAAACACACTTTTTACCGTTCTCTCGGTGATTGTTCCCAATTGTGTATGTCTTGCTTATGTATGAAAATGGCATTTTGCAGCTTTCCACCGATGATGTATTTGAGATGTATTTGATTTACATATGGCATGAGCTTAGTCGTAGAGTGAGACTAGGGAGTTGGACCATCTCAACCATGGTGCGCCTGCATATGTATATAATTTTGTGTATTCATTAAAGATTTTCATTTAATTTTAATCAACTAAAGAGCAATATTCATGACTTACAAGTAATAAAAAAACTTACAAGGATGAGGCATATTCATTACTTACAAGTAATAAAAAAAACTTACAAGGATGAGGAATATTCATAAATTTTGTAGTCCTACCTTGGATATCAACACTAGAAGCAACTCATATTGTTCATGTACAGACAAGACAATATGGGAGTTCATTATACCCAGCAACTTGTGGTGTTGTTGTTCGTGTTGACTCTGTTGGACCCTGCAATTAAGATTCAATATTCATTATTCAATAAGATTAACTGTGCAACATAATGAATTCTCTTCTTTCCCATTGAAAAGATGTTTTTGAGTATTTCGATACTTATGATTTTTGTCGAGAAAGTGCCTATACTCATCAAACACCTGCTTTCCTAAACTTTTTGAATGACGAGATTTCATCTTTGGACCACAAACATGACATGCAAATTTTCCCTTTGTTTGAAGACCTACAAGATAATGTATAATTGGATTAAATATGATAATTTTTTGAATTATAATGTTCATGCACAACTTAAACACTATACCATACCACAAAAATGTGTTAGCCCCGAGGCATCGTGTATTGTCCATAGAAGCATCACATGGAGTTGAAATTGTCTTTGTCTTATTGGTCTAGAGACGTCATACATAGTGACACCATTCCATAACTCCAGCAACTCGTCGATAAGAGGCTTGATATATACATTCATATCTTTAACTTGGTACTTACCTAATCGAATGAACAAAAACATTACATAATTATTATGACCATTTTACTGCAATTTATAATTAAATTTAGACGACTATATTTAAATGCTAAAATACTTGGAACAGTCATTGCCAACATTATGTGCTCCCTCTTTATTGACATCCATGGAGGAGTGCTATTGTTGATAACAAAAATAGGCCACACTGAGTAAAAATATCTCATCTCTCCAAATGGATTGACACCGTCCACTGCTAATGAAAGCTTGAGATTACGAGGTTCTTCTTTAAAGTGTGGCCACTTTTCCTCTATGTCCATAAATGCTGAACCATCCGCAGGCATTCGAATAATGTCATCTCAACTTCTATTGTGTGCATGGTAATCCATAAATTGTGCCAAGCTAGTGCACTTGAATAATCGTTGCATATGTGGAATAATGGGAATATAGCGAAGAACCTTGCGAGGAACCCTTTTTGTTATTTGATCTATTTGATATCTACTGATATGACATTCAGGGTTATCAGTTCAAAATTCATGTTGTTTGTGATATATAATATGATCATTGGGACAAGCATCTATTTCTTGATACTCCATTCCTATATCTTTCATAATGACAGATAATTCTTGGTATGAGCGAGGTAGAATATTTGATGATGGTAACAAAAACTCACCTATCAATCTACATCAAAAAAATATAATTTGTTATAATAAATAATATTAATGGTATAGCATGATTCACAGTTTATTATGACATATATGACATACCTTAACATACATGACATTGTTATGTTGGATAAACCATTCATAACCTTCAAGTTCACCAACAACAATACAGCATAGAGAAGAGTTGCCTGCGAGCCTTCGTAAAGGGCCTCAAATGCCTTCTCAAGTAGAGGGACATCATGATCAACATCAAGGTCATATTCATCATCATGATAAGCTGCGCGAGTACTAAATGAGTCATGGATCAATGTATTTGTACCATCATCTTCAATTGTGTTTTCTGGCTCATTATCTTCATCTTCGATATTCACACCTCCATGTTCGCCCACTTCGAAAAACATATTCCTAGGGTTGTGTTGATCCATACCATGTGCTCCGGGGTGCTCGACCTATAAAAAATTGATAAACATAAATAAACTGTGATCATGATCTCATCATCAAGTGATTTATTATGTATATAAATTGTCAAAACGATATAATGAAAAAATTACCAATGGATGATAATCATGTCCACCTTCAATGTGACCATGCAGCCTACAATGTTTCTTCGTTGTTTTGATTAGAAGTCTTCTAGTCTTTAACCCCTTACAAATTTTTCATGGACAATAACATTTTCCATCACCTTTTCTTTTCAAGTTAGACCACAATCTAGCAATTGTCTCCTTTTTTGTTGTTCGTTGATATTGTCTGACATGGTCTTTCTTCACAGGCAAGAAAATAGAAATTATCATCATTGAACAAAGCATCTTATTGAATTTAGATTTCTATTTTTCTTATGGTACATCACACAACATGGAAAACAAGAAATACTCAATAAATAACAGGATTCATTGATCTAGTATTATCACAATCTGCACTTGGCCTTCAATATTTTCTCCTCCTAACACTGTTTATCCATTACCTGTCAAGTAAAAAACTCTAAAACCAATGGCTATTAAAATACATAAGACAACATTGTAGCATCTTATAATCATCTATTATAAAACCAAAGCACTTGGGAGTGATTCTTTTGTTTGTCACAGTCCAGGAAAATGGTGTTTATTAGAGCCTTGAATAACTGACTAGGAAGATTTTTAATTCCTTTTCTTTTTCCTTCTGATTTTTTCACTATCACTTCCATCCTCCGAGTCAGATTCCCTCGCCCTTTTCTTTCTTCTTATTTTTTTCATACTCATTGTCATGCTTTGAATTATTTTTCTTTCTTGGTGACTCCTTACTACTCTCACTGTCAGTTTCACTCTCAGAATCTGAGTCTGATGTATCAGAATCTGACGAACCTGATGAACTAGAAGAATCGTCATTAGAGGTAGATTCATCTGACTCAGGAATAGACTGTTACTGCTGCATTACAAGCCTTGGCATATTCTTCAAATACTCACATAAACTCTCAGTGTTACCACCAAGACCAATAGAAGTAAAGAAATTGATAGCAAACCATGAATTTTTGGGATTGTCCTTTGGAGAAATTGAATCAAAAGACTCCTGCATTGTTGGATCGTTCAATCCTTCATTAAGCAATAATATACCAAGCTGCTCTGCCAACTCCTGCAAGAGAATGTTTATAAAAATACAGGAATAGGAAGTAGTATCTTCCTCTATCAGACATATATAAGAAAGACAATGCCATGGAAGAGCATCTGTGCCAAGTAAGTGGGCCAAAAACTTTGCAACATTACGTAGTTTATTTGTTTCCAGTCTATGTATCATAGTATACTGTTGTACAAAACACTTATAAAAAAATTCCTCATAAATTTTATTGATCATACAGAATCTTTGCCGAAGAAGACCATAATAATGAAGGTATGTTCTCTCTTGACCAGGTTCAAGCTTGAACTTTAGTAGCTTATGACCAACTTCCTCAAAATCAACACTTGACATGATTGTCAAATAAATTGTACGTCTTAAATTGACCAAGTTTGTCTCTGTCTCATCCTGTATTTTTCAGTGGTTCCTCACCTTCCTCTTCATCATCATCATCATCTGAATCATCACTCGAATCATTCTCCCCTTCTGCTTCATCTAAAGAAGCATCTCCAAGGATATCTTTCTTCATTTTTTATAGGTTGCCTCATGCTCTAAGAAATTAGGATCTGGCTTGAAAACATCCAAACCAGCTTCTTCATCAAGTTCATCTTCTAGGAAAACTTCATGTGTTAACTAATCTAGACGCACAGCTGGATGACCCTCAAACTTAGCTTTGAGAATTTCAAAAAGGCCTTCAATTAAAAACTATACTCGTTTGTCAAATTCCCTCTCATGGAGAATACCTCTAAATATTTCAAAAATCCCATAGAGACCTTTGGGCGAAAGGTCTTGCAACAAAGAACCAAATTCTTTCACGAACCCAACAACAACCTCTACACTATCATCTGTGGGGTTCTCTAGTAAAAGGGTGAGAAGTTCCAAGGCAATGATCTCATGTGCAACTTGTTGATTCACTAAATGAGCTATGAATTTGGCTGTTGCTATCAACATGTGCTTGTCATTGCATTTGTATGCCCTCTTAAGCTACAAAATAATTCTTTGCAAAAGCAGATATCCAACTTCAGGAAATTTTGTATTTACCATAGCAACCAATGCAGCAAAAACATCTATAAATCCAGGGGATGCCATTTGGGATTTCATACAAGACCTGCAAAATAGACCCCTCCCACAGATGAGATTCTCTGCAAACAACTCTGGAATGATGTTCTTGATGTTAGATACATTTACCTTGTTTACTAACCCATTGATACTCTTCTAAAGGGCATCCCATGTCATGCATTGGTATTCCACACTGCTCTTGTCTTCCACATATTTCATCATTTGAGCCATCTTAAATGGGGGAATGTAAACACCCCCACTTCTTCCAACACCCTTCTCAGCTCCTCTTACAGCACCTTCGTCATTCCCATTCTGAGATGGAGCAGACACAACACCAAAAGTTTTCACTTCCATTGCCTCTCTGTCCCTCTTGTTTCCAAAAGCCCCTTTACCACTTAATTCATGCTTATTTCTGTACATAAACCCATCAGGAAGCATGAGTTTTTGCATATAATCTTGCCCAAATATTTTATAGTTATTTTTCATCAAGATTCCCTCAGGAGCTGGAAGATCCTGCTTCCATACTTTAATTATGTTTTCTCAAAGGACAATCCTAAAAATCCATGCATTGCAAACAACTTTTTACACCTTTGTTGGTTGTGGTGGCGTCACAGAGAGTTTACATCAATAAATGAAGAACATGCCAATGATTTTAATACAGTAGTAGAAGTCTATCTCTTATTTAATATCTCTAGTGAAACCCCCATGATCTTTTGTTGGAGTAGAATTTGTTATATTCTAGAAAGGGTCTTGTCCTTTGTTGATGGGATATTCATCTACGTCAAGAAATAACTGTTCTTTTCTCCAACAAGAAGTGGAACTAAATGAAGATCTAGCACCATGAAATGAATCCTCAAAAGGATTACTATAGTTAGTTTTGGTAGATAATGATCTGGGTAAAATACTAATGTGGCTTTAGGAAACATTATGTACTGGCTTAGCATACTCTAACAACTTTGGTGCGACATGCTACATCCAATTAAGTCTCCATCAGTATCTCTATTGTGTTTATGGATTGGGATTCAATGTACTCTTTTTATAGACAGATTTTAGTTTCAATTGAGGAGGTTTGTATGTACTTACTTGTCTTTCGATTGTATCCCTATTTCAAGAATTTCTTCTATCAACAAATCATTTGTTGTAATTTGTACAAGTGGAATCTTGAACATGCCTTCCATGCTAGCCTTGTTGATACGTTCAACACCATCTTGGGCAACAAATCTTTAGAACTCCACTATTTCATTAAAGAGTGAGTAGGAGGGACAATCTAGGACACTTACAGAGGTTTTGGAAGAGAGATAAATAGACCTAAATATTATGGCTTAATAATGATCAATAGGTAAATAGATAAGAAACTCTCAATATCAAAATGAATTTCTTAATTGTCTTTACTAGAAATGGATAGATCTGCTAATAATGGCTTTATGACTGTATGTCAACTTTAGACTCAATCCAAGAAGAGCTAGATCTAATATGCGGTATCTAGATTTATGATCTCTATAATATAACAATGCCATAATTATGTTTCCACGCATCTATACCACAACACAAACATCATGCTAGTGTTCAGTCATAGCAATTGATATCCTAATTATAGAATGTGAAATATGCACATAACTATGAATAAAGATTAAGAAAAACTAAGAAAGATGCTTATTGCAAACATAAATGACTAATGTACAAGAATTGAATTCATTGTAGATAGTTTTTAATATCAAATTCACTTATTTGTGTGCATTTAGTAACTCATGTACTTGTGGCCAACCATTTATCTCTTTCATAAATTAAACACTTATTAATAACATTAAATGGCTGAGTAATTATGTTTTAGTTGAAATTGAAAATAAAATATTTTATTTCAGGACAGCTCACACTATTCCCTATCATATTTTAGACTCTCGGTTTTGTTAGTAGTGGTTTGATGTCTTTGGAGCTGATCATTGCATTTCTTTAGTTACGTTTGCTAGCGTACTCCCAGCCTATGCCAAAATGGGAGCTTTGGAACAGGGTATGGACATCCATCAAAGCATAAAAGATAGAGGAATTTTGTTGGATGTGGTTGCAACTGCTTTGTTAGCATGTATGCAAAATGTGGAAGCATAGACAAGGCACGAGAACTGTTTGATGGATTGCCTCAAAGAAATGTGGTTTCCTAGACTACAATGATTGTCGGATATACACAAAATGGATTTTTTGAGAAGGCTTTAGAAACTTTCAAGAAAATGCAATCGGCAGGTGTAAAGCCAAATTCCACGACCATTGCTACTATCCTCCCTGCCTATGCCAAAATGGGAGATTTGGAACAAGGTATGGAAATTCATCGAAGCATAAAGGATAGAGGAATTTTGTCAGATGTTTTAGTTGCAACTGCCCTGGTAGACATGTATGCAAAATGTGGAAGCATAGACAAGGCACATGAACTATTTGATAGAATGCCTAAAAGAAATGTTGTCTCATGGACTACAACAATTACTAGATATGCACAAAATGGATTTGTCGAAAAGGCTTTAGACACTTTCAAGCAAATGAAATTGGAAGGCATAAAGCCAAATTCCACAACCTTTGCCAGCATCCTCCCTCCCTGTGCAAAAATGGGAGCTTTGGAACAGGGTATGGACATCCATCAAAGCATAACAGATAGAGGAATTTTGTTAGGTGTTGTACTCGCAAATGCCCTGCTTGATATGAATGCAAAATGTGGAAACATGGAAAAGGCTCGTGAATTTTTTGATACGATGCCACAAAGAGATGTGATCTCATGTGAACAATCAACACGCGCATATACGGGAGGAAGGGATTGCTGCTACAAAATTGAACGCTCACTCCTCAATCACAGTTCTATGGTTTTACAAGATCAAACTAGGGCAATTAACAACCACATGTATATTTTTTGCAACATGAAATTAAAAACTAGGGCAATTTGAATCTACCTCCTACATGGGATTGCAAGCAATTCCACAAATGCCTTCGATGTGGGTTTGATGTTCTTGGCGGTTGAAGTTGCCACGGATGCCTACGTGGGATTGCAATGCACAAATGAGTTCCCCTCTTCTTATTTTTTAAGTAATGGTCGTTGTCGTCGGAATTACGATGAACTTGAGCACTTATTTGAAAAAAAGAAAATTCTCATTGCTAATGCCTTCTTTGTCGAAACCAAATGGGAAATTGTCGTCGGAATTACGATGAATGCGGGCATTTTTTCAAAAAAAAATCAGATTTGGCCACAATATACCTTCTCCGTCGGAAATCTAGTCCAAATGTATTAGTGATTTGATCTGTGATTGAATCTAGTGGATTCCTCCCCTCTTTTGAATGTAAAGGAAATCACCCCCAAAGCGAAAATTGATTTGGTGATTTCTCCTTCTATGTTGCAAATTGCCAAATCAAAATTTCCCCTTTACACACCCTATGCATGTTTAGATTATAAAATTCTATGTATTACAAATAATAGTGAGTAAACATAACTTATTCCAATATACCTTAAGTATGCTTAGGTACACTTTCCAATGATGTTGGAACCATTAAATGTGACATAGGATTTACATGGTAGATGACACCTTAATCCTAACATTTTCCCACTTGACATCATACAATACAAATACCCCCATAGGAATCACAAACAAGGTAAAAAAATTCCATTAGACAATCATATATCACCTAAATCTTCAACATGCTCTTATGCTCCAACAAGATACTTTCAAAAGAAACCATGATGATCACCATCAAGCAAAAAATCCTCACATCCTCCAACATGCCATCTATGAAAGAAGAAGGAATATGCCATGATGAAGCATATTGTAATACCCTAAGAATGGTCATCTAAACCATGGGGCCCTAATCTCCACAACATCACCAAGGTCCTAACCAAAGGCAATTAAATCAATCTTGAGCACATTATTAATTCTTTAATCATCAAATATCACATGGCAAATCAATCACTCAATATTAATTAAATATTTATTTAATTAATTGAATCATTTCCAAGAAGATCATAATTATCCTATTTAATTTATTAAATATCCTTGCATATTTAATTAATTAATAAATTTGCCATTTAATCATGCAAAAGGAATTAATTTATTACAAAAGAGGAATTAATTACAAAGCAAGAGTTGAATTGAAAAATAAACAAAAATAATTGAATTGAGAGATAAATCAAACTTGAGATATTATTTCTTTTTCTAAATTTAGAACTTGAAATCATAAAAGCAATTAATTAAATAATTGAATTATTCTCTAAAATTGGAACTCAAAGCTTTTCAGAAAAAGAAGTTTAGTTGCATTGAAAAGACTCTTTTCTTGAATAAATCAAAGAATTATCTATTTTTATCACAAATGCATGGAATTAATTTAATATTATTTCTAATGCAACTTGAACTTCTTATCTATATGCATTTCAATTAAACTATAATTGGAATCTATCTTGAGGTTAACTAAACTTGATTTCTTAATTATTTTCAATTAATCCTAAATTGAGCTTTTTTTATCATCTCTCTTGTAATTCTCTATAAATTCAGTCTTCAGCTCTCATTCCAATTCACCCCAGAGATTTTTGAGAACACGCTTGGAGATTATTATTATCACACTGATTTTTGCTCTGGAGTCATTGAATACATTATGCTTTTTTTAGATTATTTGCATCCATTATTGCTTGAATCCATATTGCTTGAATCCATATTGCTTGAATTCGTTATTGCTTGAATTATTCATTCATCTTGTATCCATATAGTTAATATCATATAGATTAAATCCTTCGTCTTGGTGTAGTCTAGTCACTGGTATTGCTTATAAAAATCTCAGAGCAATCTTATACTCACATCTTTTAGAAGGCAATTAGTCGCTTTGTTATGGTTTATTATTTATTGATTATTGATTTACTAACCATACATGTAATGACATAATTGAAGTGTTGTGCTTGCAGCTACAGACCCTTTTTCACACACACACATACTGATTTTTACTAAAGCATACACCATTCTTTACATGGACAAGAGCATCAAATTCAAATGATAAAAAAGGCTTTGCATAGTTTCCTTACTCATACTGGTTGGAATAGTAACCACAAAAAATTGTAACTCATCCAAGCTAACCATATGTCAAAAAAGAGGAAACCATCATATATAGAACTCAATATCATTGATATATACCGATCCAAAACTACAACCAATTTTCTATATATCCATCCTCTTTTCTCAAATGCAACATAACAATTCACAAATGTTCATAGACAAGGCCAACTAACAAAGTCCGCATTAACATTGAAACAATCTTATGGATATAGGCAATCTACATATGAGTCATCCCACTGCAATCAAATGGGTGATTAACCAACATAGATGAATAACTTATAGATCCTAATCCAATAAAAATGCAAACTCATCATTGTACAAGTAATCACAAACCAAGATATTAAAGTGGATAACAAACCATATATCTGGAAACTCTCATTACATGAGTTATGCCAAATTTAAAAATAGATCAAGGCATACCAAGTCTACCTATAGTACTTCATAAAGAGGATGTGGCCAACTCCTCTATTACACAATGTTAAGGTAGCATACAATGATATGCAAATTCTGCAAACAAATATGTTTTGATACATCTCTCAACACTAGTATACATATCTCTCCCAAGTTCTTCACACTCAATAGAATAAAGAGATCAAGGAACCTTTATGTTTTCACCAAAAAAGAATGAACAACACATGGCCATCACTCTGGTTTTTTTTTTGCCACCTCCAAATTTTGACTATGATCGCAAGTCATCATTCTCACGTCCCATTATATCTTATTATGTGCTCTCTTAGTGATCCATGGATCAAGTGAAAATGGACGTGGTACTAAAGAAAAAATCAACAAGATATCAAAGTAGATGTCATCATTGATGATAACCATGTAGAGTTCAAATAGAGGTTAGTCCTCTATTACTACTGATAGATCCCACTCTCCAAATTTAGGTTGAATCTCATGCCCTGTAAATTAGACTTTCCTAAGTTTGATGATACAAATCCTACCATTTGGTTGTACAAGGTTAACTAATATTATATAAAACATAAAATTCCATAGTATCAAAAACTCTCTATTACACATTTTCACTTGCAAGAAACTCATTTAACGGTTTCAATTGTTAGATAAGACTTGTTCATTCCTTGCCTGGATAAATTTTCACAAGGAACCCCTCCTCCACTTTGGCCCTAGTTCCTATGAATATTTTTCTAGTGCCCTCTCTAACTTACACTAGATATATTTATTACGAGACTTTAAAATAGAGTTGTAGAAATTGGCTAACTAGAATTATAGCCTTCATGAAGCGTTTTTCAAAAGTAATTTCATAAGCCATCTAAAAGAGGATCTCTAGGTAGATCTTCTCATTCTTAAACTAATATTCTATACCAATGCTCTTGCTTTAGGTAGGCAAGCGATGAGGAAAACATTATAGCCTAGAAAATAGTTGTTGGGTCCTCCTCTTTCCATCCCCCAAAATAGAAAAACTAAACCCAACATTCATACACTCTCCAAAGAGGAGATGATAGAGAAAAAGGCCAATGGAATATGTTTCAATTGTGATGAAAAATAGGAGAAAGTTCATAATTGTATAGATAAACACTCATGTCTCATTGATTTTTATAGGTCCCCTAGTGAATTAAAGAAATCTTCAAATGAGGATGAATATTTGGCTTTCCTAGAATAAAATTCTACTCTTAATACTCATATTTATATTCAAACTTTTATCAATTTCTCTCCCCCCAAATACTTAAAAACGTTAACTATATCAACAGGAAAAGGCAATATTCTTGATGGATGGGGTAGCACCCATAACTTCACTTGCCACTGAATCCACTATCATATCGATGCATAAACTCTTTCAAATTATGGTGGCCAATGCTAATTTATGCCTTGTAGGGGGGAAGTGTCATAATGTACAACTTACTATAGGGTACTATCTATTGGAAACTAGTACGTTTTCCCTTTTCTTAGGTGGCACATATTTGCATTGAGGGTGTCTATGGGTTGTAAACCTTAAGACCACTAACTTGTGACTATCCCTAGTTGTGAATTGAATTTAACCATAATAGAAAATAATGTGGATTACAATAATTGAAGGTTGATGATATTGATATGGTTAACTCTAATAATATGGATTTTTTTCTTAAGAAGGGAATTTTTGGCATCTTGCACAATTCCACTCTCTAGATGCTCAATATCCTTCTACTTCTTTGTCAAAATTAGAATGCCTACTTAATAACTATCAACAAGTATTTTATGATCTCAAATAATTTGGTCCCAAAGGTCCCATGAGGATGTCAATCACCCCATTCTTGGTAGCCATGCTCCATATCTTCAAACCTGTCAACACCCATTTGAGAAAAATAATTAAATTGAGAAGATGGTTACCGAGATCCAAGAGTTCATTGTCCCATAGTTATAGTTTCAAAGAAAGATGGAGGATGGTGCATATGCCTTAATTCTTGTGATCTTAATGAACTAACAATCAACATAAATTTCCTATTCTTGTTGTTAATGTTTGTTAAGTAAACTTTTAGGGGTCAATAGGTTTTACTAAACTAGATCTTTAATTTTTTTGTCACTAAATTCATGTTAAAGATGGTAATATACCTAAAGCAACCTTGAGGGATCATGAAGGACATTATGGCTTAATCAATGTTACTTCTTTTTAGAGCTTCATGAAAACAACAGTTCATAGTTATTTATGTAGATTCATATTAGTAAATTCTTTGATGTCATTCTCATGTACAATCAAAACTAGGTTGATCATCATTCTCATTTGGAGATTGCCTTCAAGATTTTAGAGGAGCATTCTCTTTTTTTCTAAGAGTTATAAGTGTGCATTTGGTGCCTAGAAGGTGGAGTATATAGGTAGCATTGTTTCACATAAAGGTGTCCATGTTTGTTGTAGGTAGATTAAAGTAATGTAGGACTCACCTCAACCTTAGTCACTCAAAATTTTCCAAGTTATTTTTAGCTTGATAGGATATTATCACAAGCTTGTTCATAATTATGGTAAAAATATTGAGCCTTTGACAATATTTCTTAAAAATTACCAAATCAATTGATTTAGACTTTACTATGCTCAAGAATAGCATATGTTCCACTCAATCTTTCGCCCTAACTAATTTTTAGAAACCCTTTAATTTTTAATGTGATGCCTCTAACATTGGTATAGGTGCAATATTGATGCAAGAAGTTGGGCGCGATGCCTTCATTAGCAACCAACTCACATGGTGCAATTTGTCTAAGTCTACACATGAAAAGAAATACTATCCTCCATGCTATCCAACATGAGAATCCTTACCTCTTGGGCTAGAACTTCCATATTAAAATCAATCATCATTTGAAATATCTTTTAGAGTTAGGATCTCTCAAGAATGACAAACATAGTTGTCTCAAATTTAGGGATATGAAATTAAAGTGACTATGTATGTATTTTGATTCATAATTAATATATTGTTAATGCAGATGGAATTTTATTTATATTTCGAATAAATGGGTGAATGCTATATTTATTTCTCATCATCAATTTATGAAATATATATATATATATAGAACCAAATCTCGATCCTTATCTGGGCGGGATTTGTAACTAGGCTAGATCAGACCTGAACCTTTATGAAATATATATATAGTTTTGATGGTAATGAATTTGGTTTTGGTATTTTGAAAGTCTGTTGCAAGTTTACCACAATATTTTTAGATATGGTATCCACCCTGTGAAGCTTTTTTTCTACATGTGACATCCTTATGATGCAATTGCCTCCTACATTAATATGTTCTTTATTAATTGCCTTAGTTTCTTGAGCTAGTATTGTTAAATGACTAGCATTCCCTAGCATCTAGTTGCGGATAACTTAATTTGGGAGATATCATTAAACAAACTATGCAATTATCTACAAGAAGGGTAAGAAAAATGTGGTTGTGGATGTCCTCTCTTATTAGTATGATGAGGAAGGTTTAATGCTTTCTCTTTATATCTCGGTATAAAATTGATAGATAAAATTTGGCAAGAATTGGATATTATGAGGGTTCAAAATATCATTAGATAGTTGGTATAGGATTTATAATTTCTATCAAGGATTAGATGAGTATGTTAAGTCCTCAATTAATTGGAACACATTTTTTCAAATTCCAACTCTAGTCAAGCTTTAGTTACCCTCAAAATTTCACTCCTCTACGATATGAAACTCATGCTTTTTGAAGACTTATGAGAGATTAGAGGGATTTATTTGGGATGGACTTAAGTAGGATGTCAAGGGATTTTAAGTTGAATGTGATGTGTATCAAATAAATAAAGGGAAATTATCAAAGTCTCAAGAATTTTGTGCCACTTCTTATTTTGGATAAGACTTGACCAATATTTCTATGCATTTTATTTTGGGGGTTCTAGTATTTGGGGGTAAACATGTGATTTTAGTTTATGAGCTTTTGACCAAATATGCTTGTTTCTATGCATTAACTAACCCTTACATTGATATTATGGTTGCTCAATACTTATTTGATTTTATCTTTAATGTCTATAGCATGCCCCACTCCATTGTTAGCTATAATGATCATCCTTGTACAAATAATTTTTTAGAAGTATTTTTAACTTACATGGTACTAATTTAACACGATTTCAATTGATCATCCTCAAGTTATAGAAAAATAGAGGTTATCAACAAATATCTTGAGACTAACTTACATTATTTTGTGTTTAAGAAATAGGGAAAATGGACTCGATGGGTACCTCCAATTGAGGGGTGGTATAATACCACTTATAATAGAGCTTCCAAGATGGTCACCCATGAGGCCCTCTATGGAATCCCTAATTTTCTTGGATACTTAAATTCCAGGTTCTACTGAGGTTGTATTAGTTGATATTACTTTGGCCAAGTGTGAGGAAATTTTCTATCTCCATAATGCCAATCTAGCCCTAGAACAAGATCACATGAAATAGCAAGTTGAATAACATTAGAAAGAACATATCTTTGACATTGATGATTGGGTTCTTTACATTTCTAATCCTATAAGAAAGTTTCTTTATCCGACAAGTGAGGTCATACATGAGTCCCACATATTATAATATTTATGAAGATCTCAATGAATTGGAGAGGTGCAATACAAGCTGAAACTCTCACCATCTTCTAAGATTCACCTAATTTTTCAGGTCTCTTGCCTTAGGAAAGTGATTGGGGTTGTTGTTTGAATTCCAAAACAACTACCTAAATAAATTAAGGAGGGCTCCATATTTTTATAACTTGATGTTATATCAGACAATCACACAAAGAGTCTTTATATTCATTTTATGAAGAGAGTCTCATCTAGTAGAAATAGCTACAACTTGAAGATACTACTGTTGGATATCATTGACATATGATGAACTGACATGTTGATATGATGATAATATATGTTGTCATTGATGTCAATAAGTTCAAGTGAACCGGTATGAAGAGATACGAGGAGATGCAGTGAACCGATGTCGTGGTTTCACTAAGTGTGACTACTGGTTTGTAGTCTCAGCTCTAGGGTTATCGGTTTGGCAATCCAGCTTGTGCGATGCAACTGATGGCACTCTGTGATGATCTAGCTAAGAGATGTGAATGTGATCGAGGTACCACATCATATTTGTGCATGTTAAGGATTTTCATGAGGATTTTGCATGAGAAGATTGACCACGTTTGATTCTACCTCGGGAATGGTCATTCTTCTTAAACGGTATGAGAAGAGAGTGTGATGGGCTACTGATTCTCATGTTCGATGAAGAATGAACAATGAAGATTTTCTTGTGATTTGTTTGAAATTGTAATGCTCTATGCAATGTTTTTGGATAGTCAAGATTGGACTGCCTGTGTTGTAAACCTAAGATGCTTAGGGTTTAGGGTTTATACTACCAACCTAACTGTTGTCTATAAGGTTGATGATGTTTGTTATTGAAAAGTTGTTGGCAAATGTTGTGTGTGTGTATCCGAGTGATGAGATACTTGCTAGACCAATGAGTGGAGAACTGTAGAGTGTGATTGCAGAGTAGAGGAACTAAAATGGATTTTCCTTAGCATGTAGTGTTTGTTATCAGATAAGAGTTTTACCTGTTTTCTTCTAATCATTTCAACAGTTGGAAAATCCCTTTACCGTGTAGCTTTAACAAGCTTATTGTAAAACCTGTAACCAGGTGACTCAAGATCATTGAGTTCTTCAAATCGTCTAGCGAGGTAGCCTTTAACAGGGTATATAGCCATCCCTTAACCGGGTGATCTCTTATAGGACCGGTTCCTAGCAGAACCTATTGTAAAGTCTTTAATTAGACTAGGCTCCTAATAGGGCGAGCTTCAAAAGAGTTCAAAAACAAGCTTGTGAGTATTCATCCCCACTGTGGTTTTTCCCATTTGGGTTTGCACATGAAAAATTTGTGTTATGTGTTATGCATTTTTCATGTGATGTTTATGAATTATTTGGTTGAAAGATTATGCATGCATAGTTAATGGGTTATACTATTACTAGTATACTACATGCATATGTTTATGGGTGAAGTTGATATCAAGTATTGATTGTATTTCAAGTGTTCATAATTATCAATTTATGGTGTTCAGTATCTTACTGTGTTTAACCTGTATTGTCGTGGTTAAGTTTAGTAATGCTGACAACTAGTTGGTATTGCTTTAACTAGATAAGTTGTTGAGAATGTTTTTATCTGTACTGATTCACCCCCCCCCTCTCAGTACCGGTTGAGGTATCTGATGTTCATCATTACCCATCAATTGGTATTAGAGCACCTCTAGGTCCTCAGTGATATAATCTTAACCGCTTGAGGTAAAAGATCATGTTGTAATGATGAAGAGGGAAGGTCCTAAGTTTAATAGAGATAACTTTAAGATATGGAAAGACATAATGAAGCTTTACATAAAGAGTATGGGTGATCAACACCGGAGCTATGTTGAGAATTCTTATGTGGATCTCACTGGCACTCTGACTGATGATCAGAAGAGAGAGATCTAGGAAAACGGGCAAGTCATGGAAGCCCTTATCAGCAGCCTGTCAGACATTGAGTTTATTGATGTACAAGACAAGGACACACCTAAGGAGGTATGGGATGCATTGTAAAACATCTATGGTGGTGATGAGCATGTAAAGAAAGCTAAGGAAGAGAGCCTTAGAGGTAAATTTGAGGATATGAGGATGGTTGAAGGTGAGACCATTCAACAGTATGGCATTAGGATTAAGACTATGGTTGGAGATATCAAAAGCGCTGGTGGAACTATTGATGATACTACTATTGTTAGTAAAGTCCTTAGATCATTGTTACCAATTTATACAATTAGAGTTGCTCCTATCCAGCAACTAAGGTCTATTGATAAAACCAAGGTATCCTTAGATTCTATTATTGCAAAGTTAACTGTATATGAGTTGAATAGCTATGATGGTAGTGTTCAAAAGACTGAGTCAACATTTAAGGCATCTACTATACCATCCAAAAAAGGAAAAGAAACTAGTACCAGTTATGAATCCAGACTATGCAGAGATATGGATGATGAAGAGATTCTGATGGAGTTCAAAGCTCTTCTTGCTAAAAGACTTCTGAAGGGAACTGGAAAGTATAGAGGTAAACTTCCTTTGAAATGTTTTTCCTGGAACAAGATAGGACATATAGCTGTCAATTGTCCTAACAATGACAATAAGGATAAACCAGAGAGGTTCAAAAAGTATAAAGGAGCAAACAGAAGAAATTGTCTAGTTGCTATGGATGAAGGTGTCACTGATGAAGAATCAGAGGATGAAGAAAATGAAGACATAGTGTTTGTAGTAGTAAAGGAAGAAGTGTCTGACAAGAAAGATCTTGTCTCTCGCATTAACAACTCTAATGAGTGGATAATTGATAGTGGTTGTTCTCACCACATGACTGGCGACCGGAGAAAGTTTCTATCTCTAGAGGAATATGATGGAGGTGTTGTCAGATTTGGCAACAATGCACCATGTTTGGTGAAAGGTAAAGGATCCATCTCACTGAATGGAAAGAGCAGTACATATGATGTCTACTGGGTAGAAGGTCTTAAGCATAACCTGTTGAGTGTTGCTCAGTTGAATGACAAAGGACTAGTTCTGGAATTCAAAGGCAGAGTCTATAGTATAATTGGAAAGAGTGGTGAACTTATTGACACTGGTAAGTAGACCAGAGGTAACCTATTTCAGTTGAAAGCCAAGATAAGTTGATGTCTAATGGCTAAGTTTGATGATAGTTAGATATGGCATAACACATTGTCATATGAACTTTGACAATATTATTAAAGCTAGTAAGATCAAGGCAGTAAGAGGATTACCATTGCTGAACAAACCTGAGAATTATTTGTGCAGAGAATGTCAACTTGGGAAGATGTCTTCCTCAACTTTTAAAGGTAAGTCTTTCTCAGCAGAACATTTACTTGATCTTGTGCATATTGATTTATGTGGTGCTATGAAAACTAGAAGTATTCAAGGAGATAGGTATTTTATGATTATTACTAATGACTACTTCAGAATGATGTGGGTCACATTCTTGAAAGATAAGTCTGAAGCATTTGGAAAATTCAAAGCTTTTAGAGCATTAGTAGAGAAAGAAAGTGGTAAAAAGATAAAATGTGTGAGAACTGATCAAGGAGGAGAATTCACTTCTGATGAATTCAATAAGTACTGTGAAGATAATGGTATCAAGAGGTAGTTGTTTGCCCCAAGGACACCACAATAGAATGGCATAGCAGAAAGAAATAACAAGACTATAGTTGAAGCGGCTAGAACTATGTTGATCCAAGGAAAGGTTGCTCACACTTTTTGGAGAGAACCAGTGAGCACTGTAGTCTATACTATGAACCAGGTACTCATCAAGAAAGGAAAAGACAAAACCCCTTATGAATATTGGACCGGGAAAACTCCTACTGTGAGTTACTTCAAAGTGTTGGGTAGTAAGTGCTATATCAAGAGAGGTGAGCATTTGAGCAAATTTGATGCAAAATGTGATGAAGGAATATTTCTAGGATATTCCACTAAGAGCAAAGCTCTCAAGTGCTACAACAATAGAACTCAAAAAATTGTTGAAAGTATCAATGTTAGGGTTGATGAATCCCTTGGGTAACCTGAGGAAACATGCAGCGAAGAAGTGGAAGATGAACCGGGTATAGTTTTCTGGGAACTAGTTAAGAAAGAAACTTGTAAAGATCTCAGTGTTCCTATACTAGGAGAAGCTGCAGTAAGAGAAGAAGAAGAGGTTAGTGAAGAAGAAGAAGAAAAGCTAGCAGATCAGGCTAGAGTCATTCCTAGATATGTGAAGCTACATCATGATCCAAAGAAAATCATAGGAGATAAATATGCAGGGATACTCACAAGAAGAAAAGTGAAGGAGAACTCTTGCATGATTTCTAAATTTGAACCCAAGAGTTCTAGAGAAGCTCTTACAAATGAAGACTGGATTAAAGAAATGGAAGAGGAGCTAGACCAGATAGAAAAGAATGCAACATGGTCTTTGGTGCCCAGACCAGAACATAAAAATGTCATAGGTGCCAAATGGGTCTTTAGGAATAAGTTGAATGAAGAAGGCACAATTGTCAGGAACAAGGCTAGGCTTGTATGCAAGGGATATGCTCAGGAGGGAGAAGACTATGGAGAAACCTTTTCTCCTATGGTTAGACTAGAAGGTGTTCGAATGCTACTTGCATTTGCAGCATTTAAGAGATTTAAGGTTTATCAGATGGATGTGAAGTCTACTTTTTTGAATGGAATCCTAGAAGAGGAAGTGTATATAGAGCAACCAAAAGGGTTTTCCTTATCAGAAGACAATGACATGGTGTGTAGATTACACAAAGCCCTATATGGACTGAAACAGGCACCTAGGGCATGGTATGAAAGACTACACTCACATCTTGTGAAGATTGGATTTCATAGAACAAGTGAAGATAGCAACATCTACTTGAAATCAGAAGGTGATCAGATTGTAATTTGTGAAGTGTTTGTGGATGACATAATATTTGGAGGAGATGATAAAATGAGTCATGCACTTGCAGATGAAATGGAGAAAGAATTTGAGATGTCTTTAATAGGATAGATAAGGTTCTTCATTAGTTTACAGATTCAGCAAATGAAAGAGGGTATCTTTATTACCTAGTCCAAGTATGTCAAAGAGATATTGAAGACTTTTGGCATGGAGGAAAGAAAACCGGTTGGTACACCGATGGTGACTGGCTATAAACTGACTAAGGAAGATGATTCAACACTGGTGAACTAGAAGGAGTACCGTTCAATGATCGATAAGGTGCACTATGTGGTGCATAGAAGACCAGATATTGCTCATGCAATGGGCATAGTAGCTCATTTTCATAAATGTCCAAGGGAATCCCACTTGCTAGCTATCAAAAGGATTCTTAGATATCTGAAAGGAACTATTGATTATAGATTGTGGTAACCATATAATGGTGACTATAATCTCAAGGTATATACTGATGTCGATTGGGCAGGTAATGTGGATGACCGAAAGAGTACAACTGGTGGAGTGTTCTTTTTCAGTGGAAGACTAGTATCATGGACAAGTAAGAAGCAGAGTTGTATTTCCCAATCTACAGCTGAAGCAGAGCTATATTTCCCAATCTACAGCTGAAGCAGAGTTGTATTTCCCAATCTACAACTGAAGCGGAATATGTGGTAACATTTATGAAATGCACTCAAGCAATTTGGATGAAGAATGTATTGGAAGGTTTCAAGGTACTTGTATCCGAACCGATGAACATATTTTGTGATAACACAAGTGGAATAAATATTTCCAAGAATCCGGTATTGCATGCTAGAACTAAGCACATTGAGATTAAATATCACTTCTTAAGAGAGAAAGTTCAGAATGAGGTTGTACTACAACATGTTTCCAGTAAGGAGTAGCTAGCAGATATATTCACTAAACCCTTACCAAAGATTACATTTACCTATTTGAGAGGTGAATTAGGGGTTCTTCCCCTTCATGAAGTCAACTAAAAGATGTGTACTCCACATCAGTCAAGTACTACAATGACAAATCTTTCAGGATTGATGTGTTCAAGGATGCTACTCCTTAGGGGGAGTAGCATAGTAGATTTTGGAAGCTTGTGCCTCCACTTTGGCATTGTTGTCAAAGGGAGAGAACATATCTAATGTATGGGAAGAATATATTTGATGTATGGGGAGAAGGTATCTGATGATGCAAATAAACTGGTCTATGATGTTTATAATTGCAATGCTACCCTGAGTATTGCCATCAATGCCAAAGGGGGAGATTCTTGGATATCATTGACATATGATGAACCGACATATTGATATGATGATAATATATGTTGTCATTGATGTCAATAAGTTCAAGTGAACCAGTATGAAGAGATACGAGGAGATGCAGTGAACCGGTGTCGGGGTTTCACTAAGTGTGACTACCGGTTGGTAGTCTCAGCTCTAGGGTTATCGGTTTGGCAATCCAGCTTGTGCGATGCAACCAATGAGACTCTGTGATGAGTTATCTAAGAGATGTGAATGTAATCGAGGTTCCACGTCAGCTTTGTGCACATGAAGGATTTTCATGAGGATCTTGCATGAGAAGATTGACCACATTTGAGTCTACCTCGGGAATGATCATTCTTCTTAAACGGTATGAGAAGAGAGCATTATGGGTTACTGATTCCCATGTACGATGAAGAATGAACAATGCAGATTGTCTTGTGATCTGTTTGAAATTTTAATGCTCCATGCAATGTGTTTGGACGGTCAGGGTTGGACAACATGTGTTGTAAACCTAAGATGCTTAGGGTTTAGGGTTTATGCTACTGACCTAACTGTTGTCTATAAGGTCGATGATGTTTATTATTGAAAAATTGTTGGCAAATGTTGTGTGTGTGTATCTGAGTGATGCGATACTTGCCAGACCAATGAGTGGAGAACTGTAGAGTGTGATTGTAGAGTAGAGGACCTAAAAAGGATCTACCTTAGCATGTAGTGTTGTTATCAGATCAGAGTTTTATATGTTGTCTTCTAATCATTTCAGCAGTTGGAAAATCCCTTTACCGTGCAGCTTTAACATGCTTATTGTAAAACCTGTAACTAGGTGACTCAAGATCATTGAGTTCTTCAAATCCTCTATCAAGGTAACCTTTAACAGGGTATATAGCCATCCCTTAACTGGGTGATCTCTAACAGGATCGGTTCTTAGAAGAACCTATTGTAAAGTCTTTAATCGGAGTAGGCTCTTAACATGGAGAGCTTCAAAAGAGTTAAAAAACAAGGTTGTTGGTATTCATCCCCACCATGGTTTTTCCCATTTGGGTTTCCACATGAAAACTCTGTGTGTTATGTTTTATGCATTTTTCATGTGATGTTTATGAATTATTTGGTTGAAAGATTATGCATGCAGAGTTAATGGGTTATAGTATTACTAGTATACTGCATGCATATGTTTATGGGTGAAGTTGATATCAAGTATTGAACGTATTTGAAGTGTTCAAAATTATCAGTTTATGGTTTCTGGTATTTTATTGTGTTTAAGCTATATTGTTGTGGTTAAGTTCAGTAATGATGACAACTAGTTGGTATTGCTTTAACTAGATAAGTTGTTGAGAAATTTTTTATCTGTACTGATTCACCCCCCCCCCCCCCCCCCCCTCTCTCAGTACTGGTTGGGGTATCTGTTGTTCATCATTACCCATCAACTACATGAGAACCTTCCAACATTCTCTCCAACTTTCCTCATCTCAATCTTTTAAGGTAAAGCTTTTTAAAGGGAGACACAATGTTATACACCCCATTTTTCTTTATAATAGCTAGTATTAGTTGTGTGCATATGCTTCATAAGTCACTAATAGGTAATGTTAAATAAATATGTGGATGCATATATTTTGTGATTCACCGATAGGTGATATTAAATAAGTATATGAATTCATATGCTTTGTAAGTCATACCTCTGGTTAGTTAGAATATTACATGCATGGGATATTAAGGTTTGTCTTAGGGAGAATATATATGACATGACATCCTGAGTGGAAGGCATCTTGGATAATTATAGTCGGAGTGTATGCTATATTTGGAGGCTATCTCCTTGAAGTGGCATTGTGAAAATAATTAGTCTTGCAAGTTTATTACATGTAATCTAGGAGGGGATCCAATGAATGACAAGTTAACCTAGTTGCCTACATAGTCAACTACCAAGCTATTTATCAAGTAGAAGCAAGGAAATGCTATAATCATTTATTAATATAAGATTTTCTCTTATAGACTTACTGTAGACACCTAAAATTGTCCTATCTAATTAAATAATTATTTTATTTATTTAATTATCTTAGCCTAATTCTTCTATTAATTGAATAAATCTTTATTTATTTAATTAATTCATTTATCCTCCTCTAGCCTTATTTCTCATTTAAATAAATACTTTTATTTATTTAATTGATCCCACTTCTTCTATTAATTAAAAAAAATATTTATTTATTTAATTAATTCATTAGCCTTTTCTACCTATGACACATGTCATTCATCTCTTAATTCCTACACTACCCACTCTCTCATTATTTTCTTATTTTCTCTACCTAGCGTCTAATCTTGGCCGACCATTTATCTTTTACACCTCTTAATCTTATCCCTCCATTTCTTATAGTGCCTTCTATATAAGGAGATGCTTCCTTCATTATCTCTCCTAATCAATGAATCATTCAATTCTAATCATTCTAATCATTCAACTAATTAATCTATTCTCCTAATCATTCTAATCAACTATTCAATATACTCCCCCCGAATATTCTAGCATTTGAACTTTTATATGCGATCAAGCCAACTTGCAACCACATTTCCGTTCTTTGTTGAGCTCTTGTGGAGACATAAAATCTAAGAGCAAATATATCAAGCAAGATCAATGGAGATAGGAAGAATGGAGATTCAAACCCTATTGGACATGTGATGGTATAATCTTTGTGATTTCGTTTGATTTGGATTGTCTTAGGTAATCTTCATATGTTATGGTGTATCTTTGTTGTTGTTAGGCTAGGGTTTTGTGGTTGAATTCATTTAGTCTTTCAATATTGTTGTTTACACTTTTCACCATAAACATTTTGGCATGCCCCATGGCACATCGATTTTTGTTAGATCTATGTTTGTTGTAGGTTTTTCTAACCCTATATTGTTGTTTTGTAAAACAATTTGGAGAATAACCTTGTGCAACTACGGTTTTGGACACAAAATCAAGATCTTGGAGAGATTTGATCCGATCTCACAAATGGCTTGGAAATTTTACACCAAATGTTTTTCACAGGTTAAAGACAATATCAAACGCTCTCAAACCAAAATTTAGATCTATTGGAGCATATTTTAATTTTTTATGATTTTTTTATGAATTTTTATTAAAAATTAATTTTGAGAGCAAATGAGTGAATTTTTAGGTTTTTATTACATTTTTGGAAAGATCCCTGATTTATACACATGATCTGTTCTTTGTGATTTTAATTTTGATGCAAAATGTTTCCTTAAAAATTTGATCTTTAAAACTTAGGGTTTTTCAGTATTTTGATCAGTTATCACAAACGAATTTGACTTTTGGCATAAAATTTGTTTTGCTGGTCAAGAACATTATCGGAGGTGCTCAAGAAAAATTTCATATTTTTTTGAGCATATTTGAATTTTCTATGAATATTTTATGCATTTTCACAAAAAACTAATTTTGAGAGAAAATTAGTGAATTTTTTAGATTTTGTTACATTTTTGGAAATATCTCATAATTATACACAAGCTTTGTTCTTTTTTATTTTAAATTGGATGCAAAATCATTCCTAAAAAGTTGGATCTTTGAAAATTAGGGTTTTGCATTATTTTGCTCATATCTCACAAACTGCTTGGATTTTTTGCAAAAAGTTTTTAATGTAGGTTTGGAAGACCATCAGGAGTGTCCAGTAAAAATTTCAGATTTTTTGGATGAATTATGCATTTTATATGAATTTTTATTTTATTTTTCATAAAAAAATTAATTTTTGGAGCAAATTAGCAATTTTTTGGGATTTTCTTACATTTCTGGAAATTTATTGAAATTTTACAGGTGGTCTTTTTTTATGATGAATCAGATCTTTGAATTGGTCAAAAAAATGCATTTTTGAAGGCCCCTATTTCATAAAGTCTTTTGGATCTAAAATTTACCTAACTTGTGTGCCTGTAGGAGGGGTATTATTGCAAAACTACTAACAAATCTTTGTTACAAAATTTTTGCAAGGGTTTTTGATCTTTATTGTGTGCCTTGTTTTCATAGATTATCAAACACTTCAATTGGTGCACTAAAATTGAACTAGTTTCTTTTGTGTCTTGAGCAATAGGCTCTTTTTGTTTAATCTTTAGAGGGTTTGTCTCCCCGTGTGGTCATTAGGACTACTAGTGAGGAGAGAATGACCCAAGTGGTAGCGAGGAAAACCCACCTCTTCCAAACCACTATAAACAACTGTATCCATGGTGAAAACCATGGGTAACATGTATTGATTAGTTCATACCGACACTATGTCTCCTGATAAACTCGTTTGATCAAATTTATTTGATCAGTTGTAGGGCGTAACCCCTACTGGCTATGAGCCTTCTATATTTACAGCTCTGAAAGTGTCGCATGTATGGCCACACGAGCGGATGCCCTTACTAGCACCTTTTTATTTTAGAAAGTCAAAATCCTTCTAGTTCTTGGGTCAGGAGGTCGGACCTCTGGAGCAACCCACACACATACGGTTCTTAGTAGAGATACAAAGTTCACCACGGGGAGTTTTCATGGGGACTGATGCTTGGCTGCCCCAGAGAAGTGAGTGTTGAGGGTGGAACCAGTGGGGTCAAGCATCTAAGTATCCGCTCTGAATAACGTAGCCTCGGGGAAACCCCATGTGGGATCAACAACTATTGTCCTGGCCAGCCATAGGAATTGTGCTTGTCTTCTTTTAAACATTCAAACATTCAAGATCAAACATAAAATATTATGTCTTTTGTGTCTTCAAGTGTATGCCAAACATTTTTATATCAAACAACACACTTTTTTTTTGAGTCATTTTGAGTCTAAACACTTGCAAACATTGAGTCCTCATCAACATTGTGTCATCTTGTCACAAAAAATAGTCAAAAAATTCAGATTTGGTCACAACAAACAACTTCACAAATTGGAAAAATTTACAGTCCAACAAACAAGAATAATTAGTTTCAGACTTATTGAGCTTCTTAGGTTATCTCTCCAGGTTTTTATCTAGCATTCAACCTATTTTTGGGTCTCACAAAGTTCATCATTTCTTTACATCTTGCATTACATTCACATTTGTCTAAACTTGAGTCAAAAGGTCACATGCTTGTCCTCATCTTGCTTTGTCAACACACTTCATATGACAACATTTTGCTAAGTGGTCCCTCATCAAGGTCTATCACCTTTCAATCTCATTTGGTCTTACTTAGAGTCAATGTCAACTTACCTCATCAAGAGAAACTATCATCTCTTTGGAAGCCACACCTACTCTACTACATACATACTTGGTCTTACACTTTGGACATTGCAAGTACACCTCAGATTCATTTACATTCCATCCAACTCTTCTTCTTCCATACTCTTTACATTTTCATCTAGTCTCACACATCTTGGTCAAAGACCTAGTTCATGGTTGAAACTCATTCCCAAAAATCTAGGAGAGAAACTAAAGAGGCTCAAGAGTCCGCAAACATGAGTGCCTATGAGTATGATAACGATGTCTTTTTCAATTCTGATCATACTACATTACCTGACATGGATGCCTATAGAAACATTCCAAATGTTGAGAACATGGACACTACAAACAACAATGATACACACAATGACAATATGGACAACTTTTTCGTACATTCAGTAGAAGTGGAAGACTCCATTATGGATCCCCGTTTTAATCGATTGGTTGAAGAAATAATGAGGAGAGATAGACAATATTTCTTACAAGTGATGGCACAAAGTGGAGCCAAGATTCCTCATGATTTTGACATGTCTCAAATAATGGAACATCGACCTTTGCAAGAACCTCAACTCAACATGGATCAAAGGAGGCCTAATAGTGGAGGCAATAGAGGACCACATATTGTTCCTGAATCACCGTCATCTTTGTTTCAAAAACCTAAGGTCCCATACACACATGGTCAAGCATACGATACTCACCTTTGCAGACCATTATGGAAGTCTTATGCAGAAAAATATACTCATTCACATACCAATGCTAAGGACCAACCACCAAAGCAATTGGATATCCAAAGGCATGATCAAAATTTGGACACAAAGAAACCCCACGTCAAATTTGGGGGCAACTCATTAGAACAAACTCATGACATGCATGTAGAGTATGGTATACATGGACAAAATAGATATTCCATTCCTCATCATGACTCTATACCAAGTGGTCCTTATACATACCATTACTATAGACCTCCTCCATATGAACTTGTGTATGATCAATACCATCCATATATGCAACATGCTCCTCCACCTGGTGGTTCAGGCATGGGGTATGAACCAAGAAGTCAATATCCACCTAAGAACAATTTGGAGCAGAAAATTAAGGACTTAAAAAAGAAAATGGAGGACATAAATACACCGAAGCTAGCTTACACAATGAGAGACATATGTTTGTATCCATTTGACAAAAAAATTCCAATGCCTCCATTTCCTACACACTTTGTGACACCTAAGTTTGATAAGTACAGAGGAAAAGGGGATCCTAAGGCACATATAAGACAGTTTTTCATGGCTTGCATTGAGGTAACAGTAGAAGAGACATATTTGATGAGATTATTCCCACAGAGCTTAGGTGATCAAGCTATGGAATGGTTCTCCCAACTCCCACCTAGAATTAAGTCATGGGGTGACTTAGCAGAGGCATTTATCCAACATTTCTCATACAACATAGAGACAAACATATCAGTCACCACTTTGTGCAACACCAAGCAAAAGGATGGAGAATCTTTTTCATCATTTTTACAAAGATGGAGGAATCTAGCCAGCAGATGCCCTTGTGAAATTCCATAAAAACAAATGGTAGAGATGTTCACCCAGAATGTTAACAAAGACATTGGTTATGATCTAAGAAAATATTTTTTGTCCACCTTCAAGGACGTCATTGAAAGAGGCTTAGCAAAAAAGAAGGTCCTAATTGAACAAGGAGTAATTAAGATATTCAAAGAAAACAAAGAGGACTTTAAAGGAAAAGACAAGCCAAGATTTTGGAATAAAAACAAGAACACAGTCAATGATGGTGTTGTTGATGCCAATACAGTATGACCCAAAATCATTTTTTCGGGATCAAGCTCTACAAACAATCAAGTGAATACTCAAACAACTTCCAAATTATGAAGGAAGTACACCCCATTGGGAGAACCACTCAAGTCGGCTTTCAAGAAGCTAGTGGCAAACAAAATAATAACAATTCCAGATATGCCTCCATATGAGCCAAAGGTCAAACCAAATTGGTGGAATAATGGTGAATACTGTGAATATCACAAGAGCAAAGGCCATAAAATAGGAAATTATCATCAGCTAAAGAACATCATACAAGATCTTATTGATAGAGGTGACATTGAGATTGAAGGGCATTCATCTAATCAAGAACATGAAATGTTCAAGGAACCATTCTCAAAACATGACAAGGGAAAAGCCAAAGCCACAGACAAGAAGACCAACTATACCAGAGCATCCTATAACTATGATTCAATTGTCAATCACATTTCGATGGACAATTATGTCTGTACCATTATCATCAAGAACAAAATGCCTAAAAATTCTACCCAAAGACCTAAAATTGTCCTAAAAGGCATTGGATCTTCTTCCGAACCTACCTCTGAATGTAACGTTGCAACTCGTCATGGTAAATTCACCTTGTAAGGTGTTCCAGCTAAAAACACCACTTCCTCATCAACCAAACCTTAGTATGACCTTATAGAATAGTTAGGAAAGAAACCCGCACTTATCTCCATCCTCAAGCTCTTACGCATATCCCCTACACATAAAGCCATTCTTGACAAAAATTTGAGAGACACTTCTGTCCCTACTGATCTAAATGTGGACCAGTTTCAAGCCATGGTGGGATACCTTTCCATTCCACACTCCCTTACATTCATAGAAGTTGATGATGCCTCTGTGAGGCAACCACATAATGCACCTTTACACATTGAAGCCTTCCTACACAAACATTGAATAAAATGAGTCCTGGTAGATGGAGGAGATGGTCTCAATATATGTACTTTGAACACAATAATACAATTGGGATATTAAGCCAAAGCTATGAATGCTACAGACAAAATTACCATCAAGGCATATGATGATGAAGAGCGCTCATCCAAGGGCACAATCACCCTACCTCTCAGAGTAGGGCGAGTTACAAAGGATGTGGTTTGTCAAGTCCTTGATCTATATCTCATATACAACATAATCTTGGGACGCCCATGGATTCATGAAATGAGAGTTGTTCCCTCAACATATCATCGATGTATCAAGTTTCCACACAATAGAGTTGAAGTGACTGTCAAAGCTAACCCAAATCCATTCATATATTGCAACAATTTGTGACCTAGATCAGGAATAACAATACCAGTCAATTGAGAAGCTATTCCTTCATCAACATATGTGGATCTAGAATCATTGAAATCTTCTACATCAAAACAAGCAGAGATCAAAGAAAAGATCAAGATTAAAGACCTAGGATGTGGTGAGTATATCTTTCATGTTGATCAACTCCCACTATCTCCTAAGGTATTCAATTGACAGGAACAATCTATAAACAATTTGCAATATCAAGGAAGTGGGTGTGAACCACCTAGTATTGTGGCTACTAAGTCTGAATGCAAATCTCATCTAGTGGTGCAAATAGATCTTGATATCAATAGTCCTAAGAGTGGTTCCAATGAAGAATCTATTGAGCGTATCACCAACCCTCTTGAGAACTCACATAGATTTACCATTCCATCCACTCATTCCATTTTTACTCCGCTACTAGACTTGGATCAACAAGAATTACAAAAGCCCTTACTCATTGGGGATCAAAAATCAAGCTTTGAAAAGAAAAATCTAAAAGTCAAAAATAAAGAGGAAGTCCTTCAATCCAAATCAAAATCAAAAGCCATTGGACTCTGCAAAAATCAAAGTCAAGGATAAAAATCCTATGAACGAAAAAGAGCAAGAGTTGATCTCCCCTAATATCAAAATAACTGGGGGCAAAAGTTCTACAATTTTAAGTGAAAAAAATACTTGTTGATCCCAAGTCTCCATCATGCTATCCTACATTCACTTCTTTTCGCAATCATAAGCCTTCATCACTCATCCACTTGTTCCACACATCCTTTCCCTTCTGGTGATACATCATGGAACTTTAATGGAGCTTCCTCGAAGGACTTTGTTATCAGGGATGCCCAAACTTCTTTAGGTGACACGCATATGGGCAAACGTAGTTCACACATTCATAATTCTATCTCAATTCCTTTATCAAGGAAGACAGTCACTCGAGCTACACATCATTCAGTCAAGGAACAATCTAGATACAATCACAAGGTAATGCCTCGCACAGTTGAGGTGGGTGACTTAGTTCTCAAAGAAAATCCTAAAAATCAGTAAGACAAAGAGAAGAAGGGCAAGTTCGAACCAAATTGTCTTGGTCCTTACATCATTACAACAACCTATGGATCCGATGCATATCAACTCTCAAACACAAAGGGAGAACCTTTGGAGGATCCTATCAACAACATGCACCTTTGCAAGTTTTACCGATAGCTCTTCAGAGTATCCTAATTCAAAAATACAAAAAAAAATACAAAAAAATACAAAAAAATATAAAAAACACCCAAAACACAAAAAAAAAAACATAAAAAAACCATAAAAATAAAAAATCATTACTTGGTGAAAACCTGGCAAACAGGTACCTTGTGACACAAAAAAAAATTGGAAAATAGAAAAGCATTTCGTCCAACAGTGAAAACCACTTCGGTGGCGCCTTGGGCAAGTACCATGGTGAAAACCGGGTCATTGACGCTATGTGTAGAGACATTGCTCCTCCCTCCTTCAGGAGTCCATTTCATGCTTTCACTTTGCACACACTCACAACCTCTTCATCCATAATAAACTTACCCATTCCCATCATGGCTTGTTATTAATCTACCCAAGATTGGTTAGCCATTCATAATAACTGTTAGGTCCCACAAACAACTTAGAGGGGGGGATGAATCAATTGTCAAATAAATTCAAACCAAAAACAACTTAACCAAACTTAAGGCTTAATACCCATAAACCAAACTTTATGCCGGTAGATAGTTTATCAGTTAATTGTAGTATTGGTAAATATTAATGCATGAAATAGAAAGACAATAACATCCACAACACATAACACCAATATTTGTACGTGGAAACCCTGTAAGGGGAAAAACCACGGTGGGAAACCTTACCCACAATCAGATGATACTACTGTAGATGATATGTGTATACAATAGGGGGTCTCCACATGTAGAAAGGACAAGTGCTTAGAGCTCACTGCTCAAACACAAATGGGAGTCACACTGACTACAATTGGATGGTTAAATCCAATAATGATGTACTACTCAAAATAGCATCTTCATATGCTAGATTCAGTACTGGTTCAGTTCTGATATGCCTTCACAAAAACCTTCCTTCAACCTTCAAATTATGTCTGTGTGTATAGCTCTTCTTATTCTCACATATACTGAATTACAATCCTTTCCACATTCGCACACTGATCTCAAAAATTAGATCTTACATTTATACCATAACCTAAGACCAATTGAGTAGGTCGGCTCTAAAAGATATTACAATAAAATCAATTTGTAAGTAAAACAATAACTGATGCAATATCTGATTCAACATGTCGGCTTAATGCATTTACAACAATAATAAATCATCTCCATAGCATGTCGTGTTGATCTAGAATAGATAAACCTGGCAGTGCTTATTCTGGACCTATTTGCCGATAACAACAAATATGCAATCACAAAGCTACCAATGAACAAATCTCCAAGACAAAGTGTCCAAATGATGTCTTCAACATAACCAAGTATTTTCCATGTCATTCCAAGTGCCAGTGAACAATATATCCTGCTGGTGAACCAGATACCGGTGACTGTGCATAAGTCACTTGCTTGCCGGTGAACATTGCCAATTCTCTAAGTGCCAGTAGGTTGACCAGAGTTGATAAGTGTTGACATCAATGACAAAACCATATCAACATATCCAAAATACCAACAATCTCCCCCTTTGGCATTGATGGCAACACAAGATGGAAAAACCATCAAAGTGCCAAAACAGAAATGCCAAATACCAAAAACCAACAATCTCCCAAAAGAGATCATAACTAGAAATCAAAATTCTTATACAAAGAGTAATCAATCTCTCCCAAAATAAGAATCTCTCCCCAAGGGATAAAGTTTCTCCCCCTAGGAGTAACATGTGTTTTTCCATATCAATCTCTCCCCCTTTGACATCAAATGCCAAAGCAATACAAAAACCAAGTTCAAATACAAAATACCAACTTATTTAGTATATCAATGTCGGAGTAAAAGATTTCTATGTTAGTTCTATCGGTTGATGACAAACATCAACTATCTAAGTTTCTATCGATGGGGGTATGACCCCAAGCTGATCTCTGAGATATTCAAAAGTCTCCTTAGGCAAAGGCTTAGTGAAAATATCTACAATCTGCTCTTTAGTATTCACATAAACCCGTTTTACTTCTTTTACTTCAACATTCTCTTTCAGAAAGTTCAGTTTGATAGAGACATGTTTAGTCTTAGAATGTAGTACCGAATTATTTGATATATCAATTTTTGTTATATTATCACAATAGATAGTTATAGGTTCCTTGCATTTTACCTTTATGTCCTTCAACATTTGCTTAAGCCATAATACCTATGTACAGTTAGTTGTTGCTGCAACATATTCTAATTCTACTGTTGATAAAGATGTGCAACTTTGTTTCTTACTCAACCAAGAAATTAATTTTCTTCCAAGAAAAAATACTCTGTCGGTGGTTCTTTTTCTGTCATCTACATCTCCTACCCAGTTTGCATGTGTATGCACATAATTTAAAGTTTTCATCTCTAGGATACCATAGGTCAAGATTTGTAGTGCCTTGTAAGTACTGGAAAATCCTTTTTACTGATGATTCATGATTTTCTCTAGCATTACTCTGAAATCTTGAAACAATACATACTGCATTCATAATATGAGGTCTTGTTTGTGTCAAATACAGTAAACCTCCTATCATATATTTGTACCTAGTCGAATTAAAGGGTGTAGATTCATCCCTTAGTGATAATTTATTAGTTGTAGTCATAGGTGTGCTTACCGCTTTAGAGTTCTCCATACCAAATTTCTTTAGTAACTCCTTCAAGTACTTTGATTGACTCAAGAATATACCTTTATCAGTATGTGAAATCTGCAATCCTAAAAAGAATTTTATCTCTCCAGTCATAGACATTTCAAGTTCTTGTTGCATTTCAATAGAAAAGTCTTTGCATAATCCATCTTCTCCTCCAAATATTATATCATCAACAAAAACTTATATAACCAAGATGTCATCATTAGTCACTTTATAGTATAAGTTGTTGTCAGCATTACCTTTGGAAAAACCAATCTTCAAAATATATTTATCCAATCTAGCATACCAAGCTCTTGGAGCTTGCTTCAACCCATACAAATCTTTCCTTAACCTGCAAACCATATCTTTGTTTTCTGTCAAAGAAAATCCATTAGGTTGCTCAATGTAAACTTCTTCTTCAATATCTCCATTTAGAAATGCACATTTAACATCCATTTGATATACTTTGTAGTTCTTGTGTGCTACAAAAGCCAAGAATAATCTGACTGCCTCAATTATAGCTACCGGTGCAAAGGTTTCATTGTAATCAATTCCTTCTTTCTGTGAGTATCCCTTACACACTAGTCTTGCTTTATTTCTGATTACCTTACCATCTTTATTGAGTTTGATTCTGAATACCCATTTTGTTCAATTACATTTTTGTCTTTAGGCTAGGGAACTAATTTCCATGTGTTATTCTTTTCAATTTATTCCAATTCTTCTTCCATAGCTTTAATCTAGTGTTTATCTTCACATGCTTCATTAATTGATGCTGGTTCAACTTGAGAATTAAGACATACCTCTTCATTTTCCAGTCTTCCTCTTGTCATAACTCCTTGATATTTATTCCCAATTATCTGATCTTCAGAGTGGTTCAATCTTACATACTGGGGTGTCTTTGTTTGTTGTTGTTCTTCAGTTACAGTGGAATTTTAAGATGATATCGGTGTAATTGGATCTTCATTTTATACCAGTGTGTTCAATGTAGGCTCATTTGTTAGTATCTCTATTGCCGGTTCAGAGTCTATATACCTTGAAGTTCCTCTAAACTGTTCATCAATCTTCACATTTGTACTCTCAACAATTTTCTGCAATCTCTTGTTAAAACATCTATATGCCTTGCTCTTGGATGAATAACCAAAAAATATTCCTTCATCAATTCTATGATCAAATTTTTCAGTACACTCTTCTCTTCTAATATAGCATTTACTTTCAAATATTCTGAAATATTTAAGAGTAGGAGTAATAACAAACCATAGTTCATGAGGGGTATTACAAGTTTCACCTTTGATGTGAACTTTGTTGAATGTGTAGACTATTGTGCTTACTGCCTCTCTCCAATATACATGTGGTAGATTTGCTTCTGATAACATACTTCTAGCTGCATCCAAGATAGTTCTATTTTTCCTTTCTATAACTTCATTCTGCTATGGTGTCCGGGGTGCTAATAACTGTCTTCTGATTCCATTTACTTCATAGAATGTATTAAATTCCTTAGATGTGAATTCACCTCTTTGATCTGATCTTAGACATTTGTTTTTCTTACCGGTTTCATTCTCTACCATTGCCTTGAATAGTTTGAATTTCCCAAGTGCTTCTGATTTTTCTCTGAGAAAAGTAACCCAACACATTCTAGAATAGTCATCAATGATTAGCATAAAATATCTATCACCTTGTAGGCTTTTAGTTCTAGCTAGACCACATAAGTCAGTATGAATTAAGTCAAGAGCATTATTGGATTTTTCTAGAATACTTTTAAAAGATGCTCTAACTTGTTTTCCAAATTGACATTCCTTACATACCGGATTGTGAGGTTTAATAATCTTAAGTAAATCTCTAACTGCTTTAGTTGTACTGATTTTCACAATACAATGAAAATTTACATGACAGAGTCTCTTATGCCACAACCAACTTTCATCAATATGTGCAATCAAGCATGTCTTTTCATTGTTGTTCAAATGAAAGATATTACCTCTAGTTTGTTACCGGTTGCAATTTCCAAACCAGTTTTGTTCATAATTTTGCATTTCCCATTCTTGAATTGTAACTGAAATCCTTTTTCAACTAATTGATCAACACTCAAAAGATTGTGCTTTAAACTTTCAACATAGTAAACATTGTTAGTATTATGCTTACCATCAAGAGATATAGTACCTTTTCCTTTGATCAAACAAGCTTTATCATCTCCAAATCTTACTAGACCTCCATGAAAAGTCAATAATTTACTTTTATCACCAGTCATATGATGTGAACATCTTGAATCAATGATCCATTCATCCTTAACTTCAATTTTAGCTGCCAAGGCCTGCTCTACCGGTTGAACAGTAGGTGCCGGTTGATCTTCTATTATAGAAACAAAGACCCATCCATTGTCTGTCGGGTCCTCATCAGAATCATCAGTGACTCCTTCATCAGCAAGATAACAAGATTTGTCTTTATTCTTCTTAAATTTGTATCTCTAATATTCAGGGTTAGGCTTGTATGTTCTTCTAGCTTCTTCTTTCAATCTTGCATGTCTATCAGGGCATCTTGAAGCCATATGACCAATCTTATTATAGTTAAAACATTTAAAGGGTGCTTTACCTTCATACTTACTTCCAACTGGACCTTTAGGCATTTTCCTTGCAAATAGTGCTTCAAGTTCTTCATTTTCTCTCTTGCTTTCTTCAAGTTCTCTTGCATAAAAGGCTTTCCAATCAGACTTGTCAAATGATGATGCAGGTGATGTTGATGCCTTAAAAGCACTATATGTCTTTATAGTAGCAACAGGACCAAATTCCTTAATCTCAAAAGCTAAAAGTTTTCCAATCAATGTGTCCCTAGTTACTGATGTATTAGGCATTGTTCTTAATTCATTTATAGCAGTAACTTTCATTTTGTATGTCGATGGCAATCCTCTTAAAACTTTTGAAACAATTTCATCTTCACTTAAGGTTCCTCCACAACATTTAATACCCAAAACAATTTCATTAACTCTTTCCATAAAAGAAGAAATCCTTTCATCTTCTTCCATTTTCAGATTTTCATACCTGACCCGAAAAACTTTCAAGTTTTGGAATTTTGACTGTGGAATCTCCTTCATTCAATGTTTCCAAATGGTCTCAAATAGCTTTAGCAGTAGATCTATCTGATAAACCCATGATTTTCTTATCAGATAATGCACTCAAGAGTGCTTCCCTTGCTTTGCAATCATTTTCTTCATTTTTAGCCAAGTTAGGTGGATTAGGTTGACCTTGAGTAGGAGCAATATAGCCATTCTTTGTAACTTCCCAGATGTCCTTTCCAATGAAATTCAGATGTGTCTCCATCTTGATCTTCCATATGCCATAGTTGGTTCCATCAAGTTTAGGATTGTCCTTCCTGAAATAGTTAGAAGACATTGGATCTCCTGAAGCTGTTAAACTTCTGCAAAAAGAGGACTAGGCTCTGATACCAATTTTTAGGTCTCGGAGACAACTGAGAGGGGGGTGAATCATTTGTCAAATAAATTCAAACCAAAAATAACTTAACCAAACTTTATGTCGGTAGACAGTTTATCAGTTAATTGTAGTACCGGTAAAGATTAATTCATGAAACAGAAAGACAATAACATCCACAACACATAACACCAATATTTGTACGTGGAAACCCTATAAGGGGAAAAACCACAGTGGGAAACCTTACCCACAATCAGATGATACTACTGCAAATATTATGTGTATACAATAGGGGGTCTACACATGTAGAAAGGCCAAGTGCCTAGAGCTCACTGCTCAAACACAAATGGGAGTCACACTGACTACAATTGGATGGTTAAATCCAATAATGATGTACTACTCAAAATAGCATCTTCATATGCTGGATTCAGTACTGTTTCAGTTCTGATATGCCTTAACAAAAACCTTCCTTCAACCTTCAAATGATGTCTGCGTGTATAGCTCTGCTTATTTTTGCATATACTGAATTACAATCCTTTCCACATTCGCACACTAATCTCAAAAATTAGATCTTACATTTATACCATAACCTAAGACCAATTGAGTAGGTCGGCTCTAAAAGATATAATAATAAAATCAATTTATAAGTAAAACAATAACCGATGCAATATCTGATTCAACATGTTGGCTTAATGCATTCACAACAGTAATAAATCATCTCCATAGTGTGTCGTGTTGATCTGGAATAGATAAACCTGTCGGTGCTTATTCTGGACCTATTTGTCGGTAACAACAAATATGTAATCACGAATATACCAATGAACAAATCTCCAAGACAAAGTGTCCAAATGATGTCTTCAACATAACCAAGTATTTTCCATGTCATTCCAAGTGCCGGTGAACAATATATCCTGTCGGTGAACTAGATATCGGTGACTGTGCATAAGTCACTTGCTTGCCGGTGAACATTGCCAATTCTCTAAGTGCCAATAGGTTGACCAGAGTTGATAAGTGTTGACATCAATGACAAAACCATATCAACATATTCAAAATACCAACAATAACATTCCTTTTCACCCCTTTCTATCCATAATAAATCAGCTCTTATCTGTGGCTAAGGCAAATCCTACATCTAGTGATGGGTTTGGAGTATCACACGCTCTGAGGAGTACAGTTTCTTCCAATTTTCTTCGGTCTATCTGTGCACAATCCAAAATAAAGAAACATTTTCATCGCCAATCCGTGATAAAGTTTTGTCTTCTCTGTAATAAAGTATCAGTTGCATGGATTCAGTTAGTTTCAGATGAGACACATCAACAACAATGGGCTTCCACAAATAAAATCTTTCAACAGGCTTAGACAACATTATGGTTCAGTGCTATCTATCCTTTTGTGAAAGTAAACATCATGACCACAATCAAATAAGACTTATACAAGTGACAAGAGACACTAAACTTGAGGACTACAGTGGATGTTGGTGTCGAGTCTTGGTTTTCTTTTGATTTTATCTTTTTGGTGACATGTGTTTTAGCTTTTCTGGGATGTCTTTGACTAGAGATTTTTAGGATGTGTTTGACTAGAAAGGCGAGGATGGGGTATCATAACCTATTTTTATTTGCTGTCTGTGGATTGTCTCTTAGTAATGCTATGACTTGTCCAAGGATATGAGGACACTGTGAGCCTAGTATGAACTAGGGCATTCCTTGTTTGTAACTGTCTGATCTCCATGCAAATGGGTACAATGACTTTGTGGGTCGAACATATGCCTGGATTGTCATAACCTACTTGCCATAATAAAGCTCAATGATGATAATGCACAAGAAGCTCTTTCAATTTCATATCTACTACCTTCCATCCCCCTTTCTTGATTGATTTCCATTGTCCTTCCTGAGTCCGTGTAGCCTGCTATCACAGGACTGAGTATAATGACACACCAAAAAAATTTGCATTTCATGTAGTTGCACCTACATTACCACATATTAAGCATTTCATACATACATATAGATATCAAAATTGCACCATATCCTGCACACAACACATATTAGCACATTTTACATTCTCATCATGTAAATAGTTATTTGCATTATCATATTCATCTGCATATCATGCATTCACATTCACATATGCATAACATATTAAAAACATAAAAGAACAAAAATATTGCATTTCATCATGTACATATTTGCATCCATATCATAAGCATCACATAGAAACATGCATCACATAGAAACATCTCATCACATAGGTACACATGCATATAGCTGCTACAAAGATGAATCATCTCATATATATAGATCTCAAAATCATAAGTGTCACGATACAATAATGTTAAAATCATATGGCTACAATCATCCGAAGGTGTCCACATCATCATACAAAAATGGTACAAAACTGATACATAGGGAGCCCTCTAAGGTAATGATGAACTCCCTCCCTCGGAGCCAGCTCGCCTCGATGGAATTTGAGCCCTGGAAGGACCCACCCCAGGATCATCTCTCCTGCCCCCTCTATTTGGCGGTGGTGGAGGACCCATGACCCCACCGCTAGATGCTTGTCTCCTATTTCTCCCTCCAATGGTCATCATAGTCCGCGATGGTCTTCAGAAGCTCCTAGCCTACTGATCTGGTGGCACCACTCCATATTACAGGTCTCTCTAGTAGCCTATCTCCGCCCTGGCCCGTAGAACATAGGCATATCCATCTCTTGTGTCCTCTGCCTCCTGCCTCCATGCCCTCAGTGTTGTTTCAACCTCTATATAATGCTAAATAGCCTGATCCCTGTCCTACTGAGTATCCCTTAGCTGTCTCCTGTGTCTAGTTGTATCCCTCTTTGGAGTCCTCCCCCATCCCATTGCCAAGCCTTCTATCTCCCTATCCATACATAAGAACCAACCAATCACTCCTGCCAGCACTACCGGTAGCGCCAATCTTGTAGCCGTCATGGTGTCCCAAGCCACATGTCCAGCCCTCATCTCTAGTCCCAGATCCGAAAACACTCATCTCAGTGCATCCCTATCTCCATCTCAATCATAAGGAACTAACTCCCCATCGATCGGTATCTGCAGTATCCTGTATACATCCTCCAAGGTGACTGTCATCTCACCCATTGGCAAATGAAACATGCAAGTCTCTGAGTACCATCTCTTAGCCAGCGTAGTCAGCAACCCCATGTTCGCCTGAAACTTAGGCACATACAAAATATGTCGCAGTCCCATAGCCTGAACTACTGCTCTCTCATCAACTGTCAGCTCTCCTCGCAAACTCTGAGTCGAAGGGAATCTCTCCCGTGAGTCCAGCATAGGTAGGTCCTCCTGCAATCAAGCAAATCAACTGTGTCAGTCAAAGTGGCATTCCCTGTTCATCACAAAATGTTGCTTTTTATCCTAGTGCTTATGGTTCTCTATCCTAGTGACACTCCCTGTTCATCAAAAAGTGTTGCTTTCTATCCTAGTGGCACTCCCTGTTCATCACAAAGTCTTGATTTTTATCCTAGTGGCACTCCCTGTACATCACAAAGTGTTGTTGTTTATCCCAGTAGTACTCCCTGTTCATCACAAAGTACTACATGTTTTGCACTCCCTGTTTATCACAAAGTGTTGCTCTTTTTAGTACTCCCTTTTCATCACAAAGTACTATGTTTTGGCATTCCCTGTTCATCACAAAGTTCCTCGATCTATCCTATCTTAGGGCTTCTGCTTGAGTGTATCATCTTGAGTAGTTTCCTGATTGGCAACGTATGTTCTATCACAGAATTGTCAATCCTAGCCCTATCTTCTATTCTAGTCTTCCCTAGAGGACCTGCTTGAGTGTATCCTCTCAACAACTTATCCAGTCGACAATGTATGTTCATCACATAACTGTTGATTTGGCCTTGGAGACATAAACATGCTTACAAACTACATAAACGTGCCCATACAACATAGACACACCTGCACAACACAGATGCGCTCGCATCTGACATAGACGCTACTGCATTCATAGACGTGTCTGGCACAAACACAGACGTGCCTGGCACCAACGTAGACGCACCTTAACATTTTTTCCCCTCCACTTGACATACCTAAAGTGCATTTATTGCCCTACCTAACAGGCATTTATGACAACAATTAATGCACCAAGGTACAAGGAGGTTTTGTGGTACTCATCGGCTCTCCTGCATCTGCTGGCCTTTGATATCGGTGAATGCGATCGAATCTATGAACCAATGCCATCACTGCTGACTGCTGCTGCTCTATTCTCTCTTTGCACTCTGATCTCTTGGATGTGTGGATGACAATGAGGATTTTTTCCCCTCTTGGTCTATCTTATAGACTGCCCTAGCCCTAGCCCTAGCCCTAGCCCTAGTCTCTCGAGGCAGTCTTCTTTATCTCATGACTCTGTCACTTCATCTGATTAGTCCTTTCTATCCTTTCTTTCTTATCGAGAGATTGTCTGTGATCTTTTCAGACATTTTCATCCAATCACTCGAGGGGGCATATCAATACAATCTTGGGGTAACTTTGTATCAGTTCATCTTATCTTCTTTGGAACAACACGATAAGTTGCATTGTCTCAAAGAGGGGCAAAATGTAGACACCTAAAATTGTCCTATCTAATTAAATAAATATTTTATTTATTTAATTATCTTAGCCTAATTCTTCTATTAATTGAATAAATATTTATTTATTTAATTAATTCATTTATCCTCTTCTAGCCTTATTTCTCATTTAAATAAATACTTTTATTTATTTAAATTATCCTTTTTCCTAAAATTAAATAAATACTTTTATTTATTTAATTGATCCCACTTCTTCTATTAATTAAAAAAATCTTTATTTATTTAATTAATTCATTAGCCTTTTCTACCTATGACACATGTCATTCATCTCTTAATTCCTACACTACCCACCCTCTCATTATTTTCTTATTTTCTCTACCTACCCTCTAATCTTGGCCGACCTTTTATCTTTTACACCTCTTAATCTTATCCCTCCATTTCTTATAGTTTCTTCTATATAAGGAGATGCTTCCTTCATTATCTCTCCTAACTAATGAATCATTCAATTCTAACCATTCTAATCATTCAACTAATCAATCTATTCTCCTAACCATTCTAATCAGCTATTCATTATACTCCCCTGACTATTCTAGCATTTGAACTTTCATATGCGATCAAGCCTACTTGCAACCACATTTCCGTTCTTTGTTGAGCTCTTGTGCACACATAAAATCTGAGAGCAAATATATCAAGCAAGATCAATGGAGATAGGAAGAATGGAGATTCAAACCCTACTGGACATGTGATGGTATAATCTTTGTGATTTCATTTGATTTGCATTGTCTTAGGTAATCTTCATATGTTATGGTGGATCTTTGTTGTTGTTAGGCTAGGGTTTTGTGAGTCTTTCAATATTGTTGTTTACACTTTTCACCATAAACACTTACCGATAGATTTTAAAGAAGCTTAATTCGAACATTAAATCCCTCATGCCAGCTATGTATTACAACAACACATATTTGTTGGCCATTTGGTGGAATTGATTATGTGTTTCATTGATGTTTTGTCATTGTTGTCAACACTAGCTGTTTGGATGCTTTACCAACACCCTTTTGGTCCCAGTAGGTTGAGTGGTTTTTGGTTGGTTTGGATCCGACATGATCTAGTAGCCTCCGGTATGGTTTGGTTATGAAATTGGATTATTCATGTTACTCATGTTCATATTCAGTAAATTGGTTTTGGTCTGGTGATCAGATGCTATCCTGTTTGCTTGGAAGCTTGGCTTGTGGTTTCGACAAGGGTTTCACCTGTAGAGCTTTTGATGAAGATATTTGATGAATTGCATAAGTGGTGTTGGTGCAGCTTCTGGTGGAGATTCAAGATGCTGTTGATGATCACGTTAGAGACTTCATGGATGGAGATCATTGTTGTAACGTGTGGACCTATACTAGGTCCCGATTGATCTAGGTTATGGACCGACTTAATGAAACGTGTGGACTGAACCTCTCGATGTGTTTCCGGGATGTCTTATGTGTTGGATATTATTTGTTTGGTCTAAGGTCGACATATTTTGAAATTATGTAACTGGTTTATTGTCTAGTAGTTGACTTGATTGTTTATGATCGAGGGTTTGTATATATAGATGTAAGATCTCATTGTAGATCATATGGTAGAGATAAAGGGAATGGGATATGGGGATGTAATGTGCGAATAATGTAATATCATTTAGGTAGAGGATTTGGTCTATCATTGGAGATAGAATTGGGTTTATGTAAGAGGATTTAGCCCTCTGGTATTAAGCTTAACTGAAACTATACTCAAGCATAGGGGATTCTATCTTTGCAGTTCAAACAGTTCTCCAAATTGTAGTTTGGATTTCTATGTAGTCAATGAGGCTCCTTTTGTGATGAGCAGCGCGCTCTAGGCTATTGGCCTTCCAACAAGTGCAGGCCCCTCAATTGTAATTCACATACTTACTATAGAAGTATTATCTGACTGTGGTTAGGCTTCCCACCATGGTTTTTCCCTTTACCGGGTTTTCCATGTATAAATCTAGGTGTCATGTGGATGGTATTTATTTTTTGATTATTGTTTATGCTTAATTGGTTTAACTTCTATTTCGATATTAATGTTTTAGGTTCTAGTATTAAAAATTTTAATTGCTTAAGGTTCCAGTAATCTGTGACAACTAATTCACACCCCCCTCTCAATTGTCTTCCGATTATTTGAACTTTCTAACAATTGGTATTAGATCTTTGGTCCTCTGTGTAGAAATCTTAACCGCTTGAGGAAGATCCTATGGTGTCTAACAGTTCTAATTCATCCAGTTCATCTAGAGCTATCTTTCAGAGAGATATTCCTAGGCTTTATGGAACAAATTATACAGTATGGAAGATTTAGATGGAGACTTATCTGATATGTCTTGGAAAGGAGATTTGGGAGATCACACAGAAAGGTGTCACACTTTATAATCTAGCATCTGACAATCCTCCTTCGACAAAACTGGATAAGTAGCATGAGAATGATTGTAGAGCAAGAGAAGCCCTCTTGTGTGCACTTTCTGATTAACAAATAATGGGATTGACTGACAAATCATCTGGAAAGGCTATATGGAATAAGTTAGAGACTCTTAATGAAGGTGACTCTACAGTGAAGATTGCTAAAATTGATGGTTACCGGGTGAGATATGAATACCTGAAGATGGAAGAAGATGAAAGGATTACTACATTCATGGAAAGGGTAAATGAGATTATTATGGGAATTCAATGTTGTGGTGGAACTTTGAGAGAAGATGAAATTATTTCTAAAGTTCTAATAGCCCTACCACTGGCTTACAAAATGAAGGCTACTACTATTAATGAGTTGAGGACAATGGCTAATACATTTGTCAACATAGATACTTTGGTTGGGAAACTATCTACTTTTGAGCTTGAAGAATTTGGACCTTCTGAAGCTATGAAGACTGAACCTTCTTTTCATGCATCTGCATCAACAACTGGTAAGCAATATTGGAAAGCTTTGTATGCAAAAAAATTGGATGATATGAAGAGAGAAGATGAAGAATTTGAGCAACTTGAAGCCCTATTTTCTAGAAGAGTACCTAAAGGACCGGTAGGAAGTAAGTATGAAGGAAAAGAACCTTTTAAATGTTTTGCAGTAATAAGATTGGTCATTTTGCATCTAGATGTCCTGAAAGGAATTCAAGATTTGAAGAAAGAGTTATAAGATCTTTTACGCCTAACCCTAGATATCAAAACAAGTATAAGTAAAGGAAAAATAGAGACAAATCATGATATATAGCAAATGAGAAAGGCATTACTGATTCTGATGATGAACTGACATAAGACTCTGTTAGAGGTTCCAGAAATGGGAAGGAATGGGTGTTCTTGGCTATCAAGGAAGATGTTCAAACACTGAAAGAGAATGTACCTCAAGCAAAGGCACTTGCTGCTAAAATTGAAGACAAGGATGAATGGGTAATTGACAACGGTTGTTCACATCATATGACTGGAGATAAAGGGAAGTTTCTATCTTTGCAAGAATTTGATGGCAGTCTAGTTAGATTTGGAGATGACAAAGCATGTATGATGAAAGGAAAAGGAACTATATCACTAGATGGTAAGAACAATAATGACAATGTTTATTATGTTGAAGGTTTAAGGCATAATCTTTTGAGTGTAGGACATTTGGTGGATAAGAGATTTCAATTACAGTTCAAGGATGGAAAATGCAAAATCATTAACATATTTGGTTTGGAGATTGCAACCGGTGCACAGACAAAAGGTAATATATTTCATTTGAATTCCGGTGAGAAGACATGTTTGATTACACAAATTGATGAGAGTTGGCTATGACATAAAAGGCCGTGTCATGTGAATTTTGATTTCATTATGAAGATCAGTTCAACTAAGGCAGTTAGAGATAAACCTAAGATTTTGAAGCCCTATAATCCAATATGTAAAGAAAGTCAAATGGGGAAACATGTCAGAACCTCTTTTAGGAGTGTACAAGATAAATCTAATGATTTTCTTGATATTATCCATATTGATTTGTGTGGAACTGCTAGAGTTAAACGTTTTCAAGATGATAGATATTTCATGCTAATCATTGATGATTATTCTAGAATGATGTGGGTTACTTTTCTAAAGGAAAAACTTGAGGCATTTGAAAAGTTTAAAATCTTTAAGGCTAAAGTGGAAACTAAGACATGATTGAAGATTAAATGTTTGAGGTTAGATCGTGGTGGAGAATTCACATCCGGTGAGTTTAAGGTACATTCTCTTTCAGTGTCAGAAGCATGGTATAAGAAGACAATTTTCTGTTCCTCGGACACCTTAGCAGAATGAAGTTGTGGAAAGGAAGAACAAAAGTATCTTGAATGTTTCTAGAACAATGATGATGGAAGGTAGTATACCTCATACCTACTGGAGAGTAGTAGTGAGCACAACGATTTATACATTCAATAGAGTACATATCAAAGGATAAATCGGTAAGACACCTTATGAATTATGGTTTGGCAATACACCTACAGTTAAGTATTTTAGAATCTCTGGTAGTAAATGTTATATCAAGACAGATGATATCATTGGCAAATTTGATCCTAGATGTGATGAAGGCATATTTCTTGGTTATTCTAATGAAAGAAAGGCATATAGATGTTATAACAAGAGATTGCAAAGAATTGTGGAGAGTGCTAATGTCAAAGTGGATGAGCTGAATAGAGGTCAAATCAGAGTTTATGAGAAGAAACCGGTAGTGGAAATGATTATATCTGAACCGGTAGCACCTTTACTAGAACAAAGAGTTGAACCAGTTACTCCGAAAGTATCAAAAAATTCTACAATAACTAAATATCAGGGAAGAGGAGCAAAGAGTCAGAGGACTCCTAGGTATGTGAGATTGAATCAATAAGAAGATTAGATCATTGGGGATAAGAGCAATGGAGTGATGACAAGAAGAAGACTAGCAAATAATGAGGTATGTTTAATTTCACAAGTTGAACCAGTATTAGTAATTGAGGCATGTAAAGATGAATATTGGTTAAAAGCTATGGAAGAAGAATTAGATCACATTGAGAAAAATAACACATGGACCTTGGTTCCCCAACCTAAAAATGAAAAAGGTATTGGAACTAAATGGGTTTTTAGGAATAAATTGAATGAGGATGGTCAAGTTATAAGGAATAAGGCTAGATTGGTTTGTAAAGGATATTCTCAAAAGGAAGGAATTGATTATGGAGAGGCCTTTGCACCTGTAGCTAGGATTGAAGTTGCAAGATTATTTCTTGCCTATACTGCTCATAAAAACTACAAGGTTTATCAGATGGATGAACTAAATGTGCATTTTTGAATGGGCATCTTGATGAGGAAGTTTACATTGAGCAACCTGATGGTTTTTTCACTATCAGATGATACAAACATGGTTTGTAGGTTAAGGAAAGCTTTATATGGATTGAAATAAGCACCTAGAGCTTGGTATGCAAGGTTGGATAAATATCTTTTGAAGCTTCGTTTTACTAAGGATAATGCTGACAGTAATTTATATTATAAGATCATTGATGATAATATACTGATTACTGAAGTATTTATTGATGATATTATTTTGGAGGTGAAGATATGTTATGCATGGAATTTTCTAAGAATATGGAGAAAGAGTTTGAAATGTCTATGATTGGAGAGATAAAATTATTCTTAGGTTTGCAGATTACTCAGGCTGATAAAGGTATTTTCATCTGTCAAACTAAGTATGTCAAGGAATTGTTCAAGAAATTTGGTATGGGAGATTCTAAACCAGTAAGTACTCCTATGGTTACAAGTGATAAATTTACAAGAAAAGATGTTTCTACACTGGTAAATCCTACAAGATACAAATCTATGATTGGAGGTCTACTTTATTTAACATAGACTAGGTCTGACATAATGAATGTTGTTTGTATTGTTTCAATATTCTAGAGTGATCCTAGAGAGAATCATGAGAGTGCGGTGAAAATGATTTTTAGATACTTACAAGGTACATCAGAATATGGTTTGTGGTACCCTAAGGATGATGACTTTACTTTATGTGCATATACAGATGTTGATTGGGCTAGAGATGTTGATGACCGAAAAAGTACTTCTGGTGGAGTTTTCTTTCTTGGAAAGAAACTTGTTTCATGGATCAGCAAGAAACAATCATGTACTCTTTATTTACTCCTGAAGTTGAGTATGTTGCTGCCGCTTCTAACTGTACAAAGGTTTTATGGATGAAGCAAATGTTGAAGGATATAAAGGTGGATTGTAATGGACCGGTAGTTATTCACTGTGATAACTTTGCTGCTATTGACATATCAAAGAATCTAGTATTTCATTCTAAGACAAAGCACATATCTATCAACTACAACTTTTTGAAGGAAAAGGGGGAAGCAAATTAAGTTAGACTAGTTTATGTGAACACTAAAGAGCAAATTGCAGATATTTTCACTAAACCTTTGCCTAAAGAATCACTTGAATATTTCAGAGACAGATTGGGAGTTTTTGCTCCTCTGGTAGAGACTTGATTGATGCAGTTTGGCATCAATCCGGTATGCATTATTAGAGATACTACTCATTTCAACACTGATGTGGGGATGCTATTGCTTAGGGGGAGTAGTCAGCTTTGTGATTCAGTGGTTTATGTTTTTGCTTTGAAATTTTTGTCAGATTTCTAGCATTGATGTCAAAGGGGGAGAGATATTGATGTTAAAATGAAAAATTTAAGGAGTTGTATACATTAGGGGGAGAGATATATGTATATTTCAGAGCTTTACAGAGATACTATTCACAGGGGGAGTTTGGTCTTTATTTTAGAACTTCATTGCTATATCTTTGAGCGGCAGATTGTTGGCTATCTTCCATTGGGGGAGACTTGTTTGACATTTCTTGGTACTTAGATGTTTTTCACATCTAGTGTTGCCATCAATGGCAATGGGGGAGATTGTTGGCCATTTGGTGGAATTGATTATGTGGTGCATTGATGTTTTGTCATTGATGTCAACACTAGTTGTTTGGATGCTTTACCAACACCCTTCTGGTTTCGGTAGGTTGAGTGGTTTCTGGTTGGTTTGGATTCGGCAAGATCCGGTATGGTTTGGTTATGAAATTGGCTTATTCATGATACTCATGTTCATATTAAGTAAATTGGTTTTGGTTTAGTGATTGGATGCTATCCTATTTGCTTAGAAGCTTCGCTTGTGGTTTCAGCGAGGGTTTCACTGACAAAGATTTTGATGAAGATCTTTGATGAATTGCATAAGTGGTGTTGGTGCAGCTTTTGGTTGAGATTCAAGATGATATTGGTGATCATTTTCGAGACTTAGCAGATGAAGATCATTGATGTAGCATGTGGACCTATACTAGGTCCCAGTTGATCTAGGTTATGGACTGACTGTAGCGTCCTAAAATTGCGACACTTGCAATTTCGACTGCATTTGGGTCTTCACGATGGCGATGCAACATGAAACCTGAATGGAGACCCCGAAACTTGTTCATGACATCAAAAACTGCATTTCTCAGCACCCTGGCCTGATCCTCCTTGCACCCTACTGTCCCTGGAGGTGGGACCATGGCGCCTAGCGCCCTGGTCCTTCAGGACTAGGGCGCCCAGTGCCCTGGTCCCCCAGGACCATGGCGCCTAGCGCCCTGGTCCCTAGCCCTATTTTGGGCCCGGCCCTATTTTGGGCCCGGTCTCTTTTGGGCATCGGGTCTTTAAGTTTGCAAATTGGAAAATAACATTTCCTGGTCGGCCTAAGGTTGGGAAAATCAGTCTTTTAACCCTAATTGGCAAGTATATAAACTACATTTCCTCTCCCATTTTGGTAAGATGGAAAAAAGGCAGAAATGATATTCAAGCATTCAAACATTCAAGCATTCAAGCATTCCTTCAAGCAATTGATCATTCTAAGTCTCCATTCAAGGCTAAGTGTTGCATTCAAGACAAGGATTCAACCATTGAAGAGGAGATCACATACAACATACAACATACTACATACATTACACCTTCGCATGTAAGAATACAAACATTCTTACAACAAGGTATCAGTACTTGTTTACATTACAAACATTTACATTTACAGCATTCTCATTTCTTGGTTAATTCCAAAACCGGGGTTTGACCTAAAGGCAAACCCCTCATCCCTAACCCCCCAATCGTCCTCTCTTTTCTGTGTGTAGGTTGCAGGTACGCGGCTGTAATTGAAGATCTGGAATCCTTGTGCAGAGACGAACAGATCCACCTTCGTTTCGTGGATTTTTCGGAGGGCCGTGTGCACACCGGGCGCCATCGTCACGTCAACTTTCGCTCAAATTTGCATAACATAACCGTCTCAACATTTTACTGCTAATTCCAGGTCCGCAGCTTCATATCATATTCCTATCTCTATTTATAAGTGAATCTTTCCTACTTTACATGCATCCCTAGTTCAATCATTCTTTCCACATTTCTTTACAAAAGAGGGTATCCTTGATGTCTTAACCCTTGAAACTCATTCAAAATCCAATCTTGCATTGTGTGGGATTGGATCTTGTGGGTTTCAACCCCTCTTTTGAATGTAAAGTCCTTCCTAAGTGAAAACCATCAACCCTAGTGACTCTCCCTTCTCTCTCCTTGGAGTTGGGGAGGGGAGAACGACTAGGGTTCGATTTTTCCGCTTTAAATTTTGGTGAACCCGACGTGAACATCCTCATTCTGATTATTCATGGTTAGATCTGAAAATTTTGCTTCCTTAATTACATTTCCATGTTTGATCTTTTGCAAATTTTAGAGGTTAATTGTATAAAAACCTTAAAATTTTCTTTTTAAGTAATTAAACTTGTGAAATGTTTAATTGTTAATGCTTGTTTCAGATCTACCCTTCTATTGCAAATTGTCAATTCATATTTGTGCTTTAATTCTAAAAATTAAGTGGTTAAATGTCAAAACCCTAATTTTTAAGACCTTCTTGATTCAACCTTTGACTGATAATTTCACTAATCAAAACACCTCCAAATCGGCTGTAACTTTGGATTCCGCAACAAAATCACAATATATTTCATCCTTGAAAATTTGGAAAAAAGTTGCGAGGACCGTATGCACCCTGAGCGCCATCGTCCCCGACATTTTTTCCAAAATTTCGGGAGCTAGATCTTACTGTATTTTTCTGCTAAAATCCAGAATTTTGGCCGATTTTATCAATTTTAACACTTTCAAAATTAAAGTCACAGTTGGTCTAGTGATTGCTTGGATTGAGGCTTCTAATCATTCAAAAATTGTTGAAATTGAAATTCATATCAAAATTGTGTTTCTTACAGTCTTAAATCTGAAAAGTGTGTTGGCATTCATTCGAAATTTCAGTGCTTTATTCAAATTTTTGCAGTTTGTGACTTTTGAAATTAAGTGTTTAATTGCAACAACCTTGATTTCCACTTTCAAATTCGAATTTTGCACGAAATCGAGTCAACTTTTAAATTTCAAAACTTGCATTGCTTTCAGTATTCCCTCTAAAATCATAAAATTCAAAATTTCAGTTTCCCTCTCTTTTTCAAAATTCAAATTTTACATTTTTCAACAATCTTGGTAGGGTTCAATTTTGAGATTGCAACTTTAATTTGGCCTATCTACAGATCGTAAAATCACTCAATTTTTTCAGATTAGCTTTAAAATCATCATAACTTTCATCCCTGAAAATTTCGAAAAAAGTTGCGAGGACCGTGTGCACTCCGTTCGCCATGGTCCCGGACATTTTTTCCGAAATTTTGGGAGATTGTCCTGATTGCATTTAATAGCTTAAATCTAGGAGATTGGCTAGTTTTATTGAAATTTGCTACCTCTAAAATTCAAAATCTTCTCTCTCTCTTTAGTGCATGAGTTTTACAACAATAAGCCCTACTTACACTATTCCCGTTAGACGAAGCCTTAGAATTAAGTCTTTCCAAGGTTTAATTACCGAGGAGATGGAACCTAATTTGAATGGCCTTTTTAACGAGGACATGGGTAATTCCTCTAATCCTCTTAATGATGAAGAAGCTCTCCATGAGGTTTCTGTTGAACAACTTTCAAAATTGGATAACCAATTTGATGATTTTCGACAATGGATGTCTCAAGAATACCCTGATAGTCAAGCTCTTTCCTTAATTGAGGGTCTAAAATGTATGGTTCAAAGTGATAAGAATGGAATTGATATTTTGCGTGGTATTGCACACATTGTGGATTCGAATGTGATGCCTATGAAGAGTTGTGCCGAAACTTTAGGTTATACACAACCTCCTACTCAAGTCAATCATTCTATTCCTTTGACAACTCCTATTGCTAGTATACCTACTTTTACATCAAACATAATGACTACTTCAACACAAGACATTCCTCCTATGATCACCAGTCATGGGGGCAATCCCTCTTCTTCAATCAACCCTCTTCCTTCATTCAATCCAACTTCTTCATTCATTCCTTCAATGAGTGTTCCTATTATACCTCCACAAATGTACATGACGCAAGGGGGCAATTCGTTTAATCATTCCATTCCTCCTTGTAGTGTTCCTCCTGTCCAATCATCTCCTATGACTAACTATCATAGTGTCCCACCACCTTACTCTCTACCTTCTTTCAATAACATAACACCTCCATCACAATCTAACACGTCTAATATGAACTCTTCGATTGAAGCGACCATTAACAATCTTGCACAAACTGTCTCTTCTTTACAGCAACAAATTGCTTCTATGAATCAATCTAAGTTTAGTGTGCCCACATTTGATGTTGCGAGCCCACTTTCTCTTGACATTGTTCGAGCTATCCCCCCTAAACATGTTGAAATTCCACATTTGGAGCTTTATAATGGTAAGGGTGACCCTCTAACACATGTTAAGACCTTTCAAACAATATGTACCGATTTTGCTTATGACCAAAGGTTGCTTGCAAAACTGTTCACTAGAACATTAAGAGATAAAGCCCTACAATGGTATTGCTCATTGCCTTCTTATTCTATTACTTCTTTCGAACAACTTGCAAATGCTTTTATTCAACAATTTCAAAACAATATAAGTCCTAAAGTTACTTTGATTGATTTAATGCATTGTAAACAAGGTGTTAAAGAAAAAGTGACTGATTTCATTGGTAGATATAAGCATTTGTATGCTCAAATTTCCTTTCCAATGCCTGACAATGATATTCAAAGAATCTTTATTTCTAATTTGCAAAAAGATATTAGAGAAAAACTCCTGTTTTCTGAGTTTACTTCTTTCCAACAGTTGTGCGCAACTCTTCACAATTATCAACTGACTATGAGCCAAATGGAACAAGCAAATCCTATGGCTCTGAGTGATAAGGGTGATAGTAGTCAACAACCATTTGGGAAGTTTAAACTGAACAAAGAGTCCATTAAATTCAATGAAAACATCATCAACAACAATGTGAATGCGGCATCAGGTGTGCCTCCTATTTCTAAGTTTTTCAAGAAAGAAAGAAAATTTACTCCTTTGAATGAATCATTGCATAGTATTATGAATAAGTTATTAGAACAAAATGTGCTTACTCTTCCTCCTATAAGGCAAATAGATCCTGCAAAGATTAATTCACCCTATTTTGATAACAAATCTTTTTGTCAATTTCATCGTCATCCTGGGCATGATACTGAAAAATGTTTTGCTTTAAAGGGTAAAATTCAAGATTTGATTGATAATAATACTATCTCTGTTTCTGGTGTGAATGATAAAGGCAACACATCTGTAGCTCCTCCTAACCAAAATCTTAAGATTTTCACTGATCCATTGCCTTCTCATACCTCTAATGCGATTGATACTACTGATTCCTCTGTCTCACCTGATGATCTCGTGTCTATGACTCCGAATGTGATTAACTTTGTGGAGCAACAGAAAATCCCTAAAGAACCTTCCATCACATTTGATTCCAGTGAAACTATCAGGGCACCTGATGGTCCTTTATATATAGCTGCAAAAGTCAAGAACACACCTTGCCGTGGAGTGCTTATTGATCCTTCTTGTATGGTTAATATCATTACTGAAGAATTTATTTTTACTTTGCAATTGAATCAAGTGATCTATGATGAAACAAATGTGGTTGTGAAACTATTTGATGCATTTTCTTCTCCTGCAGTTGGCTCTATTACATTACCTATTGAGGTCCATAACAAATCCCTTGCTGTGGACTTTGCTATTATTCCATCATCCGAACAATTTCGTGTGAAGCTAGGCTATCCTTGGCTATCTTCCATGAAAGCTATTGCTTCTCCTATTCACAAGTGTTTGAAATTTCCCCATAATGGTGAAGTTGTTACTGTCAATCATAGTCTCTTTAAACCAGCTGAAAGAACTTCTAGCATTCCTATTGATTACTTTTGGCCTAAACAATTCCAATCTCTTCCTTCGTGAAGTGATCATCTTTTCAAATCTTATCAAAAGTGGAAAAAAGATATGATCCTATCTCTAAGTGAACCTAGAACACCCAAACTTGACATTCCTATCATTCTTGAGAAGGAAGTTCTTCCTTTGAAAGATAAAACTAATGTCTTTCCTCAAGAAGATTCCCAACCCATCCCTATGGATGTGACTATGCCTATATCTAATAAACTTCCTAAAAGTAGACCTATACCTCCTCGTCATGATGGACTTGGTCTCCTTCCTAAACCAAATATTCCTCCCTTATATGGAGCAGTTCCTCCTCCTTTCTCTTATGGAGAGAAGAGAGCTTCCTCTTCTCCTATTATTCAACCTAAGAGACCACAACCTAAACACCCAAGTGATAAGGATGAGAACATTCCTCCTCCTCACTCTCCTCAACTTCCTACTAAGACTAGACGAAATCATTCTGCACGTGAACACCGACGAAAGCGTCGTCTTAGAGCTCAGGTAGCTGCTTCTCAAACTTTGCAATCCCCAAAAACACCTTCAGCCAATATTATTCCATTTTCTCCTCAGCCGACGATTGAGCCGAAATCTCCTAAACATAAGATGCATGATGGTCTTGATCTTGTGCGAGTTAAAGATCCTATTTTTATAAATCTTGATGATGATATAGATGAAAATGTTATTCATGATGAAAATGTTACTCCTGTTCATTCTGATAGTGAAAATGAATATGTTGATGTTGATAACCATTTATCTAACGCATTTTCTAAAGCACTTATCCTAGCTCCTAGACAAGAACACCCCGGCTTGGGATATGAACATAGCCCTTGTTTGGATCTTGTGATAGCTCCATCTGCTGTGTTGGATGTTCCTCCTCTAGCGTGTTTCCTACCTTCCCGAAATACTGATCAGCAAGATCGAGGGGTAGATGACGTGCTAGACTAGTGTCATTAGCATAGCAGACTCTCTCCTCCTCTCTTTTGTTACTTCTTCTATGTGTTATTCTCATTCTTCTATTTTTTGTCCTTAGTGTTGTCTACTTGAGGACGATGCAAAACATTGAGATCTCTTTTGGTCTCTCTCATGTTGACTCAAAAGACACATGTGTTCCCTTCTTCTAGGTGACCTTCCTTGATTGGGGAATGAAGAACAATTATGAATACATACATATGATATACATGAATTATCATACAGCATATTGACCCCAAGGAAAGCGAAGTCACCTTATGCTTTGTGTTTTGTGTCTATTATCCTTGGGCTTATCTCACACTTGGGGGCTAAATCCTTGTGATAACGTGCTCCTTTTCCTTCTCATTCTTATATGTATCACTACCTTAAAGAAATCACCCCCGGTGAGGCGTGTGCGATCGCTTTAACGTAGGGGGGCATACATCCCATTCATATCTTTTCAAGATACTTGAAAATTTCTTGACAAATTTAGCTTTGCCTTGAAAATTTTTGATATCTTTCTTGCATGACTCATAGTGAGGGAACCTTACTACTGACAGTCATGGTTCTCCCTCGTGATCTTCCCTTTTACCTTGTCAATCAAAGTTGTAAGATCCTTAGTCCACTGGGGGCTTGGTGTATCTTGCCTCCTTGACGTGGTGAAAGTTTTTCAATGTTGTTTCCTTGTACTTTACCAGAAGTATTGGCGTACGCTTATACTCCCGCTAAAGTGGGGGCTAAATGTAGCGTCCTAAAATTGCGACACTTGCAATTTCGACTGCATTTGGGTCTTCACGATGGCGATGCAACATGGAACCTGAATGGAGACCCCGAAACTTGTTCATGACATCAAAAACTGCATTTCTCAGCACCCTGGCCTGATCCTCCTTGCACCCTGCTGTCCCTGGAGGTGGGACCATGGCGCCCAGCGCCCTAGTCCCTGGCCCTATTTTGGGCCCGGTCTCTTTTGGGCATCGGGTCTTTAAGTTTGCAAATTGGAAAATAACATTTCCTGGTCGGCCTAAGGTCGGGAAAATCAGTCTTTTAACCCTAATTGGCAAGTATATAAACTACATTTCCTCTCCCATTTTGGTAAGATGGAAAAAAGGCGGAAACGATATTCAAGCATTCAAACATTCAAGCATTCCTTCAAGCAATTGATCATTCTAAGTCTCCATTCAAGGCTAAGTGTTGCATTCAAGACAAGGATTCAACCATTGAAGAGGAGATCACATACAACATACAACATACTACATACATTAGACCTTCGCATGTAAGAATACAAACATTCTTACAACAAGGTATCAGTACTTGTTTACATTACAAACATTTACATTTACAGCATTCTCATTTCTTGGTTAATTCCAAAACTGAGGTTTGACCTAAAGGCAAACCCCTCATCCCTAACCCCCCAATCGTCCTCTCTTTTCTGTGTGTAGGTTGTAGGTACGCGGCTGTAATTGAAGATCTGGAATCCTTGTGCAGAGACAAACAGATCCACCTTCGTTTCGTAGATTTTTCGGAGGACCGTGTGCACGTCGGGCGCCATCGTCCCGTCAACTTTCGCTCAAATTTGCAGAACAGCACCGTCTCGACATTTTACTGCTAATTCCAGGTCCGCAGCTTCATATCATATTCCTATCTCTGTTTATAAGTGAATCTTTCCTACTTTGCATGCATCCCTAGTTCAATCATTCTTTCCACATTTCTTTACAAAAGAGGGTATCCTTGATGTCTTAACCCTTGAAACTCATTCAAAATCCAATCTTGCATTGCATGGGATTGGATCTTGTGGGTTTCAACCCCTCTTTTGAATGTAAAGTCCTTCCTAAGTGAAAACCATCAACCCTAGTGACTCTCCCTTCTCTCTCCTTGGAGTTGGGGAGGGGAGAACGACTAGGGTTCGATTTTTCCGCTTTACACTGACTTAATGAAACGTGTGGATGGAACCTCTCGATGTGTTTTCGGGATGTCTTATGTGATGGATATTATTTGTTTGGTCTAAGGCCGACATGTTTTGTAATTATGTAATTGGTTTCTTTTTTGGTGCCTGACCTGATTGTTTATGGTTGACAGTTTGTATATTTCGATGTAAGATCTCATTGTAGATCATATGGTAGAGATCAAGGGAATGAGATATGAGGATGCAATGTGCGAATAATGTAATATCATTCAGGTAGAGGATTTGGTCAATCATTAGAGATCGAATTGGGTTTATGTAAGAGGATTTAGTCCTTTGGTATTGAGATTAACTGAAACTGTACTCAGGCATAGGAGATACTATCTTTGTAGTTCAAACACTTCTCCAAATTGTAGTCTGTATTTCTATGTAGTCAGTGATGCTCATTTTGTGATGAGCAGTGCGCTCTAGGTTGTTGGCCTTCCTGCAATTGCAAACCCCTCAATTGTAATTCACATACTTACTCCAAAAGTATTGTCTGACTGTGGGTAGGCTTCCCACTGTGGTTTTTCCCTTTATCGGGTTTTGCACGTATAAATCTGGGTGTCATGGGGATGGTATTTATTGTGTGATGATTGTTTATGCTTAATTGGTTTAACTGCTATTCTGGTATTAATGTTTTGGGTTCTAGTATTTAAGTTTTAATTGCTTAAGGTTCTAGTAATCTGTGACAACTGGTTCACCCCCCCTCTCAGTTCTCTTCCGGTTATTTGAACTGTCTAACAATCTCAACTATATAGTGTTTTCTCAAGTCCCCTCCTACATAGGTGCAATTCAATCTTCTATAGTCTCTTCTCTAGATTTGTGCATAGATCTTTGCTTGTAGACCCCTTTAATGGCCACACTCTAGACTATCTCACATGGGTTTTTAATGCATTCTACAAGAAGAAAACAATTGTTTTATTCTTCGTTGGAATCACCATAATAACTATCTTATCATTTCCTATTCCCTCTTATCACATAAAGACGTAACCTTTTTCCATATCTATTTCATCCCTATTTGAATATCCTTTAGCTCTACATTTATTAATGGTTTAGTTATTTTCTTTGTCTATCAAGAATTCTAATGAGTTGCATGACTATCACTAGATAGCTTGATTAGTGAAACACCTAATACAAACAACCACCACTCAAAATAAAGTAATCAGCCACAACCCATAAAAGTTTAATTGTTATGGAAAGAGTTAAAGAAAATAGCTATCCAAAGATAATGACTAAAGATCACATGTCCCCTAAATGGAAAAGTAAAATGAATGGTCCTATTAATAAGAGGAAGGACCACCAAAAGATCAAGATCACTAATCAAACATTCCTTTATCCTAAATATTCAACTTTAATGCATGTCAAGTGTCAACGGTTATTAATAGGAAAAACAAGTAGCCAAAACATCACATGACCCATCATTGAAAGTCTAGAGACACAAAATAGTTGAGTTGGACAAAAGACAATGCAATCTCTTTTGGAGTCCACAGCATAAAAAATAATCATTGGTACTTGTCATTTCTTCATTGCTACTAAAATCATCGTCGATGTTACGAAAGTCACAATTGATTTTTAAGTCATTCTTAATGCTACTAACGTCATCCTCGATGTTGTTGATGTCATAATTGTCATCAAAGTTATTTGTTGTTGAAGTAACATAGGTTAACACTTCTAAAAATGTAAATATGTTTTCTTTTGTTGTTAAAGTCAATTGGAATATTTTTAGGCCTCATAACTTATTTGAAAATACCATTGATTCCTCAAAAACTACTCAACCAAAATCTCCTTAGCTACTTTTTTGTTTTTCAGTGATGTCGAATTGCCCATAGACTAATGCCGAGTATAAAGATTTTAAGACATTCAATTAATAGATCCATTGCAAACATCTTAGTCATTTCCCCACTCCAAAATCTAATTATATATTCTAATTTTATTTATTTAAATTTTATATTAATCAAATCCATTAATTTAAATTAACAAGTTTATTTAATTAACCTAAATTATTTATATAAAATGATTTATTCCCCAAATCCATTTTTAAAAAACATTACTTGACACTGTTGTTTTAGCTCTTAGTTTTCCCCTTCTTAGATCAATAGGAAGATATGACATTAAAAAAAAAGTTTAAAAATAAATTAAACATGATCATCTTGATCCCATACACTATTTAATCTTATAAACACTATTAAAATCTTTCATTTTATTTCACTATATCTTTCACCTTTCCCTTGTGATATGAGCAAGATCGTACTAATGGAGCAAAAAAATCCAATTGTAATGCCCAAAGACTGCCTTGGGCAATAAATATATTTTGGATATGTACTGACACAAGAACTAGATATATCATACCAAGTCAACCGCTGATTTAATATTTTTTAAGAGATCCTTAAAATCTTACACTGTCAACAATTCATAAGCTGGACAATTCAAAATTACAGAAAAAATATTTTTAAAGTTTTGTTTGACCTGAATAAAATGCTTGGATAATCGATCCCAAAACTTGGAGTTTTCCACGAGGCAACTTTAGAACGTATTCAATGCAAAGATCACAAAGCAAGTGTGAAGCATTCAATTAAGTGGTTTGAAGTTCGATATAAAGTTGCAAATGGGTGATTGCGATATATTTAATGAAAAACTCGACACAAATGATCAACTTAGAATGACGTAAGTACATCAAACGATTAAGGTGGCAATTCAACTTAAAAAATTTGAAAGGCATCATGATTTGATCGAATGACATTAAATAGAAGTGCCCATCAATTTTGAAGAAACAATATCTGTCATTTAATTTATGCGATTTGACATTGAATTTTGTGGGCACGCCAAGAAACTATGAATAAACACGTTGTCGGAAGGCCCATATGATCACTTGGGTCCTGTGTTCTTCTTTGTGAGACTGTCAATCTCACACAGGAGACATTGTTGAAGCTTTTGAAGTTAGCTTTTCTCTGGCATTTGAGTGATACCAAGGAAACAAAAGTTCGGTGAGAAATCATTGACCTGTAACATACATGTTCTTTCTAACTTTTCTCTGGCATTTGAGTGTATAGTCTACAGTTGAAATCCAGTCTAGTTTTGTAGATTTTAGAGCTGCTCGATCGTTATGTTTATATTGTCCATTTTGGCTTTGAGTTATCTGTTCTTAAAAAGCTCTTAATTTGGGCAGTTGATTGCATTCTCCTTGGGATTAAGTCTTTTTTCAATGATTTGGGTGTACTCAATGGGTTTTCAAAGTGCATCTTTCTTAACAGCCCACCTTAACACCGTCCCATGAAAATTCTACATTGTTATTGTTGCAACATTTGAGCATATATTTGCATATATGTTTCCTGCTCTAAATTCTGAAATTTGTACAACAACATTTGAACATATATTTGCGTATATGTTTCCTGCTCTAAATTCTGAAATTTGTACAACAACATTTGGATATATAGATTTGCATATATATTTCCTGCTCTGAATTCTATACTAGAGAAGATATATTCCAAGATGTCCCTGCAACTTCTTTTCTTCTTGGCCTTATATATTTGAGCATATATTATTTCAAACTTGCTAGTCTTAATTGATGAATATGTCTTGTCTATAGCAATTGGCTTAGTAGATATTCATATACTATTCAATTTCCTTCAGTGGATTGGTTGAAGTCCTGCTTCATTGCACATTGTCTTCAACAGTAGATTCTGTAAGTTTTATTGGAACACATTCTGGTTTAGTAGCAAAGTGGTGCACCCATTGTTGAGATTGGGTGGACAACCTTTATGCAACTTCTAGTATCAGCTCACAAAATTTAAAGATTATGCGGTCACGTTATTGAATCAACTTGTGATTTTAAGGATGCTAAGCTTATCCTGTTTAATTTGTTTGGTGGATTTGACGAATTGTTCGAACGCCGTTCCAAATTCTTGAGCCGCTTCAAGTTTTGAGTCCAGGAAAGAATCAACAAAATGGTAATAGATCTTCTGTTTAGAAACCCCATTACGGCCTTCACTAATGTTTCATGGATTTAGTGATTACCTGTTTGGAAATGTGGGTGGATAGATTTATGATCATTATCAAATTACCAAATTCCTTGGTCTGCTGTGTATGCTTTGCTGCTTGTCAACAATGTCTAGATATATTTCTCATATGATGTGCATATTACTTATTGCCACAAGAAATTTTACAGGCTACTTATGAGGACGCTCTTCTTGGTGATGTTCAAATTTATCCAGAGAAAGGTACTGTAGCATTCTCAGCTGGTCTCTGCATGGATGGGCTTTTACAATGACAAATTTTGCAAAAATGTATGCTAAGAAGTTTGGGGTCGATGAACTGAAGATGATGGAGAGGCTGTGGGGTGAGAATTACTTTGACACAGCCACAAGAAGATGAACTAGCACAAATACCGGCTCACGAACCTGCAAGAGAGGCTTCGTTCAGTTTATACATGAGCCAATAAGGCAGATTATTGATGGGTGTATGAACAATGTGAAGGATAAGCTATGGTCCATGTTGCAAAAGCTTGGGATTGCAATGAAGAATGAACAGGGATTTGGTTGGGAAGGACCTTATAAAGCGTGTTATGCAAAGCTGGCTCCCTGCAAGTAATTCCCTTCTTGAAATGATGATTTTCCATTTGCCATCCCCTTATATGGCCCAGAGATACCGTGTGGGAAATTTGTATGAAGGCCCTCTAGATGATGTCTATGCCAAGGCAATCAGGGACTGTGACCCTGATGGACCCTTGATGTTGTATGTTTCCAAGATGATTCCAGCCTCTGACAAAGGGAGGCTCTTTGCCTTTGGCCGGGTCTTTTCAGGGACAGTAGCAAAGGGTATGAAGGTTAGGATCATGGGTCCCAACTATGTGCCTGGAGAGAAGAAGGATCTATATGTAAAGAGTGTTCAAAGGACTGTCATATGGATGGGAAAGAAGCAGGAGACAGTAGATGATGTGCCATGTGGAAACACTGTGGCCATGGTAGGGTTGGACCAGTGTATAACTAAGAATGCTACTCTGACAAATGAGAAAGAGATGGATGCCCACCCTATCAAAGCAATGAAGTTCTCTGTTTCTCCTGTTTATCGTGTTGCAGTGCAGTGTAAGATACCTTCTGATCTTCCAAAGCTTGTTGAAGGCTTGAAACGCCTGGCCAAGTCAGAACCTATGGTTGTATGCACCATTGAAGAATCATGGGAGCACATCATTGCAGGGGTAGGGGAGCTCCACGTTGAGATATGCCTCAAGGACTTGCAGGAGGATTTTATGGGGGGAGCTGAAATAGTTGTGTCTAATCCCATTGTTTCCTTCCGAGAAACCGTTCTAGAGAAATCACACCATGTTGTGATGAGCAAGTCTCCCAATAAGCACAACAGGCTTTACTTTGAAGCAAGGCCTATGGAAGAAGGTCTTGCAGAGGCAATTGATGAGGGCCGAATTGGTCCAAGGGATGATCCTAAAGTCAGGGGGAAAGTGCTCAGTGAAGAATTTGGATGGGATAAGGATCTAGCAAAGAAGATCTGGTGCTTTGGGCCCGAGACAATTGGACCAAACATGGTAGTTGATATGTGCAAGGGAGTTCAGTACTTGAATGAAATCAAGGACTCTGTTGTTGCTGCGTTCCAATGGGCATCCAAAGACGGGGCCCTTGCAGAGGAGAACGTGAGGGGTATTTGCTTTGAAATTTGTGACGTGGTTTTACATGCTGATGCCATCCACAGAGGAGGTGGTCAGCATATCCCAACTGCAAGAAGGGTCATGTATGCTGCTCAGCTTACTGCTAAGCCCAGGCTTCTTGAACCGGTTTACCTGGTCGAAATTCAGGCTCCTGAGCAAGCTCTAGGCGGCATTTATAATGTTTGAACCAGAAAAGAGGCCATGTATTTGAGGAGCTCCAGAGACCTGGCACTCCACTATATAACATTAAGGCCTATTTGCCAGTCATTGAATCTTTTAAGTTTGCAGATACCCTTAGACTTGCCACAGGTGGCCAGGCTTTTCCTCAGAGTATATTTCACCACTGGGATATGATGAGTACTGATCCCATGGATCCTTCTTCACAGGCAGGAAGACTTGTCATTGATATCCGCAAGAGGAAGGGGTTCAAGGATCAGATCACTCCCCTCTCTGATTATGAGGATAGGCTCTAAAGGTATGTGCAATTGACTTTGTTACATCACCATGCACCATCAAACTATTTTTCAAATCTTAACAACCAAGAGCAACAAGGTCATATCATATGGGCTTTTGCTGGATTTGGCTCAGAGGCTTCCTGTTCTAGTGCAATCAGAATTTGTTATGGTACTTTTGATCCATGCTTTCTATACAAGTTCTGATCTACCACATTATAGGGTGGTAACCTACTACATTGTCTCTGGTGGCAAGGGAGGTGGCATGGACTAATGTTATTCAACTAATGGGGCAGTTTAGTGAGCGTCTCCAGTGGCCAGATTTGGAAAATGAACTGGTAGAAGAAACATATGATGTCGGTAAGAACCTAGATTCTGATACTGGAGACTCCTGCTGATTATGAATCTTGGGAAATTTGTGGATAGTGATATGCTGCTTGGAATGATGGAAATTTGTGGGTAGCTAGTTTGTTTAATTATTATGGTAATGGAATAAGCAACTCAATCACCTAATGCCTTAGACAAGTACAACAGGTTATGGGTTGGTGAAGCGGAGTTCAACTAAGTATGACAACTGTTAGAGAATGATGATGTATTTTGTTGTGCAATAAGGGCAATTATGGAAATACTTGATCCAGTGTCCAAACAATAATGTAAGTTGATCTATTTAGATCACTTGGCATGTACATGTAATTATGTTGAAGGTGGAAATCCTGGGTGAACCCATCTTCAAATACTAATTTAGGTTGGTTAATTTATATCTCTTTGTAATGTATTCTTATTCTGCAATAGAATAAAGATAAAATTATTTGATGTTCATGTGTTCAAATAATAATTATATTGAGAGGTGTAATGTAGGGTGTTAGTAGTGGAGAAATATCTCTGATCAAAAAATATTTAGAATCTATATTTATTTTTAAATATAAAGACATTAATGTTTACTTAGGTGTAATTTGAGTCTAGCTTACTTGAATTTACAAATTGGAGGGTTGAATTCATACATACAAAATTGATTTAAAATAATGAACAGATAAAATTACAAATTGCATGGAAACCTTTTAAGTATAAGAAAGCGGGTTCATCTTATTTCATGTAAATACATATCAAATTGCATATACTAATCATTATATTGAGCAACCAAATTAAAATAGATCTAAACAAAAAAAAAATACAGATATGATTTTTCATCCTTGTATGCATGCATGAATATATAATCTACAAATATAAATTACTCTATTTTTTAAAAACAATAAAACAGGTTAAATTAGTATAGATATCTTAAATACATCTATCAAGAAACAAATTCAGATATATCAAACTTGAATTATTTTATTTACCAAATAGTTATTTTATTTCATTTTAAGATTAATCAAAAATTACTATCATTCTATGATAGATCAAGCAAAAGATTAGGGCCCCTCCTATTATATTAAAATTTAGAGTTCAAGTTGAATACATGAAAATTCCTTTCCATGGATACAATCATCATCAAAGTTGATTTGAAAAACAAGTGAGGCAGTTAGAATTGTCAAAATCTTCCTCCTTACAAATTGAGCACTTGCTACAATGTCATTTACTTAAAGAATAATTATTAAAAAAGAGAGATTGACCACAGACTAATATCACTTTGCTAGAGGTGAAGATCCACTAGTTGAGCATTTTTCAATAGTTGTTATAGCATTTGTTGATTTAATGCCTAATATTTTTGATATTATAGCACTAGTACTTGTCACTTTAAGTTGTTAGCATTGATCATGAGTACTTATAATTGTATGAAATGTATTCCTTACATTTAGAAAGCGACAAATCATGTGATGCCACATTAGCACACTAACATAATATTACTTAGTGCATAACTATTGGTCTTTGTTTTGGGGTCATTTTGGATACCCCAACCAAAAAAATATAATGATATGTCATCATATTTGATGATGTGGACCTAAAACCTTGATTATAAGCTAGAGACTTACCAAGTGATTTGCTCTAAGAAAATAGGAGTGATTTGAAATTGCCACATAAGATTTTGAGAAACACAAAATTGAAACACTTAACTATTGAATCCTCTTCCCTACGCTATGAACATAAAAATAAAAAAACATAATTTGATATGTGTTAAAACATACCATTGCAAACATACACACACACACACACATAAGATTAGGGGCTATCTCTACACTTTTAAAGTTGAATTGGTAATGTTCCACATCTACAAATTTGATTTGAGATAATAAATTTGGATAAAATAGAGTTAAGAACTTACCCTTAGGAATATGTGAAAATAAAATCAAGTTATAATTTATTTATTTACAACATTTATACACATACACATACACATACACATATGTATATGTATATGTATACATACATACATAAAAACTATACAATATATATATACACACACACACACACACAAAAAGAGAGACACACATACACATATACATATATACACATGCACGCGCGTGCACACACACACACACACACATAGATACATATATGCATCCATCCATATGTATATGTGTATGTATATATATACACATATACAACATAACCATAGTGAAGATTGAACCATAAATCAATGTACATAATATTGGACTCAAATTTGAAACATCTCAAGTAAAATAAAAATATTGAACATGGATAGCCAACTATAGATGGGGCTTCACAAAAACAAGGCAAGGTAGAAAAATACTTACCTAACACCAAAGATTTTATTCCCCTTAACTTGCTTCCTTCAAGTCTAAGGTTGAATCATACTCAATCAAATTGTTAGTACAACATACCATCATAGCCAAAATAAAATAAACTTATAATCATCATATAACACCAAGTCTCTATTCACATCATGATCTTTAAAAATCAACATACAATTTCCTTCAACTATTTTCTCATTCTATGTTAGTACATTATATCGACTAAGTCATCTTTGTGCTTTCAACTTTATCCTTAGATATAAAAGGTTCTGTAAGTATACTCAAATTATGTAACTTAACTCAAAGTAGCATAAAAATATAAAGCATCTATGTCTATCTATAAGTGGGGCAAAAAAAATTATGAAAAGGGTGCCAATGTTATAGTTATTGAAGATAATTTAATTATGGTATATTGCAATATTATTACCAAGGATCAAATTAATAAATTTGTGGTAGTAATATTATTGCATATGTTACAGTTCTCATAACAAAATAAATCCACAAATTGTTATTAAATGAACAATATGAGTTGTAGGATTAAATATATTATCCACTAGAGAGAGTGTATATATATATATATATATAGTGTGGTTAAAATGTGAATGATTACAAGTACATAACATAAGATTAGGGTTTTTTTATTGTTCCTACAAATTTTTGATTGACCAAAAAATGATACAAAACAACATATCATATTACTGTATCCAAGATTACATGTTTCAACTAGAGTTTTGACATAAAAATCTACATGACAGAGTAAAATTGCATTCAATGCATGAAGAATAGCCATTAGGGTTTCAAATTTTCTTTAGGGGACCCATTCTAATTGGAAAAGAGGAGTTTTGTCAAAATTATCATCAAGAGCCAATTGTCAAATTGACTACTTTTTGTCAAATTATGATGTGAATGGCTCATGCAATTTTAATTGTCATCATTTTTAAAGAGGAAAGTACAATTTAATTGATTATTTATAGAGCAATGATTTTTATATAATCTGCTCAAATATCTATCTTTATTGAGAATTATCCTTGTTAGAAATCTATTTGAAAATTTTCCAATTTAGAGTTTAGTACTTGTGAAGAAAATTGTATTATGGAATCTATGCAATGAAACTATTATGAGCATATAAATTCTAGTTAAGGTTTAAAGAAATAAAATTAATTTATGTAAAATATTGTAAATTTGTATTATTGTTTCTAATTTTTTTTATGCATAGTTGTTATTAAAGTTGTTGTCCATGTGTGATCATGTAGATATAATTATTTTGTGGAATTTGCAAGCTTTTTATTGCAAGTTTTTATAAAGTTAGCAATTGTAGTTTTATATGCGATTTCTTGATTCCTTTTATCTAATTGTATCTTTTGTTTAAATCAATTCAATCTTTGTGTAAAAATATTTATCATTTATTACTTGTTATATATTGTTTAATTTATAAGGAAATACTTAAAATTGTCCTTTCCTAAGAACAACAGTTAGTAATTTCTTTGATTTGTTTGTGATATATATTCGTAACCTAAAGAGTAAAAATGTGTATATTCTAGAAGTTAAGTCCTTAAGTTTTAGGGTTTTGGTTTTGTTTTGTTATAGGAGCTTCCTTTTTCAATTTGAAGAAAAGTTCATTTTTTGTTGCATTGAAAGGTGTAAAGTAATAACCAATCAATGTTTATTAGGTATTTAACTTCCTTATTTAAGGTTAAAATGTTGTGGTCTAAAGAAATAATGTCAAATTTGCAAGAGTTGTGAATAAAATAAAATCATGAGTTATTTTGTTTGTTCTGAACCAATTTTTCTATGGAAATATTTTAATCTTTTAAATATATTTTTAGAAGGCTCATAATAAAAAAATAGTTGAAAACTGAGTATAAATGTAATTTCATCTAGAAAACTAATTTTCTTTTAAATCAACTTCACTATATTATATAAAAAAAATATCCACCCTTAATGATATTTTGTAAATATAAAGTCCACATCATGTAATTGAAATTTCTTTTTCAAGCCATGGTTAAATAGGAAATATTATAATTGGTTAAAAATTTAATAAAAGTAGGATAAAAGCCATCATACTTTATTGCATTGCCAAAACCTCTACACCATTTATGATATTTGGTGCAAGTAAAAGTAAAAAGTCCATATTACATGGGCAAAGTTTTCGAATAACTATCTACTTTGGATAAATATGAAAAAATGTATAATAGACGTTTATAGGAAATCTTCTTTGAAGTCCAATAAATTTTGTTTTTTAAAAATTTGTAGATATATTTATAGGCATATTCTTTCAAGAGAAATCCTTCTTTGTTTGTCAAGATAGTCTCATCCTCTCTAAGTTTGCAAGGTTTATCAATAGTTGAAAGTAAGTTATATAACCAATCATGACTTATATGTTTTATATTATCTGTGGATGTTTTGATGTCTAAAAGAGTAGGGCCTTTGTTCTCCCCTACATATCTCTCAGGTAAATAGCAAACCTCTAATATTAATTGTAAAGGTAGTCTTAGATAAATTGAAGGAGATTTACTTAGTTCCTTTGCCATACCCAATAGTGGTTCTACATCACGAAAACGAAAAATTGGCTTGCTAGAAATTGTAATAGAAGATTTGTGTAGGTTGAGGTAAATTTTAAGGAATTTTTCTAGATCCATGGTAGTTTGTGCATGGAATGATGTTTTAACTACTTTTTTCCACATTCGTTGAAGGATTAATGTGGCTTTCGGATGAAATTCAAGTATGGCTTGTCCAATATTTTGGTCTTTTGGCTCTATACCTTCTATGTTGAAAGTGTCTCCCATCATCTGCACACAAACATTGAAATTAAAACCACGCACTTCTTAAAATATTGAATTTAACTTTTTTTTTTTCTATAATTTAAAAATTGATTAATCATATTGAAGAATATATCAAAATTATAATTTAAAATATTTTTAAATTATAATTTAGATCATATTAACAATAATGATTTAATTATAAATATTTAATGAAATTAAAAATATACAATACTATTATATTTGGGAAGTCCACATTACTTACCCCACAAATGTGGCGAATTGTTGCAATTGCACTAGCTTGACCATAAACATATATATGAGAGGCTTTAAGGTAAAGAAGAGTGTGCGTGTATTTACACCCAAATGGATCATTTGAGATGAGATGGATGTCATCTATGAATGCAATGTCCCAATCATCAAAAGACCAAGACCAAATACAATCTATTGTGCATGATCTTTTGGGGCAATTTTCCCTACCAACACTCTTCAAAATCGTATGTAGATCACATATGTTGTAAAGAATATGTGGATTGATAGTTGAGTAAACTTGCTTTGCCTTATCAATTGTGAGGCTTAAATAAATCACCCTTCCACTAGTTCCCTTCATTTGATTAATAATTTCTGATAAATAATGTGTAGACTCAGATTGTATGCAATAGGTTACCTTCATTACAAAATAACAATTCAAATTACCGTTATATTCTTTTAAAAGCACAAAGAATAAAATAATATAACATTAATAATTAAAAAAAATAGAAACATAAATTTATGTAATTCGTATAATTCATATACATTATACTTAAATAATATATATTTGATTTGAACTAATTACTAGTTTTGATAGAATAAAAGAGAATACAACATAGTTTGTATAGTTTGAAGTAAACATAAATATTGTGACTTGAGATATTAATTACATGTCAATAAAAAGATGTTGTGATAATGAACCTAAACAAGAAGAGCAATAACAATCTTTATTGTGATAATGAACCTAAAATGGTAAAAAAATAGACTATTCAAAACAACAAGAGCAAAGCCACTCATATAATTAATAAAAGGGTGATGTGATGATTAACCTAAAATATTTAATGAAATTTACCTGCAACAAAAGAGCAATAACAATCATCATTGACAATAAAAGAGCAACAAAAGAGCAATAACAATCATCATTGACGATAAAAGAGCAACAACAATTATCATTGGCGATAAAATAGCAACATGGACATGTTATCATGGGCATCTAATATATAGATTCTCAAGAACAATAAAAATCAACAATAATCTTTGTACAAGGCTCAAGGGTCTAGGTCTCCAATGTGGACATCTAATATATAGATTCTCAAGAACAAAAATAAACAACAATAATCTTTCTACAAGGCTCAAGGGTCTAGGTCCACAACATGGACATCTAATATATAGATTCTCAAGAGCATTCAAAAACAACAATAACCTTTGTACAAGGCTCAAGAATCTAAATCCTTTAAAAAACCTCACTTAAAAATCATTTCATCATCGTCATTGTCAATCAATCACTTAGAAAACACGCCTTAACGATTCAACTTCCAATAATAATATACAAAACTCATCCTACAAATTATACATTTTAAGAACTTAAAATCCCTTTTAACATACCTTCCTTTGTTGTTGTGGCCTAGGATACCAGTTGAAAGGATCAACTAAAACCTTGAACTCTTCCTTTACTATCCAATCCACTTCATTATCCTTCATATAAAGCACAAAAAGCCTCTCAAACATATTGCAGGTCCTTGTGGCTTCCCTCCCATTGGCATAATAATAGAAGTGATAACGACCCACAATATCATACATCTCATCTGGGCAATACTTGTCCATAAACAGCTTATAGAATCTCACCATTACTTTAAATTCAATATCCTTAACATTGGGGTATTCTATCTCCACGCCATGAGAAACAAGATTCTCCATTACATGAGAATAGTCACTCAACTCCTTGAAATTCATCCGCCGTTTTCTAAAGTTCTGGAAAATGTTGTCAATATCTTGCTTAGCTTCACTGAATTTTTTGTAATTGGAGAGCCTTTTTTTATTAAATTCCTGAGCCTTCCCAACAAGTTTACATCTCTTTGAATAGTTGCCATAATTTTGGCGTATTTCGAGTATAGATTTCCACACCAGGCGTATGTATTTCTTTATTTCAGTTGAGTTCTTCTTGGAGTCTACTTTCAGTACTTCTTCTTCACTTAACTGCATTTCTTCTTCTTCTTCTTCTTCTTCCTTATTGATTTGGTCCATGTCGTTTATCTTCATTTTATCACCCAAGTTTATAATGAGTTTGATGCAGAAAGAAAGAACAGTCTTAGAAATTAAATTGATACAATGCAAACTGGTTATTCTTCAATACAAACAGTTGGTGTTTACAAGCAGCGGATGGGAATGCTTATTTAAACATTAAGAGGGGTGTTTAGACAGTTGTGACTTTTCGTGACGAGGAGAAAATTAGTCATAAGTATTTATAATTAATATTTCCAGTTTTTATCATTGTCATGTAAAAGATGTTTTAAATAACGCACTGGACGCCTCAAAATTGAATTTAAACTCTGTATCCATATTACTATTAATTTTTTAATGAATCAAGCATTTTTGTTTCTAAACGCTGTCTTTAATTAAGGAATAATAATTAATAATAATAAGGAATAATAATCTGGGTAGTAATCAAATTGTTTTTGAACGGCCATGTGGATTTGCAAAACTACCCAACAGCTGGAATGAAGGAAATAATTTTAATGATGTTTAAGGGATAAGAGTTCCAAACTGAATTATTATTTCAGATTTTTTTTATGTTATGAATCTTGATGAAGAAATTTACAGTTATGTAAGTTATGGTCTTTTTACAAGATTCTTTCAAACATTCCATCTTCAAATTGTTTTCCTCATACACACTAGGCTCTGACCGAGCTTAGGTGGTTGTGGGCCCAGTCCTTTCGCTTAACCATACATTCCCGTCCATTCCGTCCAAACGAATAGCGTCGTTAACATTCGAATTCAAATTGTTCCTGCTTGTTTCCGCATACAAGTTTCCATCACATCAGTTTTTATTTCCAGCGTACTCCTCGCCTATGCCAAAATGGGGGCACTGGCTATGCAGCCCTTTAAACAGCACTGCATAGCCTGCCTGCCCTACTCCCTATGTCTGTTTATTATACGGTGTCCGTGCCCCATATACATTTCCCCTGCAGATCTGTCAGTGTCGTGTTGTGCCTACAGTGGTTGGCAAAATGAAAATGATGTCGCCGGGAATTTTTTTTTAATATACATATTTTTTCTTTATTTTAAACTATCGCTGGTCAAAGGTTTTTAAAGGGGAGGGGGCGCTGGTATCGCAGTTTTGGAGGGGATTGGGGAGGGAGCTGGCCAACGCTCCCTCCCCTTTAAAATAATTTTTTAATTTTTAAAAAAACTTTATTTAGTATTTAATATATTTAATTTAATATTTTTTTTTACTATTTTTTTTTTCAATATTATAAATCAAGAGTCCAAAAAAAAGGTTTATACAGATGAGTTTAGGGGAGGCAAGGCCTCAATTGTTAAACAGTGAAACCAAAAAGATCTAGATGAGTGTCATATACAATGCACTAAACAAAAAAAAACTCCAATATAAAGTTGTGTTCGCTGCCATAAGGTACTAGAGGAGGATTTCATCTTGGTCTTCCAGCCATGTGGTCCAACCCTATGGTCCTTCCGTCCAAACCACCTTCTTCCTTTCCATGATTTGTATGCACATGTCAACCCTGTTGAAGGGGGGAGCTCTGGTATCCTGAAGTTCTTTAATCAGTTTCTTTACTACACTCTCAAAGGCAGTTTGATTTTCTACGATCCTTGCCCATTCATACCCATCTTGCATCTTGTATATAAACATGGTGGCTCGATCTTCTTTGAGGAACCGCAGGAGTTTGTTTCATTCAACATTCATCAGGAAGCAGACCTGTACAACAATTTTATAATGTGTGAGTTTTTTAAAATAACCAGTAAGTTCCCTAGCATTACCTTGGAATTTCTCCTCATTTCTGAGTTTCCAAATAAACTAAAGGATAAAAGAGGACAAAATTTGCCAAATTAAGTTAGCATCCTTTTTAAGATTATGGACGAAACCAATAACTATATCAGAAGTAAAGACATGCTCAGTAATAGATATTCTAAACATTAACCAGATCTCCCTAGCAAAAGGGCAATCAAGGAAGATGTGCCAAGCGGACTCAGGTTTATTGCAGACAGAACATAGATCATATGTAGCTACGTTATTCCTAATAGGCAATCTATCCAGTAAGAGTTGCCATCTGAAACACTTAATCTTAGGGGGGATGGGAGATTTCCAAAGGTTCTCAAAGGTTTTATACCAAGCGGTGGGGCTGTGGTGAACATTCCATGGGGTGTTGCATTGGTCGATCACAGAGGTGTCCTGGTTAAGCAAGTTGTAGATAATTTTGGATTTAATTTTGGGGAGGGGGGAGCCATCCTTCCATAGGAATGAGAGGTACCTATGGGCATCAACATGAGTGTTCTTGGGAAGATTGAGGGTCTTACAGGCATTCCTAATCATATTGTAGGTCCGCTTATGCGAAGCAGGGAGATTATATTTACTACTAAGTTCCTCCCAGGTGATGAGGTTGTCATTTTCCAAGATATCCATAAGATACTTGATCCCCTTGTTATGCCAAAATCTAGCAGAATAACCTTGGGTTAAGGCCAGTGGCTTATAGTTATGGTATAGGTTCCACCATATCGACCTTTCACCATGTATAGTGTTATCACAGTCAATGCTAGAGTTGTCAATAAGTCTACGCACATGCTCCTAGGCTTTCCAGATGGACTTAAAGACCCAGGTGCCTTGGATAGACATCGAGAATCTTCCAGCAAGTAAATCACTGAGTGGGAGGGCTTTCCATGATTTGGTAGCCTTGGGGAATCCATTTTGAATGTTGTTTCTAATAAGAATCTTCCAAGGTTATTTCCCATCTAGTGCATGAAATATCCACTTGGCGGCAAGGGAGATTCCTTGCAGCTTAAGATCCTTAAGGCCCAAGCCTCCAAGGTTTTTGTCTAAGTGGCACCAAGCCCATTTTACCGTGTGGGCCTTTCTTTTGCCCTTACCATCAGACCAGAGGAAGCGTCTGATAGCCTTTTGGGATTACATAAATGTGATAATTGTTAAACATCCAAACCGAAGAGTAGTAGATACTGTATGAGGAGAGGGTTTTTTGACATACTTGAACCCTACCCTCTAGAGAGAGGATCCTATTATCCCACTTGTTGAGCTTCCTATCAATTTACCCCTTGACCCAGGTCCACATGTCTTGAAGAGAGGGAGATATAGAGAAGGGGATACCAAGATACTTGACTATCATGTTGGGTCCTCCCCATGAGTACCCAACTTGCTGTAGCCAGTCTGGAGGTTCATATTTCTAGCCAAGCAGAATATATTTGGAGCTAGAGATCCTAGCTCCAGAGGGTTTACCAAAGGTGTCAATTTTTAGGTTGAGGGAATCGATGTTTTGCCTAGAGAGCTCTAGGAAAAGAGAGGTATCATCAGTAAATTGGATATTGAGCAATTCAGAGTCATCCGACAACACGATGCCATGGACTCTAGGAGATAGAGTATCATCTCTAAGGAGATAGAAGAGGGCATCTGAGGCAATAACAAATAGAGCAGGGGCAAGAGGGAAGCCCTGCCTAATGGATCTAGAGAGAGGAATAGGTTGAGATAGGGTTCCATTAACTTCAATCATGGCGGAAGCATCTTTGAGGAGAATTCAGACATAGTCACAGAACTCATTGGGGAAGCCAAAAGCCCGGAGCATCATGAGGATGAAATCCCACTTGACTCTATCGTAGGCTTTTTCAAAGTCCACAAGGAACATGGCAGCACCCTGGTTAGAAGTTCTGGCCCATTCCATGGATTCCCAACTAGTGACAAGGTTTTCCAATATGTACCTACCTTTACTAAATCTAGTTTGGGTAGAGCAAATGAATTTTGGAAGAATATTTTCAAGGCGGGTAGCTAAGGCTTTGGCAAGAATTTTATAGGAGACATTAAGGAGGGTGATTGGCCTCCAGTTCTTAATGTGTGCTTTGTCTCCTTCTTTAGGGATGGTTTTAACAATACCTTTATTTATGAATTACCCCAGGGTGCCATTGTTAAGAGCTTCAGTGTATATGTCATAGAGGTCATGTGTGACCCATTCAAGATTGGCTTTGTAGAACTCCGCAGGGAGACCATCGGGGCCTGGGGCCTAGTTATCCTTGAGGGCCTTAATGGCATCGACAATTTCTTGTATATAGATCCTAGCTTTGAGGAGGAGAGCATCATCCTCAGATATTCTTTTAGGGATGATGGTACTACATTTGTGTCGAGCCTCTTTCGAGGCTTCATTATCTTCTGAGGTAAAGAGAGTTCTATAGAACATTTTGAAGGCCTCTTTGATATCATTGAGATCCAAGAGTTCCCTTTTGTCTACAGTTATTCTATCATTTTTTTCTCTATTTTGCTTCTTCTTAAGGAGGTTAAAGAAGATTTTGGAGCCTTTATCTCCAAATTGGAGCCAATGGTTGTGAGCTCTATTGAAGGCTCCCCTGATTTTGACCTGCTAGTGCTTCCTGAGGATATCTCTGGCTTTAGAGACATGCTTGGCCAAGGTAGGGGAGGAGGGATTAGCCTGAATATCTTTTTCTAAGGAATGGAGGCGATGGGTGAGAGTTTTTTCCATGGCTCTAGAGTCCTTGGCTTTCTTTTGGCCAATGGTTTGGAGTAATTTCTGCCAGGAGGAGATATTCCTTATCCACCCAAGGGTGTAGTATTGGGGAAGCTAAGGCTGAAGGTTGAAGAGCCTGACCACCTTAATGGCACCTAGAACATCTTGGTCTTTGAGGAGGGAGGTGTTGAGGATAAATTTCTTACTACAAGAGCTACTGATAGGGATAGCGTTTCTAGTGTTAATGACAACTAGGATAGGAAAATGATTAGAAAGGGTAACTGGTAGGACAATAACCGCACTCCCCAAGTGGTTAGGGGAGAAAGAGAAGAAGTCGTTATTAACATAAAATCTGTCTAGTCTGGAGTAAATGCGATTGGGACCTTGTTGAAAGTTGCACCAGGTGTACCATAGGTTAGAAGTAGCTGTTTTAGTGCCCTCAAGGGGGTCAAATAACTGGATTTTTTGTTTACATTTGTCCCAGTGAGGTTTTTCTGCATTCTTCCATTCAAAAGGAAGTCCCCCAACCTTGTCATCTTGATGCTCAGTCATATTGAAGTCTCCAGCCACTATCTAGGGGATACTTGGGAGGGAAGTCAACCAGATCCAAAGGGACACTATTTCCTTGTAGTCATTAGGTGGATATATAGAGCATACGCCAAAGATGGAGCCCCTAATATCTAGGGTAGCCTAGGCTGCTCTATTACATGGGGAGAGCCCTTTATCCCTAATGTTGCTTGCCCACTTAGGGGAGATAAGAAGGCCAACTCCTCCCTTTCCTTTTGAGTGGTTGGTGCATATTTTGATTGCATCTCTCCAGATAAAGTCAAGTGAGTTGTCAAGATGGAATCCCACGGATTTATGTTCTTATAGCATCAAGAAATCTAAATTCTTGTGATGGCTTAGAGAGCTTTTGATGATTAACTTCCTATCAAGCGACTCAAGGCCTCTAATATTTCAAGAGATGTATTTCATTAGAGAGGAGGTTTAAGAGGTTCAACTAGGGAGACCAAGCTATTTCTTCTTATTCTTGGAGCCCATAGCCCTACCTTTCTTCTTAGCCAAGGAGGATCCTTTCATAAGGTCGTCCTCATCTTCATTAACTTCGGATGGTTCATTCCTAGTAGCTGCATTTCCTCCTATGTTGGACCCACACATCTGGGAGTCTGGAAAGCCAAGCAGCATTTTGCTAGACCTAATTTCCTCAAGACCCTTATTGGCATAGATTACTTCAATGACATGATTATCCTCTAGTTCTTTGAGCCTAGAAGTTGTCGAAGGGTTGGTGATGTTAACTTCAGGGGTAAGCCCTACAAGTGATGAGGAGTCCGAATGCTTGGGAGTTTCAAATCTGATCATCAAACTTGCAGGGTTATCACTGGTGCTAGCAACATCAACACTTCGACTAGGGTTCTCAAGTTTTTTAACCGTTTTTTTAACCACAGAGTTTGTCGGGGTTTGAGAGGTAGTGGGTGAGCTATTATTTGTAGGGAGGGGGTAATCGTAGATGCCCGTTAATTGGCTGATAGTTGGGATAGTAGGATGGCTTTGATTCAGGGCATTCTGGTTGCTAATTTTCCTCCTTCGTTTCCTAGAAGTGACCAACTGAAAACAGTCAGAGGGTGATTTTGCAGGACCATTTGTTGGGTCTGAGGCTGGGCCGAGGTGCTCATTGAAAAAGGGCATGTGTTCAATGTGCATGGGATTTGATTATGTTGAATTGGTGATGGGAATAGCAGCGTCTTCGTTAACAGGGAGCGGGGTGGATGAATCTTGATAAATCTTGGTTCTAGGGTTTGAGGATGCATTTGTTGAATTAATGTTGGGTTTTTATTTTCTGTGATTAATGATTGGGCAATTTTTTCGAAGATGCCCTTCTTTTTTGCAGAGAAAGCATGCATTTAATCCTCCAAGCATTTCAATAAGGAAAAAAAAAGTTTCTTCATTGACGTTTAGGGTTAAAGATGGTGGGATATCAATCCTTGGCTTAGTCGATACAAGCATTCTGACATCCTGGTTAGGGATGAGGCCAGTCGTTTCATCAATACAGATTATTTTTCCAAAAGGTTCCATTAACTGTGGAAAAAAACTCCAAAGGAATGGGGGAACATCCTTGAGGATGACCCACCTAGGGGAGGATAGTGCGAGAACCTCTTCACCAACTGCCTCTAGAGACCAAGCTAGGGCACGAAAGGAAGTATTACCAACTGTCCAGTATTGACACTTTAGTGCCTCCCTTTGAGCCTCATGAGTGTTAAAGAAAATAAGGTAGAGACCCTTTTGAATTTGTCTGCAGAATGATATTTTAAGCCTTAATTTTAAATTCCAGAGGTTATGAAACCAATCGTCTAAGAATTTCCTAGGTGGACATTTCTCAACATCAACACACACAAAGAAAATGGTCGTATTACTTAATCTAGTCTTTTCTGAAGCAATTTCATTCACCATTTCCATATTGGGCGAAATATAGAAGGAATCCGAGATAGTGCTAGGGCACTTACCTTCCTCACCAGATCATTCTTTGCCAGGAGCCTTAGAAAATCGCGCGTTAGGGTTGACTCCATTTGCAGGCGGGGAGACGGTTTCGGCGAAGGATTTTTTCGGAGGAGATAGCTTGATCTGTGGATTTAGGGCCATTAATGGCACCACCATCCGACTCTGGCTCCATAGGAGGCCAAGGTTTAAGTCACACGAGCGACCAAGTAGGAGGGGGGTGCTCCGAATTAATTGAAGCCAAACATTAATTTTGCAAACAAAAGGAAGAAAAAATGGAGAAAAGAGCAGTAGATAGGAAATTCAAACCAGGGGGAGGAGAATTAACCCCTCCACAGAGATGCCGAGGTGTCCACTTCACCAAGGTTGCCTTGAACAACTTGCACACAACCAGTCTTAGTGTTCGCAGACCTCGAGGTTCGCAGATGTCAAGATTCGGAATCGCCGAAATTGTAGACCACTTCATTTAAATTAACTAAAAATAGACATAAAATGTAATCCTACTTTTTATTTTTCAATATATTTTCTTATTTTTTATATTTTAAATATTCTATTCTATTTTTTTATATACTTTTTAATAATATTATTATTTTAATATATTTTATTTATAGTATACCTTTTTTATTTTTTTAATATACTTTCTTTATATATTTTTTTTTACTGTATTCTTTTTAATATTAATTTTTTTTATTTTTAATATATATTTTTTATATTATATATATTTTTAATATATGTAATTATCAACTAGTTAAATTTAAAATGTATCCAATTAAAATATGGAAAAAATGGTTTATAAATTATCTAATTTATCTCTTGAAATAATTTAAGGTTCATGTTGAAATTTATGTTATTGGTCTAAATGGCATTTGAAAAGATGATAGAAATTTACAAAGTTAAATTTTAATTATAGGTCCTTAGAAATTATTTTAAACTTATGTTCTTTAAGCTAAGGTATAAAAAATTGATAAAAGCCTTGGATGGTAGAAAGTTAAAAAATTAATTAATTACTATATATCTTAAGTGAATATTATTTTAATATTAAATTTTTCTTTTGAAAGTTAAAAAATAAATTATTTACTTTAACATTAATTTGAAGAGCTATTTAATTTTTATATAAATATTAAATTTTAATATATTTTTTAAACAATCTATCAAACTACCTTTAATTTTCTGACTAGTTATTTTTTTTTGTATTAAAGATCGAGAGTAAACAAAATACAACCAGTTGTAAATAGGGGAGGCTATGCCTCAACCACCAAAACCACCGAGGTTTTGAATTACATTACTGAAAGCAGTCTAAGGTAAAAAAAGGATAGAACAAAGGAGAACCAAAGCACTACTGCAGAATGTGGTCGAATGGATCGACCCAAGTGGTCAACCCTTGGGCCCCTTCCATCCACATCACCTTTTTTCGATCCTGGATCTGAGTCACCATGGCAATGTGGTCAGCCTCAGTGATCCTATTGTTGTTAATCTCTTTTTGCAGCTTCTTTAGAGCCTCTTCAAAGGAAGACTGGTTGTTCATGAGCCTCCTCCACTCGTAGCCATCCTTCATTTCATATATGAACATAGTGGCATGACCATCTTGCAGGAACCGGAGGAACTTATGCCTTTCAACATTCATCAAGAAGCAGACCTGCGAAGCAATTTTAAAAAAAGTAAGTCTACGAAGAGACTCAGTAAGACATCTGCCGTTGCCATTAAATTTGTCCTCATTTTGAAGCTTCCAAATGAACCAAAGGATATAAGAAGATAAGATAAACTAGAATAAATAGTGTGTTATGTTTATGTTGTAAGTATCATATGAATGGGGTGATGATAAGGGTTAAACCTGTATGATATAGTTGTTTGTCATGATTATGCGTAGACATAGCTAAATACTAGAAACATATGATGGAATTTTTTTCTGCATTAAAAAAATTCATGTGGATATGAATATTGATAAAAATATTTATATTAAACACATTATAGTAAATTTTCTTAGGTAATTTTGTTCTTATTAGCTAGGCAAGCATGCCATTCCCTTACCTTTTTGGATTCTACCTTATTCTCTTCAAAATTAGAAAACTCAATGTTATATATTGTTGCTCTTTCATTTCATTTATTATTCAATTAAATTCAATATTAAAATATTGAAATTCTTATCTTTTGTTTATTTTTGAGTTTCCCATCAACCTAAGGTATATTTGTTATAGGAAGTTCATTATTCCATCTAACATGATATAGAAGTTAGGAATTTCAGATGATTTAATTTAATCCATGATATTGTATTACCTTTCTTACACCTAGAATGTATAGTCTTACAAATTATGTGTTTTACACCACTCATTTTAGGAGAGTTGAGGAGAAAAAATGAACTATTTTGTTATATTAAAAAGGGTAAAACTAATTTGGTCAAACTTTTATTTTATCAAAATTAGACATTGAATTCAAGTAACTAAAATTTTACTTTTAAAATTTATTCAAGTAACTTTTATCTAGCACTTAAGCTTTTATCAAAATTTTATGCTTTAAAGAACATAATTTTAAAAGATAAATTATAAATTAGATAATTTATGAACCATATTTACCATAATTTTATTGTGTGAATTTTAAATTTAACTTGTTCATAATTACATATATGAAAATATATAATATTAAAAAAATATATTAAAATAAAAATAATTTATATAAGTAGAATACAATAAAAAAACTAAAAATATAATATACTATAAATAAAATCTATTAAAAAAATAATAATATAAAGAAAGTATATTAAAAATATAATATTATACAATATAATATTTAAAAATAAACTAAAAATAAAAAATATAATATAAATAAAATATTTTGAAAAATAAAAATTAAAAATTTATTAAATAAAATATATATTAAATAAAACTTAAATAAATAAATAAATAAATATTTTAAAGGGAAGGGGGCACTGGTCCACTAGCCCCCTCCCCTTTAAAAACCTTGACCAAAGATAGTTTAAAAAAAAATGTGTATATTAAAACAAAATTCCCAGCGGCATTATTTTCATTTTGCACACTGCTGTAGGCACGACACAACACTGACAAATCTGTAGGAGAAACGTATACGGGGGCACGAACACCGTATAATAAACATACATAGGGAGTAGGGCAGGCTAGGCTATGTAGTGTTGTTTAAAGGGTTGCATAGCCAGTGCCTAAAATGGGAGCTTCTGAACACGGTAGACATAACAGAAGGGATTATTACAGTAAAAAATGCTCTGGGAGTTTCTATTACAGTCAGAAATGCTCCTGGAGTTCTAATTACAGTCGAAAATTCTCTAATAGACATTTATGCAAAATGTGGAAGCATCGATGAGGTATGTGAATTGTTTGACCAAATGCCTCCAAGAAATGTTGGCTCATGGAATGCTATGATTGCAGGCAATACACACAATGAGTTTAATGAAAAGGTTCATATGCTTTCAACCAAATGCTTTGTCAATGTCCTACAGCGTGTGCGAAAATGGGAGCATCACAAGAAAAACATATGAGGGATTTTGTTAGTTGGTGTAGTTGCAATTGTCCTATTGGAAATGTATGCAAAATGTGTAAGCCTAGACAAGGCACATAACTGTTTGACATAATTCCTTGGAGAAATATGATCTCACATAATGCCTGATTACAAGATATGAACATGATTGATTTGTTTATTTAAGTTTACATGAGAATAACAATGATTAATACACACAACACAAAGACCTCAAAAAAAATTAATACATTTTTATTTATTTAAGCTTACATTATTATAATAATGATTAAAACTTCTCACTTTTTTCAATACGCTCTCCAGCATGCTAGTTCATAGCCATTTAATTACACTTACTATGACAATTCAATCATAGATTATACTATAATATAGATTCTTAATTACACATTAGTCTAATTACCTCCACTATGTTACATTATTATATCCCTTTAGATTGCACTCCACTTCATAGTCCTTGTTCTCTACTCACAATTTTTATTTAAGACCTCACAATCTCATGCTACTTCCATTCTACCTCTCAACTTCTTCCCTTAACTCTTCACATACCTTTCTTTGTTCCAAACTAAATATAAATAACATCTATAATTTTTTCTAATGATCTGATTTATAGTTCAAGAGGAATTTCCTTAATTTCCACCAAACTAGAAGAGCAAGTCATCTTGCAGGAATGGGTCAACTAATTTTGGTAGGGTAGTTATAATCTCCTCATTTCCTATAATGTTCTATGTTGTGGGGATTTTTTTATTTTAGAATTTCTTAGGCTCAACTAATGCTTTTCAAACTCATTTCCTAATAATTTGTGGGATACTCTATGATATTTTTATGTGCATAATGGCTTTCTAATTTATAATATTTACAAAAGATTGGATCAACCTCAGTTTTTATCAATTAATTTAGTTTCCTAGATTAGATTCTAGTTCAATTACATTTTATAAGGGTTTGGACAAGTCTCTCATTCTAATTTCCTAGAGTTATATGAACTAAAAAATTATTTAAAATTAAAGACATTAACTTAAGTAAATTTTTTGAGTACCATGACACACTATAATAAAGGAAATGAACCATGTTAGACTATGGTGTGAAAGTGGCATATATATTATAAATATTGAAATTGTGTTAAAATCAAATATATAATTTTTTAATTTATTTTATATTTTTATTTAAATTTTAAACATAAAATATTAGTCTATTTTAAAAACCTTGACAATTTTCTTTGATCATTGAAAATGTTCAAAAAATGATGCTATCTCAATAAATGTTCTCTCATCAGGGCATCACGTTTTTCAATACAATTTAAAAATAATAGGTGAGAGATCATCAATAATAAATATATAATACCAAAAGTGAAAAATAGGAATTTATAGTAAAATATAGGTGGGTGGACAACCAAGTGTGTGTGTGTGTGTGTTTGTGTGTGTGTGTGTGTGTGTGTGTGTGTGAGAGAGAGAGAGAGAGAGAGAGAGAGAGAGAGAGAGAGAGAGAGAGAGAGAGAGAGAGAGAATTATATCATAGGAAATGATAACTTGGTTATAAGTAATTGATGTTAGTAAAAAATCTTGAATATACCCATAATAAATTATATTTTGAAAGTCTATATCATACATTGAGTTCATATAATTAGAGTGGAAATCAAAGATGATACTAAATCATTAGAGTGTATTGGTGCCACCTTGAAGAACATCATTTTAAATAACTTTGAAACACCATTTGAACATGGGGCCAATACATAGAGAAATTGTATGCTAGTAAGGTTGAGTCAATTTGACCTAGAATGAGTGGTTATAATTTTTGTGGAATCATGTTGTAATGCCCTGCCAGGAACCCTAAAGGAAAAGAACACAACTAGGCAACTAAAGGGTGAAATAATTTTGTTTTTAAAAGATTAAGTGCATTAATTATAACAATAGCACGTTTAATAACACAACGAAAATCTAACACATGATTTCCTAAGGGTTACCAACAAAGATTAAGTTAACAAATTATATTAACACCATGGTTAATCCAATTGTCCATTTAATTAGATAAATTAAATGCTCAAGATTTAAAACTACACATACATCTAAATTCCATAATGAAAGAATCAAAGTATTCCAATGCATTTATTTATCCATATTTCATTTATACATAAGATCAAAGCAACTGAATTAACATACATTCCATTGACATAATATTACAATATCCATAAATACATGGATTCCAATAATACCACGGATTACAAAGTTACAATATCAAGGTTACATAAAACTCTGATACAATAACCACAAGGTCTCAACTAAACAATGATCATGAACAAGAGCTGGTACATGAACCACGAACCAAGAAACACCAGCGAACCCTTTCCTCGCCTGAAGATACAATCCAAAAAATCCGATGGGAAGTGGCACTACCAGCCGACCATGTGATCCCAAAATGGAACCACCCCACCATGCTAGGAGATAGTAGAAGACCCTCAAGAAATAAAAACAAGACAAGTACGAAAGAACTACATGACTTCGCAAACATCCATGTGACTCAACTCACAAACACTAGTGACTCTAAGGAGAGAGTGTCATCACATAGCTTACCATGGTAGGCCTCCATAGGTCCTGGCCCCCATCCTGGGTTATCCTCGTAACCTCTCCCAAACCTTCAGCTCCATCTAAGTGTCATGCGGACCCTACCAATCCTTTCGCGAAGACAAGGTGGTAAGTTTGTCATTCCAGGCCTTCTCGCAACATTATGAGCCCTGTACTAGCACTCACCTATGCACGAGGTACATTATCTTAATTAATATTATAAACTACCCACCCCTTAATCAATTATTAGGTTATCACTTCTTAACTAACTTTCGATGGGTTATCCTTCCATCCACTTCAAGCGCGACCCCCGTTGGAAAGCCACTCTCTCTTATAGGACACTAATAGGAAATGTCTCTCTACGAGAACTCTATGGTAAAATAGACAGCCATAACTAATCCTGACAAACCACAAGTGAAGGATACACAATCACTAACCCAGGATTGACCTTTTGGAACAAAACACACAATGGCTCACATCAACAGGGTTATACAATAGCACCTGACCAAGGGGGTACAACAACATGTGACATAATGAAAACTCAACCAGAATTACAACAAAATTAAGCTTCACTGCTAATACCATTTACACAAGATCCTAATACAGGCAATCTTTTCTTTAAACAGCCAAAAGCATAAATAACTTGCAATTAAATATTTTTCCAGAAAATAGAAAATACAACTATAATAATACAAGGAAATCAACGTTGTGATTTGTCCAATAAAATTAAATAAAATCACATAAAAATTAACCCCCTAATTATATGTTCATGATTAATTTACAAATAAACTCGATTAGATTATATCAATAATCTAAATTAAATTCCAAATTCCAAATTATATATAATAATATAATATAATTACATAAATATATATATTCTACGAATATAATATTATATAATTATATCTCATTAAAATATATAATAAAAATAAGATTTAATTTTGAAATATCTTTCATTTCCAAAATAACATAATTAAAACCACAAAAAATACTATATACATATATATATTATTATTATTATTATTATTATTTTAACATACAATAACCTAAAAACCAGTAAATTCTATTTTCAACCAAAATTTATTTCCAATCAAATTTATTAAAAGGGAAATTAATTAATACATAATTTCTCTAAAATAATATAATAAAACAAGTTCCCTTAACTTTTAATAACACAATAAATTTAATTAATGATTAAATTTATTTCTAAAATAACTAAATAATTCCACAGAGATACACAAATATTAAAAAGGACTGTCATCGCCAAGTATCGAAACAAAAATCAAACAAGAGGGAATGATTTCTTCGGTAAATCCCATTCCTCCCAAATCTTGCAATTTCCATGTACAATAAAAATCTTGGCAAAATTTGCCATAATAACTTTTCCAAATCTTCTCAAAATTTTAATCTAAAAATACCTAGAAAATAACTTATTTCTATAAACCAAAAATTAACTTCAGGAATGGACTTTAGCCAAGAACAAGAAATAATTAGACAAGATTTTAGATTTTACAAACATCTTAACACACACATCATTCAGTAAGAAGAAAGAAATAAAATTTTTTCTATAAAACAAACAATCAAATGAAGCCACTCAACTTGGTATAGCTTTCCTGGAAGAAATTTGTAGAAGAGAACCAATCCTTCAACAAGCTTCCAAATAAATTTCTCTTCACCTAAATCCCTGACCTGTTTCCTGTCTCCCCCTAAAATAAAGACCTATTCCCCTTTTTAAACTAAAATTCTAGGTTGAATATATGTTTCCCAAAAACCTAAATTTAGTAATAAAAGCAATTTTATTTTCTTTACTAATTTTCTAACAAAGGATAAGTTAACATGCAATAATTAAAAATCATTTTTCATTCTTTTCTTTTCTCATGCAAATTAATTAATTTTCTAAATAAAGAAATTAAAGCAATACTATAGTTCTAATTAATTCTTTTATTTATTTATTTATTCTTTTAATTATTTAAAATTCTAGGAAACAATAAATGCAATTAATCTAATTTATTTTTCCACTAAAATTTAAATAAAATATATTTCTAATATCATGCAACTTGCAACTTTATTTAATAACTTCTTTTAATTTACTAAATTTATAATGTCAATGCATAAAATACATAATTCAAAAATACCAACTAGGAGATAACTCCATAAATTTAATTAATTAATTTAAAACCACTAAACACAGAAACTGAGCAAACCTCAAGCAAATACTCATAAAAAGATCGAATGACAAAATACGAAGGCCGAACAAACTGACAGGACGACCAACTGACAACACTCACAAGAGTGTAGCTGAGTAAAATAGGGTCAACTGCTACCTTCTCCACTTCCATCGAAAAATATAAGGCACACTCAAACCTGTGAAGCCAGGTGGAGACGATACCCCGTACCTACCCGGTACTTGTTCCTGTAAAATCCTGCATCACCGAACCACACATGCATATGTATAATATAGAACACATGACATACACACCAATGAAGGAGAATTGCGACGTTCCCTGTCTCACCGAAATGAGTGAAGGAAAATCGTCCCCTGGCATCCAATACACTCGCAGACACACAACATATAATTCCACATTGCATAGATAAAGTAAAGTGTCAGTACATAGCAATAATCCATAAAATGCCATAAATCACAAGTATTGAAATACTGCAAATAAATTATGCATCTCATATCCAGATAAAGCATGAAATAATGTCGAACATTTGTGAAAAATTGGGTTTGTGGTGGAATCACGTCTCCAATCTCTCCTTCTACATCCTTGTAGGAGGATTGTGAGTAGCCGAGCTAGGGTTTCGAAGCCCTAGCTCGCGGGAGGTGTTGTTGCAGGTGCAGAGGGAGAGGGAAGTGCAGGGAGTCAAGGGAGAGCGGAGAGTTGGGTGCGACCGGGGGGTGAGGGTTGCTACGCTGGTCATCGGGGGGAGGATTGGCTGCACGGGAGTAAGGGTTCCGGACTATTGTGGGCTGTGGGCTTCCGGTGAGTCTCTCGTGGGTTTGGGGGGTCCGTTTGGCTTCTTCTTTCAAAGGATATTGGAAGGGGTGGAGTATTGGGGGCAGCGCTTTCTCAAGGGGCTCTTTGGGTTGGGGTCCTTGGCTACCCTTTGTCACCTTTTAATTCTTTTTGCGTCCCGATGTTGGGTTTTGGTGGTGAGGCCTCTTAGGTGGCTCCTATCATGGACTTTCATGCTGCGGTGGGTTCGAAACCCCCACCTCAGAGTATGAAGACATTTTCCAATAATCTATTCTCTTCAGAACTGGGGTGTGGAAGTACTGGTAGTTCTCGCCTTATGAAGATTAATGGGTGTCTGGAGAGATGCAGTGAAAGGCCGAAGCTGGTTATTCCTTCGGAGATGATAGTTGAAGATGTTGAGTACTTTTCAAAATACTCGCTTTACTACAAATTTTTGGGAATGAGGGTCTCCCTACAGTTCTTCGAAAACTAGGCGTAGAGGTCTTGGGCACCAGATGGGGAAATGGAGATTATGCTCCTAGCGAACAACTATTTCATGGTTACTTTCAACTATATGGAGGATTGAAATAGGGTTTTTGAAGGAGGCCCGTATTTTTACAACTAGGTGGGGTTGTTCATCAAACCTTGGCATGCAGGGTTTAACCCTTCGGAGGAGCTCCCAAATAGGGTTCATGTATGGGTTCATCTACCACGTCTTTCAGTGGAGTGTTGTCGGGAGGATGTGTTATGGATGCTGGCCGCACTGCTGGGGAAACCAGTGGGATCTTTATCGCAAACCTTAGGGAGAAAGGTAATGACCTTTGCATGCATTTGTGTTGAAATTGATCTTAGTAAACGTTTACCAGATGCTATAGATATGTGTGCGGGTTCTTACCCATGGGTTCAGTAGTTAGACTATGAGACTTTACCTTTCAGTTGTCGTCTGTGTCATGAGTATGGTAATTTACAACGTAAGTGCCCTAGATATAAACCAGTGATGCGCAAACCTCAACAACTGACCCAGAGTCAAGATAGGGCTAATAAAGGAAAAGTTGCTATGGTGGCCGATATTGTGGGTGATGATGGTTTTGTTTCAGTTAAGACAAGGAGCATAAATCATGGCCAAAAGAGGTCCCTTCAGGAGACACATGAGGAGGATACCTTTAACAAATTTGAAGCATTGGACGACGTCAGCCAACAGGAAGTGAATCTGGGGTTAACCCCTTTGGACCAAGGTGCTTTAGGGGGGTCCGAAAAGAGTTATGGAGGATTTTCCCAGGCCTTGCCAGTGACTGGAAGCCAACAAATGGAGATGGAGTGTAATGCCCCGCCAGGAACCCTAAAGGATAGCAACACAACAAGGCAACTAAAAGGCGCAATAATTTTTTTTTAAAAGATTAAAGGAAATAATCATAACTTTGCTCAATAATAACATAAGCGGAAGACTAACATTACATCCTAAAGGGTTACCAACGAAGATTATTTCAAAAAAAAACCACATCACAATATTAATCCAATCTTCCATTTAAACTAAGGAAAGCCAATAACGATTAAATAATTCATATTCATAAATTGATCTCCAAAAGATAGGCTTAAAGAATTACAACATACATACTTCCAAAGATTCATTTATACAAAATAGGAAAGATAATTGAAACAATATACATCCCATGACTTTAATTACAATATTCTATAATTTACTTGGCTTCCATAGACAATTAAATACAAAGGTTACAAGTTGCTGATACAATGACCACACGGGCCTCAAAGTACAAAATCAGGAACATAAGTGCTACGTGAAGCAAGAGCCAAGATGCACCGGCGAAGCCAATCCTCGCGTGAAGGTAGGAACAAGATATCCGATGGGAAGTGGCACTACCACCCGACCATGTGATCCCATAATGGAACCACCCCACCGTGCTAGGAGATAGCAGACGACCCTCAAGCAAGCAAGAAAAGTACAACAGTACACATGACTCCGCAGTACACAAGTGACTCGACTCACAAAACACTAGCGACCCTAGAGAGAGAGTGTCATCACATGGCTTAACATGGTTACCCTATGTAGGTCTCCATAGGTCCCGGCCCCCATCATGGGTTATCCTGGTAACCTCTCCCGAACCCCCGGCTCCATCTAAGCATCATGCGGACCCTACCATCCTTTCGTGAGGACAAGGTGGTAGGTTTTCCATTCCAGGCCTTCCCAAACACCTTGAGCCTATACAAGCACTCAACCGTGTACGAGGTGCATTATCTTAATTAAATTAATAACTACCCACCCCCTAAACAAATTATTAGGTTATCACTTAATAGCTGACTTTCGAGGGGTTATCCTGCCATCCACTTTGGGTGTGGCCCCCGCTCGAAAGCCACTCTCTCTACTAGGTCACTAACTGGGTAAGACTATCTACGAGAACTCTATGGTGGACTAACAACCATAAATTATCCAGACATAACACAGGTGTAGGACTCACAGTCACAAACCAAGAGTTGACCATTAGGGACATAACACATAACAGCCCACTTCCTCAAGGTTTGAACAACGACACCTGACCAAGGGTAAACATCGACAACATAATGACAGTTTTAAACATAATGCGACGACATTAAAACAACTAGACTGCAATTATAAAAACACCACAAGCAATCTTTCTTTGAGCAGTCAACATTTAAATCAAATTAAACAAATGTATACAAGCCATTATAAAATAATTCCAAGATAACATCTATTTGACGAATACAATCATCATACGATTATTTTATAATACTTGGATAACAAACACTAATATTAAATTTAATCCGACTTTCCTTAATTCCAACATTACTACTAACCTCTAAATCATTTTATTTATTTTCACGATACCAAGCAATTAATCCTCGTTACTAAATCAAAAAAAGAATTACTAATTAATCTTAACATCATCATAAACTACATTTAACACATTATTATTATTTAATATTAAATAAGAACAAATTGTTATTATTGTTAAAATAACAATATATTATTACTTAATACTAAACACAAAATAACGCTTATTGAATTTATTAAAAACCACTAACATATAATATTATTATTTAATATTAAATGATAACATATTATTATTTTTATTAAAATAACAATATTTTATCACGTAATATTAAAGATAAACTAACACTAACAATTTTATTTACCACTAACATAACAAATTAACATTTTCGTTTTTTTTTTTTTTAAACTAAAAAAAAATGTTAAAAAAACAAATTTTAAAACCCAACGTGGGCCCCCCCCCCCAAGCTCCCACGCAGCTTGCTGCTGTTCCCAGACTGGGAATGCAGCGCTTGCTACGTTCTCAGTCTGAGGAAAGCAGCAAGGCTGCTGGGAGAGGGGAGTAGCGTGGCTGGGTTGAGCCCAACTCCCCGCCACCGCCCCCAATCCCAAACACCAAAACATGAAGTTTTTGCTTTCAAATTTTTTTATTTTTATTTTTTTTAAATAACAATTAAATTTCATTTTTGGGCGAAAACGCCTGAGACAAAATTAAAAGAACTACTAACAGAGATAGAGGGGAAAACCTCTGTTAAAACAAAATTAGCAATCAATTTTCCCAGCCATAGCATTTTGACAACCATACAACCAAAAAAATAAATTAAAAGAGTCTCTGGAAATTCCAATTTTACCAGCATTAACAAATGTTCTGAGACAAAACAGGGGGAATAAACTTTCATCCAAATCAACCCAGTTTGCTCTAAAAATTTAATTAAATGAGAATAATCTTAATCCCCAAACCCCAATTGAATTCATTTGCTCCCAATCAAGCATGAACAAGGAAATTTAACTCATAACCATCATTTTTAAAACTGGAAATTTCTAGGGAGTGGTATTTTATGAATGCCTGGCAAAATTTTGCCAGCATAACACTACCAAAACCCATCAAAATTCCTAATTACAAACAGCATGATAAACCAAGAAATTTCTTGCATAAGCAAAGATGAAACAATATAAATTTAGTTAAGAAACTACATGGAGAGAAATTAAGTTTGAATTTGACAACAAATTGGTAGAATTCTTCTTCCACAACCCATGACAACCAAATACCCAACACCCAAAATTCACAATTCAAGATTTTAAACAAATAACAGCAAATGGAAAGAAAGCAAGGATTTTTTTGTTGCAATAAGCAAGGATTCAACCAACCTCTATGATTTCCAAGCAAGAATGGTATGCTTCAGCAGGAATCCCAGCTAGTTCACACCCAAATCCACCCTTCAAGCAAATTTTCCAAAATTTCTTTCTCCTCCTCCAAAATAAGCATAACCCCCAAAATCTCCTCCAAAATGATGTAGTAAGAAAATCTCTTTAACCTAATTTTCTAGGTTGCCAAAATTTCTATTTTAAAAAAAAAAAAACATTAAAATCCCCCATTTGACTTTCTTTTCTTTTTCTATTTTTCTTTTTCATATTTCTCAAAACAAATAAATGAAAATTTCCTCTTTTTGAAAATTACATTTTCATAAATAGCAATTAAATCAAATTTTCTAGTAAATAGGAAAACAATGAGTTAACTTTATTTGCATATAAAAAAAACAAAAAACAATTAACTAATCTATTCTATTTCTTTCGTTGGATCTAAACACGATTACTTTGCCAATAAAAGCAACTAAAAATTAAAATCTAATGAACTAATCAATTACGCTTGATTCAGGACATAAGGCATAATAAGGAATGAATCGCTCAAGCCAACAATAATGACAACTTAAACTTAAATAATTAACCGAACCACCAAGGCACGCAAATCGAGGAAAAGTAAAAAGACTCGAAATTCAAACAAAAGGGATGAACGACCGACTGACGGCACTCACAATAATAGACTGAGGTAAGGACTAGGGTCAAAAGCTATCTCCTCCACTCCCATCGGACATATAAGGCACGCTCAGACCTGTGAAGCCAGGTGGAGACGATACCCCGTACCTACCCGGTACTTGTGCCTGCAATATCCTGCATCACCGAAGCACACACATACATGCATATAGATATAGAATACACGGCACACACACCGATGAAGGAGAATCGCGACGTTCCCTGTCTCATCGAAACGAGTGAAGGAAAATCGTCCCCTTGCATCTAATACAATAGCAAACACGCAACATATATATGACACATCGCCTAGATAAAGTAAGATGTCAGCACGAGCAATAATCCATGAAATACTAGAAATCACCAATACTGAAATACTGAAAATAACTCATGCATCCAATATCCAGATAAACATGAAATAGTATCAAATACGTCTGCAAAAATGATGAGCAATAAAGTGTCACTGAATAGTAAACTGCAACACAAAGATAGTCTAATAAGTCCGATCAAAACGGGGTACTACATTCTCCCCCACAAAACTAGGCTTACTCCTGGAAGCCTAAAATAGATAAGGATAGAGCTCTCTCATCTTCGCTGCATCCTCTCATGTCGTCGAGGTCTCATCATTTGGGTCGCATAGGACCCTTACCTGGTCGATGGTGCGTCCCCTGAGGGTCAAATCCCGACGCTGAAGAATGCGCACGGGCTCCATAGAAAGCTGCCCGTCCTCGACCTGCAAAGCGTTCCAATCAAGAACATGAGTCACATCTGGGTGATAAGGTCGAAGAACTGAAACATGAAAGACATCGTGGATGCGGGATAGACTCGGTGGCAAAGCAAGACGGTAGGCAATAGGTCCTATCCTCTCAAGGATCTCAAACGGGCCAACAAAACGAGGCGCCAACTTAGAACCCTTTCCATAACGGATCGGACTCTTACGCGGACCCACTCTCAAGAATACACGGTCGCCAATAGAAAACTGACGATCTACCCTGTGAGCATCTGCATACTTCTTCTGCCTATCCTGTGCAGCTACCAAATGCTCATGAATCCGCTCTACCTGCTGCTCCATCTCTCGAAGGATATCCGGGCCTATAAGCACCCTGTCCTCTAACCGATCCCAACTCAACGGAGTACGGCAAGGACGGCCATACAAAGCCTGAAAAGGAGACATACCTATGGAGCTATGATATCCGTTGTTATAAGCAAACTCCACAAGATAAATATAATCCTCCCAACACGACTGCTGGTCCATAACATACATGCGAAACATGTCCTCTAAAACCTGATTCACACGCTCAGTCTGACCATCCGTCTCTGGGTGATAAGCTGAACTGAAGTTCAACTGAGTTCCCAAAGCATGCTGAAGTGAGGTCCACAATGCTGAGGTAAAGACTGGATCTCTATCAGAGATTATCCGCCTCGGAATCCCATGCAATCTCACCACATCTTCCAAGAAGACACGAGCCACCACTGCTGCTGTATAGGAAGCTCGGATAGGAACAAAATGAGCAACCTTCGTCAACCTGTCAACAATGACCATGATGGCATCATGACAACATGAAGAAACAGGCAACCCAACAATGAAATCCATGGAAATGATGTCCCATTTCCAATCCGGTACTAAATTAGGCTATAAAAGCCCTGCTGGGTGCTGATGCTCCGCCTTCACTCGCTGACATTCCAAACACTTCGACACAAAATCGGCAATGTCACGCTTCATACCAGCCCAATGATAAATCTGCCTAAGATCTGCATGCATCTTCTTGATACCTGGATGTGCCGAATAAGGTGCACGATGGGCCTCAGTCATGATCAAAGTGCGAAGACCCTCCAAAGGAGGTACGTAGATCCGACCAAGATGACGTAGAATGCCCTCCGCCTCAAGACTATACCCAGCGAAACTACCCTCTAAGGGCCTTCCGGACTCCAACACGGCTCTAACATCCTGATACCAAGAGTCCTGAGGAAGAACTCCAAGAATTCTCTGTCTCAAGTCCACTCCAAGGGACAAAGCTGAAACTTCATGCCGCCTACGACTCAAGGCATCAGCCACTACATTCTCCTTCCCCTAAATATATCGAACCTCAAAATCATACTCGCAGAGGAATTCCATCCACCTTCGCTGTCGAGCATTCAAGTTCGGCTGCGTGAAGATATATTGCAAACTGCGGTGATCACTATGCAGCTCAAACCGACGCCCTAACAGGAAGTGACGCCACCTAACCAACGCATGCACTACAGCTACCAACTCCAAATCATGAACTGAATAGTTCAACTCGTGGTCCTTGAGTTTGTGAGACTCATAGGCAACCACACGTCCATCCTGCATAAGCACCGCACCTATACCTTCTAAAGAGGCATCTATGCATACCATAAACTCTCTGGATGGATCAGGGACTGCCAAAATCGGAGCACTGACAAGGAGTTCCTTCAAGGCACGAAATGCTGACTCACACTGCTCTGACCAAACAAAATTCTTCCCTTTCCTCTGAAGAGAAGTAATCGGGTGACCTATACGGGAAAAATCCTTAACAAAGCGACGGTAATAACCAGCCAATCCCATAAAGCTCCGAACCTCTGAAACATTGGTCGGCGCTGGCCAATCCACTATGGCTTGGATCTTCGAAGGATCCACAGATACACCCTCTCCTGAAACCACATGACCAAGATATTTCACCTCAGTCTGGAAGAAATCACACTTCGCCAAATTGGCATAAAGCTGATTCTCCCTCAAACACTGCAAAACTAGACGTAGGTGACCCTCATGCTCTTCCATAGATCTAGAATAAATCAATATATCATCCAAGAACACAAGGACAAAATGATCCAGGTATGCACGGAAAACCCCATTCATGAGGCACATGAAAACTGAAGGCGCGTTTGTCAACCCAAATGGTACTACTGTGAACTCATAGTGACCATAACAAGTGCGAAACGCTGTCTTATGAATGTCTGCATCATGAATGCGCAACTGATGGTACCCGGATTTCAGATCAATCTTAGAGAACACCATGGCTCCCTTCACCTGATCGAAAAGATCATCAATACGAGGCAATGGATATCGATTCCGGATGGTTACCTTATTCAGCTGTCGGTAATCAATGCATAACCGAAGAGAACCATCTTTTTTCTTTACGAAGATAACATGTGCACCCCAAGGAGAGACACTAGGACGAATGAATCCCTTGGCCAACAATTCCTCCACCTGCAACTTCAACTCACTCAACTCCTAAGTAGTCATCCGATATGGAGCTCTCGAAATAGGTTCTGCACCAGGAACCAAATCAATGCGGAAATCTATGTCTCGCTTCGGAGGCATACCAGGAATCTCCAAAGGAAACACATCAGCAAACTCTCGAAGAATAGGGTGACCATCAAGAGCGATTTCTCGACTCTCTCCCTCATCCATATCCTCAAGAGTTACTGCAAAAAGCTGACATCCTCTACGCATACACCGCTTAAGTTGCATAGCGGAAATCATACGTAAGGATATCGATCTCTGAACTCCAACGATCCCCACTTTCTTGCCATGGTCATCTAAACACTCTACTGTCTTCTGACGACAGTCCACATGAGCACTGTGAGATGATAACCAATCCATCCCCAACACTACTCCATAGGATCCCAAAGGAATGACACGAAGGTCAATAGAAGTCACAAAGGGACCTAGATCCAACTCACAACTAGGAACAAAGGAATCTACGACCATGCGCACCCCGGTAGCCAACTCTACCTGCCACCTATCTGCCTGCTTAGCAGACGTGAGTCCACACCGCTCCACAATGGACGAAGAAATAAAAGAATCCGATGCACCGGAGTCAAAAAGCACTGAGATAGGGACACCACACAACACACCTGCGGCCTCAATAACTGTCCCCTGATGCTCAGCCTGGCGGTTATCAACCACTGCAAACACTTTGTGGGACCTACCAGCATCCCCTACTGTAGGCTCTGATGCAACTGGCCCCTGATTCCCTGTCTGGTGGATACGTTGAGGACACTGCATGGCTATATGACCATACTGCCCACAAGAGTAGCAAGCTCCTCTACCTCCAGTCGGCCCACTAGACTACTGAAAGCTTCCCCTACTAGGGGCCTGTGATGCACTCTGAGAAGACTGTCCTAGAAAACCCTGTTTGCTCCTCCGCCAGTTCCTGTTTCTTCTATGAGGAGGGTTGCCACCCTGCTGGCCCTGAGACTATTTCAGTTTCTGCTGCTGTGGTTGCTGTTGCTGCTGCTGCTGCTGTCCACCCTTAGCGGGTGCCTGAGGAGTTCTGAATGGTGCTGCTGACTGGGACTGATTCCCACGAGCTCTGTTCCCACTGGAAGGAACACTCCCTATCTGAACTCCTGCCTGTCCACCATGCGCACGGATGAGGTTCTGCTCAACCAATCTGGCTTTCGCCACCGCTGCCTCCACTGAAACTGGCTCAAAAACTCTAACCCCTCCACTAATGCGGTCGTTAAGACCTCTCAAGAAATGTTGTACGAGCATAGTCTCATCGTTGCCAATCCCGACATACTGCTTCAGCTCATAGAATCTATGCTCGAACTGGTCAACTGACATACCAAACTGTCGCAATGAATAGAACTCATCTGCCCGAGTTTGTCTCCACTGCGGTGAGAGAAACCGTGCTCTGAACCTCTCTAAGAAGATCTCCCAAGAAACAGTATTGATATTCAGACCAATCTTCTCCTCCTCTAACTTCCACCATATAGAAGCAAAATCATCGAGACGCATGATCGCACATCTCGCTCGGGTGTTGCTACTGTATGGGAACATAGCGAAACACCTATCCAAACTAATCAACCAAGTCTCTACCTCGAGACCTGTGCCTCGACCATCGAAAAAAGGAGGGTTGGTCCTCAAAAGATCCTTGATGTGACTCGAGGGAGCTGAATCATGACCAACTGGAACCTCTCTCCTCCTAGGAGACCTCTCTCTCTCTCTCTCCTCTGAAACATGCTGATACGACTCCCCAACCTGAGAATGGATGGGCTGCTCACCTTCAGGCCTGGGGCCTAGCCTAGCTAGAACTTCCTGAAACATCAGCCTCAGCTCTTCCCTTTCGGGAACCTGCTCTTCCACATGCGGTAATTCCTGATGCACTGACTGATCTTGATCCACACTCACATGCGCAGGAGGTGGTGAAGGACTATGGCGGTCTGAACCTCGACCCCATCTCCCACCTCTACCTCTATTGCGGCCACCAACACGGCCAACTCCCCTAGCTTTCCTAACCATGACCAAAACTGCAAAAGAGAAAACGGTTCAGACCAATGACAAGGATATAGCAAGGGAAATCCAAAGACTAAGATCTACACACAAGGTCAAATTGAATGGGCTCACTACAATCCCAGAGTACCCAATGTTGAAACATGGGCTCTGATACCAAATGTAATGCCCCGCCAGGAACCCTAAAGGATAGCAACACAACAAGGCAACTAAAAGGCGCAATAATTTTTTTTTTAAAGATTAAAGGAAATAATCATAACTTTGCTTAATAATAACATAAGCAGAAGACTAACATTACATCCTAAAGGGTTACCAACGAAGATTACTTCAAAAAAAAACCACATCACAATATTAATCCAATCTTCCATTTAAACTAAGGAAAGCCAATAACGATTAAATAATTCATATTCATAAATTGATCTCCAAAAGATAGGCTTAAAGAATTACAACATACATACTTCCAAAGATTCATTTATACAAAATAGGAAAGATAATTGAAACAATATATATCCCATGACTTTAATTACAATATTCCATAATTTACATGGCTTCCATAGACAATTAAATACAAAGGTTACAAGTTGCTGATACAATGACCACACGGGCCTCAAAGTACAAAATCAGGAACATAAGTGCTACGTGAAGCAAGAGCCAAGATGCACCGATGAAGCCAATCCTCGCGTGAAGGTAGGAACAAGATATCCGATGGGAAGTGGCACTACCACCCGACCATGTGATCCCATAATGGAACCACCCCACCGTGCTAGGAGATAGCAGACGACCCTCAAGCAAGCAAGAAAAGTACAACAGTACACATGACTCCGCAGTACACAAGTGACTCGACTCACAAAACACTAGCGACCCTAGAGAGAGAGTGTCATCACATGGCTTAACATGGTTACCCTAGGTAGGTCTCCATAGGTCCCGACCCCCATCATGGGTTATCCTGGTAACCTCTCCCGAACCCCCGGCTCCATCTAAGCATCATGCGGACCCTACCATCCTTTCGTGAGGACAAGGTGGTAGGTTTGCCATTCCAGGCCTTCCCAAACACCTTGAGCCTATACAAGCACTCAACCGTGTACGGGGTGCATTATCTTAATTAAATTAATAACTACCCACCCCCTAAACAAATTATTAGGTTATCACTTAATAGCTGACTTCTGAGGGGTTATCCTGCCATCCACTTTGGGTGCGGCCCCTGCTCGAAAGCCACTCTCTCTACTAGGTCACTAACTGGGTAAGACTATCTACGAGAACTCTATGGTGGACTAACAACCATAAATTATCCAGACATAACACAAGTGTAGGACTCACAGTCACAAACCCAGAGTTGACCATTAGGGACATAACACATAACAGCCCACTTCCTCAAGGTTTGAACAACGACACCTGACCAAGGGTAAACATCGACAACATAATGACAGTTTTAAACATAATGCGACGACATTAAAACAACTAGACTGCAATTATAAAAACACCACAAGCAATCTTTCTTTGAGCAGTCAACATTTAAATCAAATTAAACAAATGTATACAAGCCATTATAAAATAATTCCAAGATAACATCTATTTGACGAATACAATCATCATACGATTATTTTATAATACTTGGATAACAAACACTAATATTAAATTTAATCCGACTTTCCTTAATTCCAACATTACTACTAACCTCTAAATCATTTTATTTATTTTCACGATACCAAGCAATTAATCCTCATTACTAAATCAAAAAAAGAATTACTAATTAATCTTAACATCATCATAAACTACATTTAACACATTATTATTATTTAATATTAAATAAGAACATATTGTTATTATTGTTAAAATAACAATATATTATTACTTAATACTAAACACAAAATAACGCTTATTGAATTTATTAAAAACCACTAACATATAATATTATTATTTAATATTAAATGATAACATATTATTATTTTTATTAAAATAACAATATTTTATCACGTAATATTAAAGATAAACTAACACTAACAATTTTATTTACCACTAACATAACAAATTAACATTTTCGTTTTTTTTTTTTTAAACTAAAAAAAAATGTTAAAAAAACAAAGTTTAAAACCCAACGTGGGCCCCCCCCCCCAAGCTCCCACGCAGCTTGCTGCTGTTCCCAGACTGGGAATGCAGCGCTTGCTGCGTTCTCAGTTTGAGGAAAGCAGCAAGGCTGCTGGGAGAGGGGAGTAGCGTGGCTGGGTTGAGCCCAGCTCCCCGCCACCGCCCCCAATCCCAAACACCAAAAGATGAAGTTTTTGCTTTCAAGTTTTTTTTATTTTTATTTTTTTAAATAACAATTAAATTTCGTTTTTGGGCGAAAACGCCTGAGACAAAATTAAAAGAACTACTAACAGAGATAGAGGGGAAAACCTCTGTTAAAACAAAATTAGCAATCAATTTTCCCAGCCACAGCATTTTGACAACCATACAACCAAAAAAATAAATTAAAAGAGTCTCTGGAAATGCCAATTTTACCAGCATTAACAAATGTTCTGAGACAAAACAGGGGGAATACACTTTCATCCAAATCAACCCAGTTTGCTCTAAAAATTTAATTAAATGAGAATAATCTTAATCCCCAAACCCCAATTGAATTCATTTGCTCCCAATCAAGCATGAACAAGGAAATTTAACTCATAACCATCATTTTTAAAACTGGAAATTTCTAGGGAGTGGTATTTTATGAATGCCTGGCAAAATTTTGCCAGCATAACACTACCAAACCTATCAAAATTCCTAATTACGAACAGCATGATAAACCAAGAAATTTCTTGCATAAGCAAAGATGAAACAATATAAATTTAGTTAAGAAACTACATGGAGAGAAATTAAGTTTGAATTTGACAACAAATTGGTAGAATTCTTCTTCCACAACCCATGACAACCAAATACCCAACACCCAAAATTCACAATTCAAGATTTTAAACAAATAACAGCAAATGGAAAGAAAGCAAGGATTTTTTTGTTGCAATAAGGAAGGATTCAACCAACCTCTATGATTTCCAAGCAAGAATGGTATGCTTCAGCAGGAATCCCAGCTAGTTCACACCCAAATCCACCCTTCAAGCAAATTTTCCAAAATTTCTTTCTCCTCCTCCAAAATAAGCATAACCCCCAAAATCTCCTCCAAAATGATGTAGTAAGAAAATCTCTTTAACCTAATTTTCTAGGTTGCCAAAATTTCTATTTTAAAAAAAAAAAAAACATTAAAATCCCCCATTTGACTTTCTTTTCTTTTTCTATTTTTCTTTTTCATATTTCTCAAAACAAATAAATGAAAATTTCCTCTTTTTGAAAATTACATTTTCATAAATAGCAATTAAATCAATTTTTCTACTAAATAGGAAAACAATGAGTTAACTTTATTTGCATATAAAAAAACAAAAAAACAATTAACTAATCTATTCTATTTCTTTCGTTGGATCTAAACACGATTACTTTGCCAATAAAAGCAACTAAAAATTAAAATCTAATGAACTAATCAATTACGCTTGATTCAGGACATAAGGCATAATAAGGAATGAATCGCTCAAGCCAACAATAATGACAACTTAAACTTAAATAATTAACCGAACCACCAAGGCATGCAAATCGAGGAAAAGTAAAAAGACTTGAAATTCAAACAAAGGGGATGTACGACCGACTGACGGCACTCACAATAATAGACTGAGGTAAGGACTAGGGTCAAAAGCTATCTCCTCCACTCCCATCGGACATATAAGGCACGCTCAGACCTGTGAAGCCAGGTGGAGACGATACCCCGTACCTACTCGGTACTTGTACCTGCAATATCCTGCATCACCGAAGCACACACATACATGCATATAGATATAGAATACACGGCACGCACACCGATGAAGGAGAATCGCGACGTTCCCTGTCTCATCGAAACGAGTGAAGGAAAATCGTCCCCTTGCATCCAATACAATAGCAAACACGCAACATATATATGACACATCGCCTAGATAAAGTAAGATGTCAGTACGAGCAATAATCCATGAAATACTAGAAATCACCAATACTGAAATACTGAAAATAACTCATGCATCCAATATCCAGATAAACATGAAATAGTATCAAATACGTCTGCAAAAATGACGAGCAATAAAGTGTCACTGAATAGTAAACTGCAACACAAAGATAGTCTAATAAGTCTGATCAAAATGGGGTACTACATGGAGCAGACTATAGGGGCTGAGTTGGAACTTATTCCTGTTTTGGAGGTGAATTTGGTTTTGGGGGAGGGGTCCCCGATAGGTCTGAAATTGAAACCGACTGGAGCTAAAACTAATAAGTCTTCTGTTCACCTGGGTCTTCATCAGAAAGATATTAAGAAAAGTGCTTCAGAGAAAATCTCAAAGGCTGGCAGAAAGAAGGATTTGGATAAAATCAAAATGATGGGAGAGAATTTGGTTGAGTCAGGGTCAGTAAAGACTTTGGTATCTCACTTTTCCAACCCTCCTAAATGATTGTACTCTCATGGATTGTAAGGGGCTTGAACAACAACCCTAGACAAAAAGTTGTTCGGGATTTGATTAGGAATCATTCACCTAATGTCCTTTTCTTGCAAGAAACTAAACTTTCAGTGGAGAGTATGATGGGTCTTGTGCCAAAGCTGTGGGTGTGAGGTGAGTGTTGGTGTGTTGGGTCAACTGGTTCCTCGGGAGGGGTGGCCTGTCTTTGGAACCCTTTAAGGCTCCGCCCTGTCTGGTGGGCCACCTCCAAATCCTCATTATCTGGGTGCTATCTAGTCTTGAGACTGGGGAATTCATCTTATTTTTCAATATCTATGCTCCCACTGATTTCAGGGTAAGCAAAACTAACAGTCTCATGTTGCTAGTATGCGAAGGTTGGCCCCTTTTCATCCTTGGATTATGGCAGGAGACTTCAATGCCATCCTTGAGTTGAGTGAAAAGAAGGGGGGTGTAATATGGTTGGAACCATCTTCTTTCCTTTTCCAGGATAGTATCTCCTTACTGCAGCTAGTTGACATCAAGCCTAGCAATGGTTTGTTCACTTTGAACAAAAGGAGGGTGGGAGAGAATTGGATTGCTGAACGGTTGAATCGTTTTCTAGTTTCTTTCTTTTGGATTGGTGGGGGGTGGTCCATAAGTTATGAGATTCTTGACTGGAGAGGGTCAGATCATTGGCCAATCAAGTTGGTTTTGTCTTCGGCTCGGGTTGCCTATTCGCCTTCATTCAAATTCCAACTTATGTGGCTTCGGGACCCTTCTTTGCGGGTTCTTGTTGTGGACTGGTGGAGGAAAGGGAGGTCGGCCTTTGGCACTACCATGTACTCTTTTGCCAAGAAGCTGAAATTTGTTAAGCTTCAACTTAAATAGTGGAACCGACAAGGTTTTGAGAACATCTTTCATGAGAAGAAAGCTGCTCAAATTGTGCTAAATGAGATCACCAGTGAAATCAGAGAGCATGGGTTGTCTAAGGAATTTCTTAGAGAGGAAGACAAGGTTGTCAAGGTGGTAGAGGAATGGGAGCTTAGGGAAGAAATATATTGGAAGTAGAGAGCTCATATTGATTGGCTGAAGGATGGGGACAAGAACACTACTTTCTTCTTCAACTTTGTGAAAGAAAGGAGATACGGAAATTCCATTCCTGTTTTGGTTAGTGATAGAGGTGAGCAGTGCGTATCCTTACAGGAGATGTCTAGGCAGTCTCTTCAGTTTTTCCAGTCCTTCTTTAGGGAGGACTCTCAGGGGGAAATAGTGGAGGAGAATCTGATTCTGGCTTGCATCCCTTATCTTGTCTCAAGGGAGATGAATGAGAAACTTTTGTGTCCTATCTTCCTGGAAGAACTTGAGAGGATTGTCTTCCACATGAGGAAAGGAAAGGCTCCTAGACCAGATGGGTTCCCGGTTGAATTCTTTCAAGAGTTCTGGGATATTATTAAGATGGATTTATTGGAAGTAGTCCAGAAGTCCCAGAGGAATAAGCAGATGCTTAGGGCATTGAATGCGACCTTCATTGCTTTAATCCCCAAGTGTGAAGGGGTCAACCAGTTAGGCTAGTTCCACCCCATGTCTCTCTGCAATGTGATTTACAAGATCATCTCTAAGCTGATAGCGGATAGATTGAAGAAGTTCCTAGGGAATGTTATTTTTGAGGAGCAGAGTGGGTTTGTGGAAGGGCGCCAAATTCTAGATGGGGTGGTCATTGCTATGGAGACCATTCATTCTATGGCAACCTCTAAGGAAAAATCTATGTTTATCAAGCTGGATATGGCTAAGGTGTACGATAGAGTTTTGTGGTCCTTCCTTCAGAAGATCCTCAAGGCTTTTGGTTTTGCTGACGAGTGGATCCGGTGGGTTATGAGTTGTGTTACATCCACCTCTTTCTCTATGCTTATCAATGGGGACCATACTGAGCTGTTTGGTGCTTCTAGGGGTCTCCGCTAGGGGGATCCCCTCTCCCCTTATTTATTCATTCTTCTTGCTGAGGGTCTGGGGAGGCTGATTAAGCATAATGTGGGCTTGGGTACTATTCAAGGTTGGAGATGGGGTAATGACTTGCAGCTACAGTCTCACATGCAATTTGTGGATGATACAACCCTTATGGGGCTAGCTCGGATAAATGAAGCTACTAATTTGCGTAAGGTCCTGGATGTTTATCTTGCAGCTTCTGGCTAGTTGATCAATGAGGATAAATCTTCTATCCTCTTTTTCAATACTCCTGAATCTATTCAAAGGAGAATTGCTCTTATCTTGAGATTCCAAGTTGGCTCCTTGCCCTTGACCTATTTGGGTATTCCTATTTCTCTTGGCAACCCTCCTAGGGAGTGATGGCAGAGGATCTTGGATAAATTCTGATCGCAAGTTGATCACTAGACTCATAGAAGGTTATCCTTTGCGGGGAGGGTTTAATTGATTCATTCGATGGTTCAGGCTCTGGCGATCTATCGATGTATGCTTTAGGTGTCTCCTAGGTGGTTCTTGAAGGGTTTGGACTCTCTGGCTAAGCAATTCTTATGGGCAGGTAATCTCTCCTCTTCCAAGTGGAGTCTGGTCAATTGGGACCTGGTGTGTAGCCCGAAGCAGTTGGGGGGGCTTGGGTTAAGGCAGTCTATTCTTTTTGGGGAAGCACTTACATCTAAATTGTATTGGAGGTGGTGTGTTGAGCAGGATTGAGGCTGGGCTAGGATTTTGGCCAACAAATATATGCAGAGGATCCTGTTGGAGGAAATCCCTAGATATCTGCTTGAAGCAAAGGGCTCATCGATCTAGTATATGCTCAAGAGGGGGCTTCTCTCATTAAGGCAGGGCATTTTTGGATTTGCAGAAGGAGGGAAGAGGTCCTTTTCTGGAATGACTCTTGGGATGGATACCTTCCCATCCTTGATCAGTTTCCTAACCTTGGAAACCTGGGCCAAAAGTTTTTGGAAGCGGGATGGTCAAGGGTGAGTGACTTTAAGGATGTCTATAGGTGTGATTGGCTGGATCTGGAGCCGTGGAAGACTCCTAATGAATGGCCGATTGTTGGGATGGAGGACGAGTGAGCTGAGTTGTAGGGCATTTTGGCGAATAGACACTATAGCTCCCTTAAGGGTAGGGATGGGCTTGCTTGGTCTCCAAATCCTAAGGGCATTTTTTCTATGGCTAGTGGATACTGGGAATTGATGAGCTGAAGACTTGAGGGAAGAGAAGTGAACTAGTGGAAATAGGTGTGGAATAATGCTTCTTGGCCGAAGTGTAACTGCTTTTCTTGGACTTTGGCTTGGAATAGATGTCTTACTTGGGACAATATGCACAAGCAAGGATTCTTGGGGCCTTCTATTTGTGTTCTGTATGGTAACAAAGAGGAAGATTCCTCACACCTATTCTTTAGATGCCCCTACTCTATGCTTATCTAGCACTATTGGTGGGTGGTGTGGAAGCATCCTTGTGTCCCTGTAGATTCTCTGGTGGAGTTTTGTAGTAGTTTGGGTAGACCTCCTATTCCATCCTCCTTCCTCAAGTTTGTCTGGTATATTGGGCCCATCTTCATTCTGTGGTAGATCTGGCTTGAAAGGAACAGGAGGATCTTTCGTGAGGCCAAACTGTTTGGTCAACAAATTTGGAATAGGATCACTGCTATGATTCGGGAGATAGTGGAAGCTAAGTGTGAGGTGAATTTCCCACTGGGTAGAGATGAGGCAGATATTGTGAGTAGGCTTGGCTTGCAGGAGTTGTCTCTTGCCTCTTCTTGTGTCAGGAGAGGTAGACAGGCTATAAAGAAGGTGCAAATGGTGGGAAGGTGGATAACCCCTCAGGATGTGTTTATCAAGATTAACACTGATGGCTCATCTAGGGGTAACCCAGGCCCTACTGAAGTAGGTGTTATTGGCGGGAATAGCAGGGGGGAGGTTGTTTTCTTCTTTTTGCTGCATAAAGGGTGACAGTCTAATAATTTTATGGAGGGTATTGCGATTCTTTATGCACTGGAGTGGGCTTTGGCATTGGGTTGTAGGAAGGTGATTTGTGAATCGGATTCACAAATTGTTGTTAACTTGTTGTCTGAGTAGAAGGTGAGTGGGATTCAGTGGTAGTTGGCAGGGATTGTTCAACAGATTCTCCAAATTAGCTCTTTAATGTAGCAGGTGTCCTTCATCCATATTCCTCAAGAATGGAATAGAGTGGCAGACTTCTTGGCCAAGTGGGCCTCAGATCATGATAGTGATTGGAAAGTTGAAGGTTGGGAGCATCTCTCTGGGGATTACTGTTAGGAATTGCAGAAGATTTTCACTGAGGACATGGATGGTTTTGAAGCTGGTTGATCTATGACTAGGTTGGTAGTTCTTCTCTGGGGCCTCAGGGCTCTGGTTCTCTTTGTAATGCTTGTGTCTGATTTTCAATAAATTTTTTACCCTTTTAGTAAAAAAAAAAACATGAAATAATGTCATATAAGTCTGATTAACACATCATGGTAATGTATCCACTGAAAGTAAACAATAATAAAAAATGAGTCTAATAAGTTCAAACGAGTAGGGGGACTACACATGTAAATTCTTATATTTATTTCCATCTCACCCATTCTAATAGTATTTAGAGAAGAAGAGGAGTAAGATGACAATTAAAATAGTAAGAGACCATAAATAAAAATGTGTGAACGATCAACCAAATGAGGTGAGAAAAAAAAATATATCATTCACATTAAATATTGATTTAGAGATAAGTTGTAGTAATACTGTAGAGTTAATCAAATCCTAATTATAATAATGTCTCATGAAAAGTAGATTAAAAAGTTAGCTTCCCTTAATTGTTTACCGTGTGGAGTTGTAGAGTGATTAAATGAGTCATTCGTTTTAAAAGACTCAAATGAGGCACAAACTTTAACAATTAATGAAAGGGTAAATGAAAAAAAACGTTTTGATCATTATGGAAATTCTCATTTTGAATCTTTATACTCCATGTTTGAAGACGTGTCATAGAACATAGTATTTTCAATTTGGTTGATTCTCATATTGGAATTATATGGGTAGCTTGATTTGCTTATCTATAATAATGGATGAATTCATATGAGATAAAATCATCCTTATTTTGTGTATGAAACAACTATTATTTCTATTTGAGAAATAAATCAACCTTCTATTTGGGTACTTATAAATTGAAGTGGAGATAATTATGCATTTTCAAATAATTTCTTAAAGTTTATAACTTGGCACCAAGCACTACTACACATTTTTATTAGTAACTCTTTCCAAAATGTTTTGGATATATCTATTTTAGATATAAATTTTTTGGTTCAATTTATTGCATAATTGATTATGTGTACTTAGAATGTGTCCTAATAGTTGTAAAATTCTTTCCAATAACATTCTAGTTTGACTTCGTCCTCACAATTGTCTAGATTGTGGATTTAATTGCTATGGTATTTTTCTTCCTCATTTGTAGGTCTCCCTTTCAATGTTGATTGGGAGTGGTTTTTCTAAGATCTAGATTATTAGAGGGGGAATCTTCCCTTGTGTTTTCTCCTACAAGGCTTCTGGTTCTTGTTGTTGAGGCCATTTTTGTAGATCCTATTGTGGCGGCTTCTACCAATTATGGTGATCCTGGTCCTATTGGGGTGGGTTGTGGGGTTTTCCTTGCTCCTATGTACCCAATTATTGTGTTTGTAGTGGTTCATGATAGTAATAGGTTTAGGGGTGCCTTTCAAAATCCTTGGTCATTCATGTTCTAGTTCATTCCTTGACTACACTTTTCATTATGCTTGTTTTCTAGGAATGGCTAGGTGATTGTATTGTTTCAAGGATTCTAGGTACATTCCAAACCCAGTTTGTTTTTAAATCTCGGTGGTCCCTTTCCTTATATGAGATATTCTTTGTTCAAGGTGGTCCTATAGGAAAAGGTTTTAGGGAGCCTTTCAAAACCCGTTGGTTGTTGTCTATTCCCTTAGCTACTTTTGTCTTAGCTTAAGTTTTTTTTTTTGAATTTGGTTTGAGGTTCTTACCTAAACCCAGGTTTGATCTAAAAAATTTTAAAATAATTTTTTTTAATCTAATATAGGTTCTAGATGCTTTTTCCTGTCAGTTTGATGCTCCAGTCAAAAGCATCTCTTTCAAAAAAGAGTTTTCTCTTTTTTCGTTTGGGTTGTCTCATTGCTTGTGAGATCCTCTTTATGCCTAGTTGGTTGTTATATAAGGGTTTGGACCCTCTCTTGATTTACCTAGTCTTTAGACTAATTCAAAATATTCTAGCATGACCTTTTTGAGTTGGAAGTAGTTAAGTCACATTAACAATGTGTTACAATGATGAATAATTTAATATATTTTTTTAAAACCTATTATAAAGTGTGATAGAAAAATAGAATTTTACCTGATCATAAATCATTTATTAGTTTCTTCATATAGTGATGGGTTTGAAGATAAGGACCTCCTAATTAGAAAGTTTATTCAATATCTCTAACCAACTTAGTTGTTATTTACTATCATTAATGTATCCTACATTGCATGATAAAATCTCATGTCTTAATTCTCCCTAATTGGTCTTTTATCTCAAGTTTTTCAAATAAAAATAAAAGAAATGATTATATTTCTTTCTTTAGTGTTTTCTTTCTCTAGATTAATTAATTAGGGAATCTATTAGAAACATTTCCCATGAAATGAATATATTATAAAGATTACATCCATAAGAGAACAAATCACCATTATAGTCTATTATAAAGTATCTATACAAAAATATGAAGGAACATTAAATTACCATTACAAACCAATAAACCAAAATATAGTGAAAATTGATATAAATTTATGAATGTCTCCCTACAAATACCACAAACATAACCAACAAAATCATAAATAGAAAGGGATTAAAAAAACTCAATAATGCCAAAATCTTGAATTCACTATACCAAATTACAATCCTCTAGGTATTCAACCTCTATTGTATTAGGGTTCTACATTAAATTTGTCAAGACACTACCAACTATAGGATCAAGTAATGGAACCTATTTCATGAAATAAATCCTTCCTATGCCAAGCTCTATGGATCTTCTATCTAAAAAATAATTGAATTGTGAAGATGCTAGAGACATCTACTTGCCACTTACTATGAATCACCATGAAAGTTGTCAACACCTACCATACATGTACACAAAAATTATGAAGAAATAGCAACTTACAATGCACTAGTTTCAATTTTTCGTTGTTTATAGTTAAAAATCCTACATGATTTGAATGAATTCTCTTAAAATTATTACTAATAATTTTCTTCCATATTTATCACCACTTCTTCCTTAACTTTAATATATGCATATATTTAAATGTGTAGGATATAAAAAACATATAATCTCTACACTGTAACCTACACTGGGGATATATACTACAAGAATCAATATGAAATCCTCCCATATGTAGGCCTTCTAATGTAGGGTACAAGATTAACAAAACTACTAATTAAGGAACATCAAGGCAACTATTTCATTAGAAGTGAAGGTTTAAATCAATCTAGTATCCATGAGTTGAGTTGTTCTTAAGAGATCCTTTCTAATAATGATGCTTGATTGTCATGGTGGTTATTACACTATATACCAGCCAAAGAATAAAAATATAAATTGCACCTAAATACCATGTCATAGGTTATTACCAATAATAAGATAGAATAGTCAAAAACCACCACATTATGTGAATTCATCAATGTTCCCACTGATACTACATAAATGTAGGAAGATTCTTTAATATGTAATATATTATTACAACCCTATTTTACTACACCAAGATTAATTAACTATTTCTAATACCTCAACTCAAAAATATTTTGATTTTTCTTTGCAGCCCATGTGAAAGTAAGTTACCTTCAAATATGATGGCATAAGGATTCTTGAAAGTCGCTCGCTTAATCATTTTTGGAGCATAAAGATGAAAAATTCCTTGATTTCATATATATAGAGGGAAAATCCTTTTTCTTACATTATTGATAGATAACAAGAGTTAGAAGTTGGGTTTTTGCGCTTAAGAGCATCATGAGGCAATGAAGAGGGTTTCATTTGTTTTTTTTGTTTTAATTAGTTTTTATTGGTTCCTTGCCATATATAATTTTAGTTTAATTAATCAATTCAATCTCTATGTCCATAAGAAATATATATTTAATATAACAGAATTAGAGCTACAAACATAGTATCCAAATTTTACTTAATCTGATCAAACTACTTCATTAGTGTATTGAAGGTTTGGATGTGATATGAGAAGAATAGAGGATGTCTAAAGAGGGTGAGAAGAGGGAATATAATGATAGTGGAAGGAAAATCACTCTATAAATGAAAAGTTGTCGTAAGATGACAAGAGGAATGATATAAGAAATCATTATAGTATTTAAATAAGTAAAAAATTATCTAACTTTAAAATGATAATTTTAGCTTGAACATGAATCATTACATTTTAATAACATCACAAATCTCACACATAATAAACATTGACAAAATAAAAATTTCATCAATTTCAATCTAAACATATTTCATCATCTTGATAAACCTTCTTAATCTCGGATATTCTTCAATAATTGACATAGTGACTTATGATACAAAACTTATTAAAAATATGTACCATGGCAGTCCTCAGATAGATGTTCATACCCATTTCCAAAATTTCCAATTTAGCATAGGCTAGAAGGATGCTGTAAAAGCTTTAGACCTGACAATTGCATTTGATTGAAAGTCTCTAAAACCTTTGCCACAAACCCATTCTGTTTATATCCTGTAATTAGGCATTATGTGGGAGCATATTTCTCTCAGGCATTCTCTCAAATAGTTCACGTGCCTTTTCTACACATTTTGTATACATGTCTACCAAGGCCATTGCAGCTACACCAACTGATCTTGTGATGGACGTCCACACCCTATTCCAAAGCTCCCATTTTCTTACCAGATGGAGGATGTCAATAGAGCTTTACACCCGCTAATCGCATTTGGTTGAAAGCATTTGAATTCTTTTCATTAAACTCATTTTGGGCATATCCTGCAATCATAGCATTCCATAAGCCGACATTGCTTGGAGGCATTTAGTCAAATAGTTCACGTACCTCATTGATGCTTCCACATTTCACATAAATGTCTATCCGAGCATTTTTGATTGTAGTAAAATTTCCCAGAGCATGTTCGACTATGATAAGCCCTTCTATTATGGTTTGTTGGATGTCTACCCTCTCCAAAAGATCCCATTTTGACACAAGCATGGAGTGCACTAAAAATCAACACCGATGTGGATGGAAACCTATTTGCTCCATACGGTAAGACTTTTGCGCAGGAAGAATTTAAATTCGAATGTTAACGACGTTGTTCATTTGGATGGAATTGACGGAAATGTATGGTTAGATGAAAGTACTAGGCCCACAGCCACCTAAGCTCGGCCAGAGCTTAGTGTGTGATGTTTAAGCCAGCCCTACATTCTATGATGAAGACTTATTCGGTTTCAACCACTCTTTTATTATAAAAGATGTATTTTTATTTTTCTTCCCACTCTTTGTGGAGGTTATCCCCTCCATCTACTCATTTCACAGCTAAGATGATGATTGCTTAACTCCATAGACAATCTATCTTGTCATAAACTTCATTATGAAAGCGAACAAAAAATATAATTTTGATCAAACTATATTCAACAATGTCATAATATAACCAAAGAAGAAAAAAACACAATTCCATATTTACAATCCACAATATTATAATTTAACCAAAGAAAAAAAAATCCAATTCTATAATCAAAGACAAGAAAAATTCTAACATGGGCCTTGAGATAAACAATTTTATTATTGCCCAGATTATTATTCTTTAGTGAAATACACAGAGACCAAGTGATTGATTCAAGAAATTCTGGGTAACTCAATCGCTGTAATATAAGTTTTTTCCTCAACATTGGTTTGATTAAAACATCTTTGTAACATTGGTTTTCTTTAGAACATCTTTGACATGACAATTAAAAAATATTTGTGACTAATTTTCGCCTTTTCACAAAAAGTCACAACTATCCAAACACACCTCTTAATATTTAAATAAGCATTCCCACCAACTGCTTGTAAACACCAACTGTTTGTATTGAAGAATAACCAGTTTCCACTCTATCAATTTAAATTCTAAGAGCGTTCTTTCTTTCTGCATCAAACTTAATAAGGAAGATAAACGACATGGACCAAATCAATAAGGAAGAAGAAGAAGAAGAAGAAATAATGCACTTAAGTGAAGAAGAAGAAGAAATACAGTTAAGTGAAGAATAATTACTGAAACAAGATTCCAAGAAGAGCTCAACTGAAATAAAGAAATGCATACGTCTGGTGTGGAAATCTATACTCAAAATACGCCAAAACTTTGGCAACTATTCAAAGAGATGTAAACTTGTAGGGAAGAGTGAGTAATTTAACAAAAAAAGGTCCTCCAGTTACAAGAAATTCAGTGAAGCTAAGCAAGATATTGACAACATTTTCCAAAAATTCAGAAAACGGCGGATGAATTTCAAGGAGTTGGGTGACTATTTTCATGTAATGGAGAATCTTGTTTGTCATGGCGTGGAGAGAGAATACCCTGATGTTGAGGATATTGAGTTTAAAGTAATGGTGAGATTCTATAAGCTGTTTATGGACAAGTATTGCCCAGATGAGATGTATGATATTGTGGGTCGTTATCACTTCTATTATTATGCCAATGAAAGAGATCAACCCACAAGGACCTGCAATATGTTTGAGAGGCTTTTTGTGTTTTATATGAAGGATAATGAAGTGGATTGGAAAATAAAGGAGGAGTTCAGGGTTTTAGTTGATCCTTTCAACTGGCATCCTAGGCCACAACAACAAAGGAAGGTATGTTAAATAGATTGCAAGTTTTTAAAATATTGTATGTAAGTTTTGGAAGTTGAATTGTTAAAATGTTTTTTTTTAAGTAATTGATTGGTGATGTTGATGACGATGACGATTTTTAATTGGTTTTCAAAGATACATTATATTTTGTTTATTGATGATGATGTTTTTTTGTATTAGATTAGGTAAGTAATGTTTTTGAAAACTTAAAGTCATCATTATGTATTATATATTGATATTTGTTCATGATGGTGGTTTTTGTTTTAGACTGGATCTTGTGTAGAGATTGTTGTTGTTTTTTAGTTCATTGAGAATCTATGTATTAGATGTCCAACATGCTCTTTTATCGATGATGATGATGATGATGATGATTGTTGTTGCTCTTTTTGTAATAAGTAGGTACATCATCACATCATTCTTTTATATTAATGATATGATTGACTTTGCTCTTGTTATTGTAAACAATTTATCTATTGACTCTTTTAGGTTCATTATTATGCCACCTTTTCATTGACACATAATTGCTATATTAAGTTCATCATCACATCATTCCTTTATATTAACGACATGAATCGCTTTGCTCTCGTTATAAAAAATCTATTTATTGACCATATTGCCACCTTTTTATTGGCACATAAATATTATATTAAGTTAAATTATTTATGTTTAACTTCAAACTATACAAACTATGTTGTATTCTCTTTTATTATATCAAAACTAATAATGTATATGAGTTATACAAATTACATAGATTTATCCTTCTATTTAAAAAAAATTATTAATACTATATCATCATTTTTTTGTGCTTTTAAAAGAATATATGTTCAATAATTTGAATTGATATTTTGTAATGAAGGTAACCTATTGCATAAAATTTGAGTCTACACATTATTTATCAGAAATTATTAATCAAATCAAGGGAACTAGTGGAAGGGCTATTTATTTAAACCTCAGAATTAAAAAGGTGAAGTAAGTGTACTCAACTATAGACATGTTCTTTATAGCATATGTGATCTACATACAAGTGTGGAGAGCATTGATAATAAAAATTACCCCAAAAGATCATGTACAATAGATTGTTATTGGTTTTGGGATACAGATGATAGGGATGTAGTATTTATAGATGACATCCATCTCATCTCAATGGATCCATTTGGGTGCGAATATACCGATGCTCTTCTTTACCTCAATGTGTCTCATATTTATGTTTATGGTCAAGCTAGTGCAATTGCAACTATTCACCACATTTGTGAGGTAAGCCCAAAATAATATTATTATATATTTTAATTTTCATTAAAATATATTTTAAATTTTATTAAATAATTGTATTTAAAAAATATTTTAGAAATTATTTTAAAGGAATTAATTTGAATTTAAAAATAATATATCTCTAAATTATTATTTAGTTAGTTATTTTTATATAATATTTGTCTACTTTATCTCAAAATTGTTAGAGTTAGTTATTTGTATAAAATAATAATTTTCTAGAAAATTTATGTTAAAAGTAATATGACTTTGAGGTGATATTTTTTAATTTCTATTAATTTAAAAAAAAAAAAATTTAAACCAAAACATTATTTAGAGAGAAAACTTTTAAAAATAATTAATTACTTAAAATTTATTTTCCAATTTTAATTTCTTTAGAATTAAATTTTCTTTAATATTTTTCATTTAAAAAAATATATATCTATTTGATTGTTGACTATTATTTCAGAATCACTTTCCTTTCTTTAATAAGTATATAAATTGCCACATATTGCATGTTGAAAAAACTATCCAACTAAATTTTGATATATTCTTCAACATGATTAAACAATTTTTAAATGAAAAAAGAAGTTAAATTCAATATTTTAAGAAGTGGATGGTTAATTTCAATGTTTTCTTGCAGATGATGGGAGACACTTTCAACATAGAAGATATAGAGCCAAAAGACCAAAAAATTGGACAAGCCATACTTGGTTTTCATCCAAGAGCTACATTAATCCTTTAACGGATGTGGAAAAAAGAAATTAAAACATCATTCCATGCAAAAACTATCAGAGATCTAGAAAAATTCCTTAAAATTTACCTCAACCTACACAAATTTTCTATTAGAGTTTCTACCAAGCCAATTTTTCATTTTCATGATGTATAACCACTATTGGACATGGAAAAAGTATTGAGTAATTATCCTTCAATTTATCTAAGAATACCTTTACATGAAATATTAGATTTGTGTGTTTTGCCTGAAAAATATGTAGGGGAGAACAAAGTCCCTACACTTTTAGACATCAAAGCATCCACACATAATATAAAACACATTTGTTGTGAGTGGATATATAACTTACTTTCAACTATCACTAAACCTTGCAAACTTAGAGACAATGAGACTATCTTGAAAAATAAAGAAGATTTTCTCATGATAGAATATGCCTATAAATATATCTATGACCTCTTTGAAGACAACATTTTTTTGGACTCCCAAGAAGGTTTATTATAAACATCTATTATACATTTTTTCATATTTATCCAAAGTAAATTTCTATTCAAAAACCCCACCCACATAATATGGGCTTTTTACTTTTACTTGCACTAAATGGGGTAGAGGTTTTGACAATACAATAAAGTATGATGATTTTTATCTATACCTTTATCAAATTTTTTTACCCAGTTATATTATTTGTTGTTTAATTATGGCTTGAAAAATATATTTCATTTACATGATGTGAACTTTATATTTACATAATATCCTTAAGTATGAATATTTTTCTTTTATATAGCCTAGCGAAGTTGTTTCTCTATAAAAATGGTTTTCCATATAAAATTAAATCTATATTTTCTTAGTTTTCACACATATTTATTTTTTGAACCATAAATGTGAACCAACTATCATTTTATTATAAACCTTCTACAAATATTTTTAATAGATTAAAATATTTTTCATAAATAAATTAGTTTGGAATAAGCAAAACAATTCATGATTTTATTTTATTCACAATGCTTCTGAATTCCACATTATTTCTTCACTACACCATTTTAACATAACATAAAGAATTTAAATACACAATAAACATCAAGGTCAACTACATAAGTAATAAGAATAAGAATAATTTTTTTTTCACTTAATAAAAAACTACAAAGTAATAAGAATAAAATGTTTAGCATATAGATTAATCAAGCCTTCAATATGTAAACATTGTAGTTTTTCTCTTAGGTTGGTTGTAACTATTTTTGTTACCATTGAAATTAGTCTATAATTATTGTATGACTAAAAAACTACAATTGATAACACTATTAGTCTCCATAAATTTTAAATGATAATTGACATTATCAATATCAAACTTTGATTTGAAATTGTATTTGGTTATTAGTTTACACATTTCAATGCAACAAAAAATGGAACATGTCACATATAAACCTTTGTTCAATTTAAAAGGGGAAGCCCCTCTATAACAAAAAAAAAAAAAAAACATCCCTCAAATTTAAGGGCTTAAGCTCTAAAATATATACAATTTGATACTTTTCTTCTTAGGGAAGGTTATTTTTTTATCTATTTGTCTATGAAGCAAACCTATAGCAAGTAATAAATGCTCAATTTTTTACACAAAGATTGAATTTATTTAAACAAAAGATACAATTAGGTAAAAGGACTAATTCAATTGCATAAAAAACTACAATCACCAACTTCAAATATTTAAATACAAAGCTCACAAATTCAAAGAAGGAATTATATCTATAGGAGCACATGCACAACAATTTTACTGGAGTTCTAGCAAGTAATAAATGCTCAATTTTTTAAACAAATATTGAATTGATTTTAAGCAAAAGATACAATTAGATAAAAAGAATCAAGGAATTGCATTAAACACTAAAATCACCAACTTCATAGAAACTTGCAATATAAAACTCACAAATTCAAAGAAGGAATCATATCTGCAGTAGCACCAATTTTAGTGACAATTAGGTATAAAATTATTACTAGAAAAATAAATATAGCTTGTAGAATGTTTTACATATATTAATATTAAATTTTAAACCTTAACTTGAATTTCTAAGCTCACAATAGTTTGATTGCACGTAGCAAACCCATAATACAATCTTCTAATCTCTAAATTAGAAAAGTTCAAAATAAATTTCTAATGAGGATAGCTATTAACTAAAATAGATAATTTAGAAGATCATGTAAAAGTTGTTGAACTATAAATAATTATTAAAAATATATTTTCTCCTAACAATAAGTTGGATCATATATACCTCAAGCTAATAATAGTCAATTTGATAATTGGTTCTTGACGATAACTTTGACAAAGCTCTTCCTCACAGATTGTTTGGTCTCGTGGACATCATTAAAATTCTTTCACTCATTCATTCCTCTAAAAGATGGTTTCATAGCATATTTTTTCTCTTGAATGATATGATCAATGCTTGTTTGTACAAATATTTAAGCATGGTATCACTTATAATTGGTTAAAAGCAATTATACATTTGAAAACAGAGTACAAAAATTAAACTAGATGTTGTTATGCATTAAGAAAGAATCAAATGTACATATCTAATATGGGTGAAGTAAATAGAATTTGAACTTGCACATATAGGTTGCCACAAGATCAAGATGGAGTTTCTGCAAGAGAAAAATGCCTTTTCTTTAGATCCTATTTGGGGTGTGGCACCATTAGACGATAATTTCAACTAAAATTAAATTTAAAATCAAAATCAGTAAAGGAAATTTGGTAAATAACTTCTTTGGGGATGACTCCACATTATAACAGTTAGCTACAAGCCTCTTACATGGAAGGTCTTAAGTTCAAATCTCAAAGCATTGTTCAATATATATAAAAAATACAAGAAATAAAAAATAAATAAATAAATTCCCAAATTAAATAATAAAAAACTCCACAGTACCATGTGAATGACACCTAGCTTTGTCTCATTTGACTCTCAAATAATGAAATAAACTATCAATGGAAACTCAGATACCAAAAATGGTTAAGTTGTCGAATCGGTTACAGGAACGGGAACAGGTATGTTTTCACTGCATTTATTGTATGTATGTATATATATTTAGCTAAAAAATAGAATTAAGTTTAGAATGTCATACACCAATAAATATTCTAAATAAAATTGTTATGAACTTCAAATTTTGAAACATAACTTACTAATTTAAATTCAGTTTTCAATATCAAAAAGATCAAACTAGAATCTCATGATAGATAAGTTCTGAGTTCACTAATCAGCACCATAGATCTTAAGAAAATAAAAAAGATTAAACTAGAATCACCAAACATTTTAGAAAAAATTCAATATCTAAAAATGTGAATTCTGGATGTATCCACAGGAGATTCATTCTAGAATTCGATTCCGATATGTTTCGTACCCAGAATTGCCCGAAAAATCTTAAGATTCAACTTAGAACAATGGTAAGACAACCACAAATTTGTTAACAAGAAAATAGATGTTACCTGTAAATGAATTTCTCCACTTCAATGAAAATGAAAAACTTAGAAATTGCAGATGGTGTTGCTATGTGGATCTGCCTTTTGATTTTAAGGGTGCACAGTGTACAAGTATTCCTTGTCCCCATATTTCATACCACTTACACAAATTCAAACTTGGTCACTTTTGGCATAAAATGAACAATATAAAGAATCAAAATATTAAATGTACATTAGAGAATTAAACGCTTTACTCAATGTGCATGTGAGTGGAACAAGTCAACAAGCCTAAGACCAACCCCAAATAGGGCTACCATGTTCTTCCAAACAGATCATGCCTTCTCTTTTCAATTTATCTCTAAACTACATAGTTAAGTGGCTATATCTCAGCTTCCATTTTCTTAAGCCAACAATAGATTAATATTATTGATATGATTGATTCTTTAGTTCTACTTTTAACTTGAAAAGATAGTCACTTCTCAGTCCTAACATCAATTAACTCCCATATTAGTACTACATCCATGTCAGAATCAACAACCAATATTCAAATGCCTCAATAAAAAGTTGCTACAGCTTCTCAAATGTGCTCATAGTCACACGATGTCTAACAAACAACAGATGTGTGCCACCAATTGTGACAACAATACAATAGTCATTGTGACTTGCCTACTCCTTAACCAGATGAATATGTTCTCTTCTCATTCCTCCTATTATACCATTGTACTAGACTTGATACTTTTCTAGAACTATTATCGCATTATACTTTGTACTATTTTGTTGAAGAGATCTATCAACTTTGGTAGATTTTTTTACCCCTCTTTTTATTCATCTTCTGACCATATCATGTTGTAATCTCCTCCTGAATTCAACATTCTAAATTTTTATTTATTTGTGTTTCCAATTAGGTTGATATTTCTTTCAAACCTTTGGAATTAATAGGTGTTGAGGTGGCTATGTAGATTGAATCTCTAACAATCCCTTTTAGAGTCCAACTATTCCAAGTGATTCTTTTCAATTGGTTTAAGTGCTAGTTTGGATGGATTCAAAATTGTTGTTCTCCCAACACTTTTCAATGGTCTTTTCAACTTATAGTATTTTTTGTGATTATCCTAATTTGATCTATTATTTGTGCTCTGGTGATTGTCAGAATTGTCTAATCTTGTTCCTCCACATCCAACATATTAATACCCTTTTGCTTCAAACAGTTGGTGTCTTCATGGTCACATGGTCCACACCATTTGTATAATAATTTTAAGTTATCTCTTATTCTAGCAGTCTTTCAAAAAGTGTCCCCATTCGCTACATTGTCGGCACTATATTATAGGACATCCTTTGGAGATGTATTGTATTTGATTTCACCCTCCTCATTGATTTCCATCACTATTTGGTAATACATTCTATGGTTTAGATGGAGTAGATTCTCCTTGTGTGATAGGGTACTTGTGTACTTTTACTCTTCAAATTATATGGACACTTACATACTTCTATTCTTCAAATTATATGAGTCCACTCCTTTATTGAATGACCCATCACTTGGGAAATCTCACTAAACAACTTTTTAGGACAATTAGCTTTTGTGTGCCCCTTAGTTTTGCACTTAGTACACCATATTTGATTAGTTTCTTTACTAGTTCTTTTCTCTACTTTCAATTCTTTCATCATTCTCATCATATCCTGTTGAAGGGCTTGAACTTTTTTATATTCTCCGGTGTTGATCTCGTCATCGTCAATCTTCCTCTTCTCTTGGGAGGATGTTTTTTTTCACTCTCAATGTCCTCGCATGATTATAAGCATCGATGTACAAGGACAGAGGCACTATATTCATCTTCTTGTGTAGCAAGGGGATCAATCCCTCAATTAACCGCCTCTTCTTCAACCCATCGGCTGGCTAGTTATCCATCTTACTCAGCAACTCCTTGAGCATACAATCGTATGCCTGTACATTCTCATGCTTCCAAGTTGTTTGGTATTGTGGATTTCAACAATAATTTCAATGTCATTTCTCAAGATTTTAAATTCCTCTTGGAATGACTTTTTCAGGCTATCTCACAATTCCATGTGTTTCTCTTTTAGTTTTGAGAACTAGTTGATGGCTATTCCTTATAACATTTCAAGAAAATATTTCAACCAATAGTCTTTACCTAACTAACTGCTTGACAACCAAATGGTTTTGTACTTCTTGCAATGCCACCCAGGATCCTCTGACCCATTCCCCATGAACTTTAGTAGTTTTGCCCATCCATATTCGGACTTGTCAAAGGAGTCATCATCTTTCTCACCTACTTACTCCCTTGTGTGCCAGAATTGGGTGGACTATGCCCACTAGTACATTTTAGTTCTTTTTGAGCACTCTTGGCCATGTGCGCATCCTCTATACATCCACCTAACAACATTCCCAGCACTCCAAGTACTTCCAAGTTTTGATATGTTCATGTGCTCCTTTTGTTTGAGGGTCTACGGTTTAGCTCCTCCAATTCTTGCTTCCTTGGGTTGGATAGTCAATAAAATGTGTCTATAAGTTCAAGATTTCCCTCTTCATATGCCTCGTCTAACATTGATTGTACAACCAAATTGTTCGATCATACAACAGATTTTTGTCAACAGTTTCTCATAATATTCTTCTTTGTTCTGTTTGTTCTACAATCTATAAAGATCTCCTGATTGCTTGGTCTTAACCACCTTGTGGCCTCTTCCAACCGTTATTGGGATCTAAGGGCATGAATCACTCAATATGACCCAATTTCATTTAAGGCAGTGGTACCAAATATTTAAAGTTATATCTAATAATATTTATATTTAACTTCAAACTATACAAACTATGTTGTATTCTCTTTTATTATATCAAAACTAGTAACATACATTATTTTAGTACATTGTGCACGAGTTATACAAATTACATAAATTTATATTTTTATTATTTAAAAATTATTAATGTTATATTATTCTTTGTGCTTTTAAAGGAATATAACAATAATTTGAATTGTTATTTTACAATGAAGGTAACCTATTGCATAAAATCTGAGTCTACACATTATTTATTAGAAATTACTAATCAAATCAAGAGAAGTAGTGGAAGGGCGATTTATTTAAGCCTCACAATTGACAAGGTGAAGCAAGTCTACTCAACTGTCAATCCACATATTCTTTACAACATATGTGATCTACATAAAATTGTGAAGAGTATTGGTAATAAAAACTGTAGACACCTAAAACTGTCCAGTCTAATTAAATAAATATCTTTATTTATTTAATTATTTTAAGCCTAATTCTTCTATTAATTAAATAAATTTTTATTTATTTAATTAATTCATTTATCCTCTTCTAGCCTAATTTCTCATTTAAATAAATACCTGTATTTATTTAAATTATCCTTTTCTAAATTAAATAAATATTGATCCCACTTCTTCTATTAATTAAATAAATCTTTATTTATTTAATTAATTCATTAGCCTTTTCCACCTATGACACATGTCATTTATCTCTTAATTCCTGCACTACCTACCCTTTCATTATTTTCTTATTTCCTTTACCTACTCTCTAATCATAGCCGACCATTTATCTTTTACAACTCTCAATCTTATCCCTCCATTTCTTATAATGTCTTCTATATAAGGAGATGCTTCCTTCATTATCAAACCCTAACTACTGGATTACTCGACTACACTATGCCTTTGCACTTTCATATGCGATCCTACTTGCAACCACATTTCCGTTCTTTGTTGAGCTCTTGTGCACATATAAAATCTGAGAGCAAATATATCAAGCAAGATCAATGGAGATAGGAAGAATGGAGATCCAAACCCTATTGGATATGTGATGGTATAATCTTTGTGATTTCATTTGATTTGCATTGTCTTAGGTAATCTTCATATGTTATGGTGGATCTTTGTTGTTGTTAGGCTAGGGTTTTGTGGTTGAGTCTATTTAGTCTTTCAATATTGTTGTTATTCATTTTCACCGTATACATTTTGGCATGCCCGGTGGGACTCTTTACCCTTTTGCATTTGACATCTTTTGTTGTAGATTTCATTTTGAAGTTGCAGATCTGACATTTCTGACAACATTTTGATATTTCACGTCTGCGCACTTTTGAATCACATTTTTGATTTTCTACCACGTTTGTGACATCTAGAACCGCATCTGCGTCTTTGATAATATTCTTTTTTTTTTTGCATATTTCGGGAAACGCATCTGTGTTCCTCAGTCATGTCTATGAAGTTTTCAACCACGTCTGCATTTGGGAGCCACGTCTGTGTCAGATCTAGGCATGTCTATGTTTTCTAGCAGCGTCTGTGTCTATGACAACTACATTTGTGTTCGGTTGTTGCATTTTTGGTTTCATTGATTCAGTTTTTCATCATTCGGATTTCAGATGTGGTTTATTTTTAGCTAACATTTTCAAATCTAGCTAACAAAATTAGTGCAGCTTGTCTTGAAAGCAAAATCATTTTGTTGAAGGCCCCTATTTCTCAAAGTCTTTTGGATTTAAAATTTACCTAACTTGTGTGCTTGCAGGAAGGGGTGATTATTTCAAACAATCCAAACTACTAATAGATCTTTGTTGCAGGACCTTGGCAAGGGTTTTTGATATTTATTATGTGCCTTGTTTTCATAGATTAGCAAACACTTCAATTGGTGCACTAAAATTGAACCATTGTCTTTTATGTCTTGAGCAATAGGCTCTTTTTGTTTAATCTTTAGAGGCCCCGTCTCCCTGTGTGGTCATTAGGACTACTAGTGAGGAGAGGATGACCCAAGTGGTAGCAAAAGAAAAGCCATCCTCTTCCAAACCACTATAAATAATTGTATCCATGGTGAAAACTATGGATAACGTTTGCTGATTAGTTCATACCGACACTTTGTCTCCCCATAAACCTATTTGATCAAATTTATTTGATCAGTTGTAGGGCATAACCCCTATCGGCTGGGAGCCTTCTGTATTTATAGAGCTAAAAGTGTCACATGTATGGCCACTCGAGCGAATGCCCTTACTAGCACCTTTTTGTTTTAGAAGCCAAAATCCTTCTAGTTGTTGAGGCAGGAGGTCGGACCTCTGGTAGTGGCCCACACACATACGGTTCTTAGTAGAGATACAAAGTTCACCACAGGGATTTTTCATGGGGACTGATGCTTGGCTGCCCTGAGAAGTGAGTGCCGAGGGTGGAGCTAGTGGGGCCAAGCATCTAAGTATCCGCTTTGAATAGTGTAGCCTCGAGGGAAACTCCATGTGGGATCAACAACTATTGTCTTGGCCAACCATAAGAATTGTGCTTGAATTATTTTGAACAATCAAACATTCAAGACCAAACATCAAAACATTGTGTCTTTTGTGTCTTTAAGTGTATGCAAAACAATTTTACATCAAACAACACACTTGTCTTTGAGTCATTTTGGAGTCTAAACACTTGCAAACATTGAGTCCTCATCAACACTGTGTCCTCTTGTCACAAAAAATAGTCAAACATTCAGACTTGGTCACAACAAGCAACTTCACAGATTGTAAAGATTACACAAAATTTGTAGAAACGCATCTGTGTTTGACAGACCTGCGTCTATGTCATAAAAGCGTGTTTGTGAAGGGCAGAAACGCGTCTATGGCTTTTGAGCAACATTGCAGCATCTCAGAAATGCATTTGTGTCTGACAGAATAGCGTATGTGTCCTTTAAGCACGTCTATGAAGTATACAGGCACCTCTATGTTTAGGATTGAAAACTTTCATAATTCAGCAAACAAGAACAGTCAGTTTCAGACTTATTGAGCTTCCTAGGTTATCTCTCTGGGTTTTTCATCTAGCATTAAACCTGTCTTTGGGTCTCACAAGGTCCATCATTTCTTTACACCTTACATTACATTCACATTTGTCTAAACTTGAGTCAAAAGGTCACTTGCTTGTCCTCATCATACTTTGTCAACATACTACATACAACAACATTTTGCTAAGTGGTCCCTCATCAAGGTTTGTCACCTTTGGGTCTCATTTGGTCTTACTTAGAGTCAAGGTCAAATTACCTCATCAAGAGAAACTATCATCTCTTTGGAAGTCACACCTACTCTACTACATACATACTTGTCTTAGATTTTGGACATTGCAAGTACACCTTAGATTCATTTACATTCCATCCAAACTCTTGGTCTTCCATACTCTTTCCATTTTCATCTAGTCTCAAACATCTTGGTCAATACCTAGTTCATGGTTGAAACTCATTCCCAAAAATCTAGGAGAGAAACCAAAGAGGCTCAAGAGTCCGCAAACATGAGTTCCTATGAGTATGACAATAATATCTTTCTCAATTCTGATCATACTACATTACCTGACATGGATGCTTATAGAAACGTTCCAAATGTTGAGCACATGGACAATACAAACAACAATGATACACACAATGACAATATGGACAACTTTTCCATACATTCAGTAGAAGTGGAAGACACCATTATGAATCCTCATTTCAATCGATTGGTTGAGGAAATAATGAGGAGAGATAGAAAATACTTTCTACAAGTGATGGCACAAAGTGGAGCCAAGATACCTCATGATTTTAAAATGTCTCAAATAATGGAAAATTGACCTTTGCAACAACCTCACTCTAACATGGATCAAAGGAGGCCTAATAGTGGAGGCAATAGAGGACCACATATGGTGCCTGAATCACCATCATCTTTGTTTCAAAAACCAGAGGTACCATACACACATGGTCAATCATATGATACTCACCTTCGCAGACCATTATGGAAGTCTTATGCAGAAAAATATGCTCAATCACATACCAATGCTAAGGATCAACCAGCAAAGCAATTGGATATTCAAAGGCATGCTCAAAATTTGGACACAAGGAAACCCCTCGTCAAATTTGGGGGCAACACACTAGAACAAACTCATGACATGCCTGTAGGGTATGGTATACATGGACAAAGCAGATATTCCATTCCTCATCATGACTCTATACCAAGTGGTCCATATACACAACATCATTATAGACCTCCTCCATATGAACATGTGTATGATCAATATCATCCATATATACAACATGCTCCTCCTCTAATTGGTGCCTCAAGCATGGGGTTTGGTCCAAGAAGTTGGTCTCCACCTAAGAGCAATTTCGAACAACAAATCAAGGACTTACAAAAGAAAATGGAAGACATAAATACACTGAAGCCAACTTACACAATGAGAGACATATGTCCCTATCCATTCGACAAAAGCATTCCAATGCCTCCTTTTCCTACACACTTTGTGATGCCTAAGTTTGATAAGTATAGAGGTAAAGGAGATCCTAAGGGACACATAAGACAATTTTTCACAGCTTGCATTGAGGTAGCAGCAGAAGAGACATATTTGATGAGATTATTCCCACATAGCTTAGGTGATCAAGCTATGGAATGGTTCTCCCAACTCCCACCTAGAATTAAGTCGTGGGGTGACTTAGCTGAGGAATTTATACAACATTTCTCATACAACATAGGGACAGACATATCAGTCACCACTATGTGCAACACCAAGCAAAAGGATGGAGAGTCTTTTTCATCAGTTTTACAAAGATGGATGAATCTAGCCAGCAGATGCTCTTGTGAAATTCCACAAAAGCATATGGTAGAGATGTTCAACCAAAATGTTAACAAAGACATTGGCTATGATCTAAGGAAAGCTTGTTTGTCTACCTTCAAGGACGTCATTGAAAAAGGCTTAGCAATAGAGAAGGTCCTAATTGAACAAGGAATCATTAAGATATTCAAGGAAAACAAAGACGACTTTAAAGGAAAAGACAAGCCAAGATTTTGGAATAAAAACAAGAACATAGTCAATGATGGTGTTGTTGATGCCAATACAGTGCGACCCAAAATCATTTTTTCGAGATCAAGCTCTACAAATAATCAAGTGAATACTCAAACAACTTCAAAGCCACGAAGTAAGTACACTCCATTGGGAGAACAACTTGAGTCAGTTTTCAAGAAGCTAGTGGCAAACAAAGTAATCACTATTCCAGATTTTCCTCCGTATGAACCAAAGGTTAAACCAACTTGGTGGAATGATGATGAATATTGTGAATTTCATAAGAGAAATGGTCATAAGACAATAAATTTCCATCAACTGAAGAACATCATACAAGATCTCATTGATAGAGGTGACATTGAAATTGAAGGACACTCATCCAATCAAGAACATGAGATGTTTAAGGAACCATTCCCAAAACATGACAAGGGAAAAGCTAAAGCCATAGATGACCAAACCAACTATACAAGAGCATCTGAAAAATTTGATTCAACTATCAATCACATCTCGATGGAAAATTATGTCTCTACCATTATCATCAAGGATAAAACGCCTGAGAATTCTACCCAAAGACCCAAGATTGTCCTAAAAGGCATTGGATCTTCTTCCGAACCTACCCCTGAATGTGATGTCACTACTCGTCGAGGTAAATTCACTTTACAAGGGGCTCCAGCTAAAAACACTGCTTCCTCATCGACCAAGCCTGAGTATGACCTTGTAGAATAGTTAGGGAAGACACCCATACTCATATCCATCCTTGAGCTCTTACGCATATCCCCCGCACATAAAGCCATTCTTGACAAAATCTTAAGAGACACTTCTGTCCCTACTAATCTGAATGTGGACCAGTTCCAAGCCATGGTGGGATACCTTTCCATTCCACACTCCCTTACATTCATAGAAGCCGATGACACCTTCGTAAGTCAGCCACATAATGTACCTTTACACATTGAAGCCTTCATACACAAACATCGAATAAAACGAGTCCTGATAGATGGAGGAGCAAGTCTAAACATTTGTACATTGAGCACTATTAAACAATTGGGATATTCTGATAAAGCTGTGAATTCTACAAACAAAATTACCATCAAGGCATATGATGATGAAGAGCATTCATCTAAAGGCATAGTTACCTTACCTCTCAGAGTTGGGCCAGTTACAAAGGATGTGGTTTGTCAAGTCCTAGACCTAAATCTCACATACAATATATTACTAGGACATCCTTGGATTCATGAAATGAGGGAAATCCCATATACATATCACCAATGCATCAAGTTTCCTCACAATGGAGTTGAAATAACAGTTAATGGAGACCCTAATCCATTCATATACTGCAATAACTTGAGACCGAAAACTGAAATGATCATTCCAAGTAATAGGGAAGTTGTTCCTTCTTCTGCATACATTGATCCTGAATCATTAAAACCTTCGACCTCAAAACAAGGTGAGCTTAAAGGCAAATTCCAGGACAAGGGCATGGGTGAATACACTTTGAATCAAACCATGTACTTACAACAAGTCATGAGTTCACCAAAAGAATATGGAAGACCACATCCTAATAAGCAGGTATCTATCATTATACTCAAATGGTACACTACTATCTTTCAAAGATGGGGTGAACTGGAAGAGGAAGACTTATACAAAATGCTTTACAAAGACCTTGAAAATTTGATACACAAGATCACATTAGCATACCATGTGAAAAGTATGGCAAAGGGTTCAAGATTCTAGAAAAATTTGGGTATGATGGCAAAAGCCCTCTTGGCTTAAGAAAAGAAGGCATCATTGAACCTTTACAACCCAAATGGACATTCAAAAAGGAACGCTCGAAGGGACTTGGTTTTGTGACTTCCAAGGTCCACACTCAAAGGACAAAAGAAGCATTACAAATCAAAGCTACCAAAATTCAACAAGAGAATCGCTATTCCACAGACTCCAATGAATGGGAATGGGATTCAAACAAATCCGCTAGTGACTACGAGCTCACCGAGACATTCAGAGAGCCAGATGAACCCACAAAAGAAGAGGAATTCTATGAAAAATTCAAAGTTGGTCAAGAAACAACCCCGGAGGATCCCATACAGTCCTTGCCTCTAGGTCCTAGGTTGAAATCACATAGAATGAGAACACCTGTCTCAGAATACACTACTAGTGATGATAATTTGGATTCGTTCATGATCAAGACTGATGAGGAGAGTGCCAACGATGACCTTGATAACTACCTCGACATATCTGAATATAACTGCATCTTCACTCTTAGCCCTGCTAACTTCAAAGACATCAAAGGCCCTCCCCTTGTTCACCACCAACTTATTGACTGGGACCATGAAGGACCTGCACAGTTTGACACATTCCAAAATGATGAAGCTTTTATTGACTATCTTGGCACACGAGATGATCTTCCCCCTAGGGACCATATAGTGGGATACACTATAGAACTTAATAGCGTGGCATATTTTGGTGAGGGTGTCGGGCCTTCTAGTTGCAAAAATATAAAAATAAAAAGAAACCAAGGGTCTTATGGCGAAAACCATATTGTGGCACTGTCTGACCCCAAAAAAGTAAAAAGAAAGGACGTATCTGAGGGCGAAAACCTCTCTGAGGCACCCAAAGATGGAAGGCTCAACATTCTCCTAGCATCATATGAAGAAAAGTCATCCATGTTGGTAGAGGAGACTATCAAAACAAACATTGGCACAGAAGAAGTTCCACACAACATATTCCTGGCTCAATCTTTGACAGAGTCAGAAAAGTCAAAATTCATAAGTTTCTTCATAGAACGACAAATCAACTTTGCATGGTCATACGCTAATATGTTTGGATTGGATCCGGATTTGGTAATGCATCATTTGATAGTTAAACCGGGGGCAAAACTAGTAAAACAAAAATTAAGAAAGATGCATCCACAAGTCGCATTATTAGTCAAAGCAGAGCTTGAGAAATTATTGGATATCGGATTCATACGCCCAATTGATTATCCCGAATGGATCTCTAACCTAGTGCCTATCAGTAAACCAGATCGCAGTATCAGAATATGTATAGATTTTAGAGACATCAACAAAGCTTGTCCTAAGGATGATTTTCCATTACCAAATATTGACTTGATTGTCGATCTCACAACAGGTCATGTGATGTTATCTTTGATGGATGTATTCTCTGGTTACAATCAAATAAAAATCGCGTCCGAGGACCAACACAAAACATCATTCACTTGTCCTTGGGGAAATTTTTGCTAGAATGTCATGCCCTTTGGGCTAAAAAATGCAGGTGCTACATATCAAAGAGCCATGACTACTATCTTTCATGATCTCATGCATGTGATTGTGGAAGATTATGTTGACGACCTCTTGGGTAAATCAATAGACAGAGGTACACATTTGGACATACTTTTAGTCATCTTTGATCGGTTGGAAAAATATAAAGTAAGATTAAATCCCAAGAAATGTGTCTTTGGAGTAACCTCTGAGAAGCTCCTGGGATTCATTGTCTCAAAAAGAGGAATCGAAGCCGATCCAGCAAAAGTCAAGGCCATCCTAGAGATGCAACCACCAAGAAATATCAGTCAACTTTGATCTTTGCAAGGGAGACTCTAGTCCATATGAAGATTCATAGCACAACTTGCAGATAAGTGTAATCCTTTTCAGCACTTGCTACATAAAAACGTCAAATTCAAATGGGATGATAACTGTTAATGGGCTTTCGAGATACTTAAAGATTATCTTCTGAATCCACCAGTTTTGATGCCACCAATTCTAGATCAACCTCTATTACTATACATATTAGCTACTTTAATAGCACTGGGTGCACTCTTAGCACAACAAGTTGCTGAGGGCAAAGAAAAGGCAGTATACTATATCAGTCGCACATTGGTGGGATATGAGATAAACTACACACCAATTGAGCATGCATGTCTTGCTATGGTCTTTGCTTTGCAGAAATTACAACATTACATGCTAACTCATAAGACTAAGTTGGTTGCAAGGATCGATCCATTGAAATACCTTCTCAATAAAACAACACTTACTGGGCGACTAGCCAAATGGGTGATGCTCCTGAGTGAATTCGATATCGAGTATGTGGAGAGAAAAGAAATAAAAAGACAAGCTATCGCAAATGAGTTAGCAGATGCTCCCATGTTAGATGATGTTCCTCTAATTTCAAAATTTCTAGATGAATCCATTTTAATAGTGTCACATGCAAAGCCTTGGCAACTATACTTTGACGGCTCATACACACAGCATGGGGCAGGAGCTAGCATCCTCTTCATAACTCCTCAAGGGGATTCTATACCAAAATCATATCAATTATCATTTCCCTGCACTAATAACATAGCGAAATATGAGGCATTAACAACTGGATTACAGATTGCAGTTCAGTGGAAGATCTAGGAACTTCGTGTTTTTGGGGACTCTCAACTTGTAATTCATCAAGCAACTAATGACTACCAAACAAAGGATGAGAAATTAATGCCCTACAAAAGAATGGTGGATGACCTGAAACTACATTTCATGAAGATGGATTTTGAGCAGATACCTAGAGAGCAGAATCGAGCCGCGGATGCCATGGCTACAATTGCTTCACCAATCGGTCTACCACCGAATGAGACCTGCTATGAGTTCTTGGTGGATAACCTTTTGGTTCCCTCATATGAAATCACTCCTACTAAGATGATATGTGTTGTTAGTCCTGAGTCCCAGTTATACGGTTCCATTTTCGCATACCTTTGTGACAATATCCTACCTCCTAATCTATCCAATAATGAACGTCGCACTTTCATTCGCCAATCTTCTCAATACGTCATTTTAGCTGATATCCTGTATCGTTGAGGTCTAGATGGCACTCTTCTTAGATGTTTAGAAAGCGATGAAGCTCATATTGCGTTATGTGAAGTACATGAAGGGATATGTGGTCCACATTCTAGTGCTCCTACCTTAGCCAGGCAACTCATCAGGACTTGATATTATTGGCCCAATATGAAAAAAGATTCATATCAGTTTGTCAAGAAATGTAAGTAGTGTCAACTTCATGGAGACCTCATCCATGCGCCAACGCAAGAACTTTAACCAATTATGACTCCTTGGCCATTTTGTCAGTGGGGACTCGACCTCATAGGCAAGATTCACCCTCCATCTTCCAATGGTCATAAATTCATCATCACTGCCATAGAGTATTTCACAAAATGGATCAAAGTCATGCCTCTCACACAAGTCACTGGAAAACAAATTGCTACATTCATTCTCAACTATATCATTTGTCAATATGGTATTCCTGTTTCCATTATCACTGATAACGGGCGTCCCTTCAAAAATCAGGATGTTCGTGAACACTGTGACCGCTTTCATATTACCCATCATTTTTCCACACCATATTATCCCCAAGGTAATGGTCAAGCTGAGGCATCTAATAAAAAAATCCTTAAAATCTTGAAAAAGACAGTCGACGATGCTGGCTGTAATTGGCATATCCAACTTAATCCCGCACTTTGGGCTTACCACACAAGTGTCCACACACCTACAGGAGCTACACCCTATTCAATTGTCTATGACACTAAAGCTATCTTTCCTATTGAGGTTGAGTTACCCTCTTTACGAGTCTCTTTCCAAAACATTATCAGTGATGAAGACTACAGGGTCTCTCACTTGCACGAACTTGAACTATTGGATGAACGAAGACAAACTGCTTTTAATCATCTCAAGGCTTATCAACAACGAATGAGTCGCAGCTACAATCATAAAGTCAAGCCTTGCACATTTGAGGTAGGTGACTTGGTTCTCAGAGAAAATCCTAAAAATCAGCAAGATAGAGAGAAGAAGGGCAAGTTCGAACCAAACTGGCTTGGTCCTTACATCATCATAGCAGCATATGGATCTGGTGCATATCAACTCTCAACTACAGAGGGTGAACCTTTGGAGGATCCTATCAATAGCATGCACCTTCACAGGTTTTACAAATAGCTCTTCAGCATATCCTAATTCAAAAACACAAAAAAATTAAAAAAATTCAAAAATACTAAAAAAAAAAAAAAAAAATTTAAAAAATCGAAAAAGGTAAAGGAAAACATTTTTGTCCAATGGTGAAAACCACTTCGGTGGCTCCCTGGGCAAGTACCATGGTGAAAACTGGGTCACTGGCGCCATGTGTAGAGACATTTCTCCTCCCTCCTTTAGGATTCCATTTCATCCTTCACTTTGCACACACTCACGACCTATTCATTCATAATAAACTTACCTGTTCCCATCATGGCTTGTTATTGATTTACCTAAGATTGGTTAGCCACCCATAATAATAAACATTCCATTTCATCCCTTTTCATCCATAATAAATCAGCTCTTATCTGTGGCTAAGGCAAATCCTACGTCTAGTGATGGGTGTGGAACCGAGATCATCACATGTTTCGAGGAGTACAGTTGCTTCTAGTTTTCTTTAGTCTATACACACACAATCCACAATAAAGAAGCATTTGCATCACATATCCACAATAAAGTTTCATCTTCTCCGCAATAAAGTATCAGTTTGATGGATTCAGTCAATTTCAAATGAGACACAACAATAGCAATGGGCTTCAACAAAATCAAATCTTTCAACAGACTCAGACAACATTATGGTTTAGTGCTATGTATCCTTTTTGTGAAAGTAAACATTGTGATCACAATCAAATAAGACTTATATAAGTGACAAGAGACAGTAAAACTTGAGGACTACAATGGATGTTGGTGTCGAGTCTTGGTTTTCTTTTGATTTTATCTTTCTGGTGACATGTCTTTTATCTTTTCCAGGATGTCTCTGACTAAAGATTCTATCTCCAAGATGTCTTTGACTAGAAAGGCGAGGATGGGGTATCATCACCTATTTGTATTTATTGTCTGTGGATTGTCTCTTAGTAATTCTATGACTTGTCCAAGGATATGAGGACACTGAGAGTCTAGTATGAACTGGGGCATTCTTTGTTTGCAACTGTCTTATCTTCATGCAAACAGGTACAATGACTTTCTAGGTCGAACATATGCCTCGATTGTCATAACCTACTTGCCATAATAAAGCTTAATGATGATAACGCACAAGAAGCTCTTTCACTTTCATATCTTCCATCCCCCTTTCTTGATTGATTTCCATCATCCTTCTTGAGTCCATGTAGCTTGTTATCACATGACTGAGTATAATGACACACCAAAAATATTCGCATCTCATGTAGTTGCACTTGCATTATCACATATTAAGAATTTCATACATACATATAGATATCACAATTACATCACATCCTGCACACAACACATGTTAGCAGATTTTACATTTGCATTATCATATTCATTTGCATTTCATACATTCACATTTGCATACATAACACATTAAAAACATAAAAGAAAAAAAAATATTGCATTTCATTATGTACGTATTTGCATCCATATCATAATCATCACATAGAAACATACATCATGAAACATCTCATCACATAGGTACACATGCATATAGCTGCCGCAAAGATGAATCATCTCATATATATATATATAATCAAAAGTGTCATGATACAATGATGTCAAAATACATATGTCTACAAAATCACCCGAAGGTGTCTACATCATCATACAAAAATGGTACAAAACTGATACATAGAGAGCCCTTTATGGTTATGATGAACTCCCTCCCTCGGAGCCGCTTGGCCTCGACAGAGTCTGAGCTCTAGAAGGACCCACACCAGGATCATCTCTCCTGCCCCCTCTATCTAGTGGTGGTGGAGAACCCATAACCCCACTACTAGACACCTGTCTCCTCTGACTCCCTCCTGTGGCTGTCATTGTCCGTGATGGTCTACGAAAGCTCCTTGCCCGCTGCTCTGGTGGCACTGCCCCATAGTACAGATCTCGCCAATAATTGATCTCCTCCCCTATCCGCAAAACATAGGCATATCCAGCCCCTATGTCATCTATCACCTGCCTCCTATCCCTTAGTGCTGTCTCAGCATCAGTGTAGCGCTGGATGGCTTGATCTCGCTCTCGCTTAGTATCCTTGAGCTGCCTCCTAAGTCGGTCCCTCTCCCTCTCTAGCTCATGGATCTCATCTTCCTGTCCCTAGTAAATCTCCCTCAGCTCTAGTAGCTCATCCTCCTCCTCCTCAGCTCCCTCTGCCTATGGCTCCCCCTGTACTGGTGGCTGTGCCTCTGCCTCTGCCTGTACTTGTACCTGCACCCACCTCTATCCCTGCACCTGTCTAGGACCCTGTGCTGCTGGCACCTATAGTGGCAATCCACCACGACCTCTCACCGCCCGAGCCTGTCTCTCCTCCCCACCCTCTCTCCATGGAGCCACTCTCCTCTCTCCAACAACACCCCGCCTCTCCCCCCACCATCTCCATCATCATCCCCATCCCCACCACCATCTCCATCTATCGGCTCCCCTGGGTTTGTCAGTCATGGAAAGGGATGCTCAACCCAATATGCAGTGTACTCTGGATCCATACCTGCATCCTCAATCTTCGGTCACATATCCCATGGCATGGGCACCATCTCTACCAGCTGCATCACAGCTTAATCATATGACAGCAGTGGCCCAAAGTGTGCCTGGTCTCGCACTGTCCGCACATACATACCAGAACCCCGTGGCATCTACTAGATCCTGCCAAACTGCCTACATACCCTGTCAACCAGCTGTCTCTCCAATACATGCGGCATCTGCCCAATCAGATATCTGCTCTAGAAAGTATAGGGTGATCCATTACGTCATCCTCCCACTGCTCACACTCATGGTACAACCTCCATATCATAGTGTCAATCTCATCCAGGACTCGATGCCAATGCTCCAACCTGCTAGTTCGTGGTTGTGATGTAATCATATCGTATAAATGCACAAAGCTGCATCCATGACCCCTACCCCTGAAATGTATCGGTCGGGTAACCGGTAGATGCTCATATGCCCACACCTATAACAATGTAACTCCTTAGTCCAATCCTATGGATCCATGATAAACAAACTGATGAAGCTCATAGTAAAAGTGTGCTAGCACGTACGATCTCCAGGCATATCTGGTATGTTGTGTAACCAGTGTCTCCAAAGTGCTCCCCCAGCCTATAGCCAACCCTCGTGTCGCCCTGTCTGGACATAGGAACCCACTGATCACTCCTCCTAGTACTGGTGGTAGTGCCAGTCTTGTCGTTGTCATCGTGTCCCATGCCACGTGTCCAGCCCTCATCTCCAATCTCGGATCCTGGAACACTCGTCTCAGGACCTCCCTGTCTCCATCTCGATCATAAGGTATAAGCTCCCCATCGATCAGTATCCTCAATATCCTGTATACATCCTCTAAGGTGACTATCATCTCACCCATAAGCAAATGAAATGTGCATGTCTCAGAATGCCACCTCTCAGCCAGTGCAGTCAACAAACCCATGTTCGCCCAAAACTCAGGCACATACAGAATGTATCTCAGACCCATAACCTTAATGGCAGCCCTGTCCTCGAATGTCAACTCTGGTCGTAACCTCTGCATGGACGGGAATCTCTCTCGTGACTCCAGCATAGGCAAATACTCCTGCAGTCAAGCAATGCAATCATGTCAATTAAAGTGACACTTACTGTTCATCACAAAGTGTTGCTTCTATCTTAGTGACACTCATTGTTCATCACAAAGTGTTGTTATATATCCTAGTGACACTCACTGTTCATCACAAAGTGTTGCTTCTATCCTATTGGTACTCCCTGTTCATCACAAAGTACTACATATTTTTGCACTCCCTGTTCATCACAAAGTGCTGCTCATATGTGCACTCCCTGTTCATCATAAAGTGTTGCTCCTTTTTTTAGTACTCCCTGTTCATCACAAAGTACTATGTCTTGGTGCTCACTGTTCATCACAAAGTGCCTTGATCTATCCTATCCTAGGGCCTCTGCTTAAGTGTATCATTTTGAGTAGTTTCCTAATTGGCAATGTATGTTCTATCATAGAATTGTCAATTCTAGCCCTATCTGCTATCCTAGTCTTTCCTAGAGGACCTGCTTGAGTGTATCCTCTTAGCAGCTTATCCAATCGACAGAGTATGTTCATCACAGAACTGTCGATTCGACCTTGAAGACATAAACGAGCCTTTATAACATAAACGCGCTCACATACTGCATAAACACACCTACTCTGCACAGGCGTGCCTGCAATACACAAACGTGCCTTTGCTTTGCATAGACGTGCCCACATAACAAAAACGTGCCTGCATAATGCAAACTCACTCGCATCTTGCACAGACGCTTTTCCCAGCATAAACGTGCTTGGCACCAACGCAGACATGCATAGCCAACCCAAACGCGCCTGACACCAACACAGATGCACCTACCACCAACACAGACTCGCCTATACATTTTTGACATTATCCTAAAGTGCATTTATTGCACTACCTAGCATGCATTAATGACAACAATTAATGCAACAAAGTACAAGCAGGTTTTGCGGTACTCACTGGCTCTCTTGCATCTGCTAGCCTTTGAAATTGGCGAATGCGATCGAATCTATGCACCAAAGCCATCGCTGCTGAGTACTACTGCTCTATTCTCTCTCTACACTCTGATAGTTTTGGTTAGAGGATTCTAATTAATGAAAAAATTTGAAACAGGCCACTCCTCCTTTTTCAGATAGTAGTGTTGTGAAAGAGGCACAAGCAAACCATGCCAACATTGCCAAGGAGTGCATACATTCTTAAATAGAATTTGACATAGTTTCTTCACCACAGCTTTTGAAAAATCCAAATGCGGAGCCAAAGCCAGAAACATCAAACAAATATTGGTATTAACCCTATACCGATGATAAGCCATCAAATATTCATGACTCGGGATAGACTTAACTACATGCAGGATCAATGAGTGCTTAGATTTGAGGATAACTCAAAAAAATCTATTTGGTGTTTAGTTGACTCCAACATCATAGGCATGTCCATCACAGACATTGTTTGAGGGAAAGAGTACATGCAAAATTGATGCATCACCCACATTGTAAAGGCTATACACAGAAAACTGCCACCCATATTCATCATAATAGATACACTTCCCCAAAAGTTGTTGTCCTTTAGATCACATAAAATCTAGCCTCCTAAAATGCTTTGTCCTTTTCTATGGGAAATGGATCAATAAACTTACATCCCCAACCTCCTATGCTGTCAGTATTGTGCAATCCAAACGCTCCCACACCTGCTAGTAGTCAGCACACATTGGAAAGATGGGGTCTACACCCGTGTCCACCTCATCAGCCATCATGAATTCACCATCGACACCCCCTTGAACTCGTGTCATCATTCTATAGCGATCTTCACTATCTCACACGTGCCCACTATCATCATTAAATCGATTGATATGGAGAGTGTGAAGGTGACACATATCTCATCACCTGATTGAAATTAAATATGTTGCCACCTCCTTTATTTTCATCCCCCATCACATCTCATCTGTTCACCTCCGTAGCCATCTTGCCAAGGCTATTAGCAATACCATTGCCTTCTTTGTAAATATGGTTGATTTTGAACTCTTCCAGGCTATCTATTAATCACTTGATTCTTCTAGCCACCTTCCCAATTTGGTGTATGATTATGTCAAATTTCATTAACAATAATCAAGGAGTCACCTTTCAAGTGTATCTTCTCAACCTCGACTTCCTTGTTCAACTCCAATCCCATTAAAGTCGCTTTGAATTCTGTTACATTGTTCGTGGTCTTCCAAATATGTCTGGCTCTCTTAGCTAAAATATTTCCAACACAACCTCTTACAACACAGCCTATTACGCTAGATCCAAGGTTGCCCTATGAGGCCCCTTCGAAATTGACCTTAAACCAACCATGCTCAAGTGCTTCCCAATTGACATTTTCATGAGGGTTTATTGATTGTTTGATGTTGTTATCCCCCAATAAGAGGGGGTACTTTTAATCATTGGAAAACCTTCATCATCTCGTCATCCCAATATGAGAAAACGCTTTGTTTTACTGTGGTTTTAGTGTATTGTTTCTAGCCACATTATTGGCTATTTCAACAATTGTCGTCTCCATTTTGTTGTTCAGGCATTCTCTTGGCATGGATTTATCCTGAAATTCTCTTCGATTTTGTTCTTTCCATAGTTCCCAGATGATAGAAGATGGAATGATTCTCCATAAGATATCAAAAATGCCTTTCCTAATCTTACCAGGCCACATTTCAAACTGTTGGTATTATGGATGTGTTGCATTGGTTTTGTTATTGATGTCAACATTTATAATCACTCATCCTTCTAGAGATCTTTGGTTATGTTCACTAGAAAGTTCAGTGACTTATGCACAGTCACTAGTATTTGGTTCACCAACAGGTTATATTGTTCACCGGCACTGAGGATGATTTGTTATCATCTGGAGATCATTTGGTTATGTCAAAGACATGGTTTGGACACTTGGTTTTGGTATTTTGGTTATTAGTCTAATCAGGTTGATATATTTGTTGTTACCGGCAAATTGGTCTAGTTTATGGACCAACATGCATTATCTATTTCAGATCAGCACGACACGTTATGGATATGATTTAATCAATTAGATATTATTGTAATGGTATTAAGCCGACATGATGCATCGCATCTTGACTTGTTGTAATTGATTTTATTGTAATATTCTTAATTAGTTGACCTACACATTTGGTCTTAGGCTTTGGTGTATATGTAAGATCTCATTTGTGAGATGATGAATGTAAGAGAGGTAATAGGTAGAAGGTATATGGTTATGGTATTGTATGTGTGAATATAGAAGATCATATGAGTAGACCATAGAGAAGGTGATTATTAGAGCTTAACTGGTACTGAATCCAGCATTGGAGATGCTACTTTGAGCAGTACATTATCATTGGATTTAATCATCCAATCGTAGTCAGTGTGACTCCTATTTTTTGATTGAGCAGTGAGCTCTAGGTGGTTGGCCTTTCTGCATGTGCAAACCCATTTGTACACACATAATATCTATAGTAGTATCATCTAATTGTGGGTAAGGTTTCCCTCCATGGTTTTTTCCCTTATAGGGTTTCCACATACAAATCTTTGTGCTATATGTTGTGGATGTTGTTTCTCTTTTTGTTATATGCATTAAGTTTCATCGGTATTGATATTAACTATTAATCTGTTAACCAACATTAAGTTTGATTTATGAGTATGATGTATTAGGTTTGATTAAGTTATATTTGGGTTGAAATTATAAGACAACTGATTCACCCCCCTCTCAGTTGCCCTCAGGTCCTAACAATTGGTATCAGAGAAAAGTACTCTTTTTGCAGAAGTTTAACAACTTGAGGAAATTCTATGGCAACTAACTTTTTCAGAAAGGACAGTCTAAAACTTCATGGAACTAACTATGGTATATGGAAGATCAGGATGGAGACACATCTAAATTGCATTGGAATTTAGACATATGGGATGTTACAAAGAATAGCTATGTTGGTCCTCCAATGAATCAACCTAATCCACCAACCTTGGGTAAGGATCAAGAGAATGATTGCAAAGAAAGAGAAGCACTCTTGAGCACCCTATCAGATTAGCAAATCATGGGATTATTAGACCAGGGTGAACTCACAAAGTTGGTTCCCACTTTTGCCAATGAAGGAAATTGACGAAAGTGGAAAATTTTGTTTACGGGAGGTTTGAGCGAAGTGGGGGTGTTCGAACGGAATACCCTTTGGGGTTCGAGCGAAGACCCCACTTCGCTCGAACCCCATCTTTCGAGCGAAGCACCTTTAATGCCCATTTATGTCATTTTTTAGTTATAGAGTGGGGGTTTTATCGAACCCCCCTTCATTCAAACCCCACTAAAAATGGGGGGTTCGCTCGAACCCCCCTTCGTTTGAACCAATTTTTTAACACTTCTCTGAAGATTTCTACATTTTTTTGCAGATTTTTGGCCTTGAAACCTCTGGTTGAAGGCTCAAATGGAATGATCTTGACAACCCAAAATGTTGTGTTATAGTCCTCGAAGAAAGCTTTCCAATGAATATAATTTTATTACATATTGATTTTATTATGAACTTGTTTTTTTAATTTTACCAAATATAGGTTTTTCACCGAACACGAACTTCTCTGTTCAACGCATTGGGAAAAATAGGAAACTAATTCAAAAAAATATCTAAGCCCTGGGCATTGATGTCTTCTTTCTAACAAAAAAAATAAAATTGAATTTCAATATATATAGAATAAGTTATTTGTTTAAACGTAAACCTATGTCTGAATTATGACTAGTCGGACTTCAAAACTTTATAAAATGAAAAATATTGAACATATCACTATCAAACCGACTGCAAGCCTTGGATTTTGATGTTACAAACCAAAATTAGAAAGAATTGGGTTTTTATCATTTATGAAAAAAAAGTTATGCATTTTGGGAGACACATCACTCTTAAAAAATGTAGTTTGTTGTAAAAAACTACTTTTCGAGGGAGATGGAAAAATTTAAGAAAAATCCTTCAAAAAAATCTGAAAAAAATATATACAGAATCTACAAACAAAATTCTACAAATCACTAATTTACATCATCTTCAAATTCTTAATAGTTTAAAAGTTATAGTTGTCGGAAGTTGAAGATTATTTTAAAATTGTTCATCTCAGTGTCAAAAGTGGCAAAAAAGTGGGAACCATTATTGTGAGTTCACCCACCGATCTACTGCTAAATCTATTTGGGATAAATGGGAGACATTTAATGAAAGAGATACCACTGTCAAAATTGCAAAACTAGAATGCTTCCGAGTCAGGTATGAAAATTTAAAAATGGAAGAAGATGAAACATTTTTTGCTTTTATGGAAAGGGTTGATGAAATTGTTTTTGGAATACATTGTTGTGGAGGTTCCTTAAGTGAAGATGAAATTGTTTCTAAAGTTTTGAGAGCATTGCCACTAGCATACAAAATGAAATTAATCTCTATTAATGAGTTGAGAACAATGCTTAATACATCAGTATCTAGAGATACCTTGGTTGGAAAACTTTCAACATTTGAGCTTGAGGAATTTGGTTTTGTTGCTAGAATTAAGATAGATTTAGCCTTCAAAGCATCATCATCTGTATCATCATCATCAACATCTAATAAATCTGATTGGAAAGCACTTTATGCAAGAGAACTTGAAGATATTAGGAGGGAAAATGAAGAACTGGAAGAACTTGAAGCACTATTTGCAAGGAAAATGCTTAAAAGTCCTATTGGAAGTAAGTATGAAGGTAAAACACCATTTAAATGTTTTAACTGCAATAAAGTTGGTCATATGGCATCTAGATGTCCTGATAGACATGCAAGATTGAGAGAAGAAACTAAAAGAACATATAAGCCTAACCTTGAACATCAGAGACATAGATTTAAGAAGAATAGAGACAAATCATGTTACTATGTTGATGAAGGAGTTACTAATGATTCTGATAAAGAAATGGCAGACAATTGATGGGCTTTTGTTGCAATAACAGAAGATCAGCCGACACCTACCATTCCACCAGTAGAGCAGGCCTTGACAGCTAAAATTGAAGAAAATGATGAATGGACTATAGATTACGGATGTTCACATCATATGACTGGTGATAAAAGTAAATTCTTATCTTTTTAGGAATACAATGGAGGTCTAGAAAGATTTGGGGATGACAAATCTTGTTTAATCAGAGGAAAAGACACTATATCTTTTGATGGTAAGCACAATACTGATAACGTTTATTATGTTGAAGGTTTGAAGCATAATCTTTTGAGTGTTGGTCAATTAGTTGAAAAAGGATTTCAGTTACAATTCAAGAATGGTAAGTGCAAAATCATGAATAAAACTGGTTTGGAGATTGTAACCGGTAATCAGAGTAGAGGTAATATCTTTCATTTGAATAACAAGAAAAAGACATGCTTGATTGCACATATTGATGAAAGTTGGTTATGGCATAAAAGACTCTGTCATGTGAATTTTGATTGCATTATAAATATTAATTCATCTAAGGCAGTAAGGGATTTACTGCCTAAGATTGTAAAACCTCTTAATCCAGTATGTAGGGAATGTCAAATGGGAAAGCAAGTTAGAACAAATTTTAGGAGTGTTTATGAGAAATCCAATAATGTTCTTGATTTAATTCATACTGACTTGTGTGGTCCGACAAGAACAAGAAGTCTACAGGTAGATAAATATTTTATGCTAATCATTGATGATTATACTAGAATGTGTTGGGTCACTTTTCTCAGGGTGAAATCAGAAGATTTTGGGAAGTTAAAATTATTCAAAGCAATGGTAGAGAATGAAACCGGTAAGAAAATCAAATGTTTAAGATCAGATCAAGGAGGTGAATTTACATCTAAGGAGTTCAATACATTTTGTGAAGTGAACAGAATTAAAAGACAACTATCAACACCCCAGACACCTAAGCAAAATGGAGTTGTGGAAAGGAAGAATAGAACTATTCTGGATGCAACTAGAAGAATGATATCAAAAGAAAAGCTACCTCATGTGTACTGGAGAGAAGCAATGAATACAACAGTTTACACTTTCAACAGAGTTCACATCAAAGGTGAAACGGGTAAGACACCTTATGAATTATGGTTTGGTAATATTCCTACTCTTAAATACTTTAGAATATTTTAAAGCAAATGCTACATTCGGAGAGATGAGTATATTGGCAAATTTGATCCTAGAAGTGGTGAAGGTATATTTCTTGGTTATTCATCTAAGAGCAAAACATATAGATGTTTTAATAAAAGATTGCAAAAAATCATTGAGAGTACAAATGTGAAGATAGATGAACACTTTAGAGGAAATTCAAGGTCTATGGATTCTGAACCGATAGTTGAGATGATCACAAATGAACCTATATAGAGTGCACCGGTATAGAATATTGATCCAGCCATACCGACATCATCAAAAAATTCCACAGTGACTGAAGAACAGCAACAAGCGAACACACCCAGGTATGTAAGACTGAATCACTCTGAAAGTTATATAATAGGGAATAAGTATCAAGGAGTTATGACAAGAGGAAGATTGGAAAATAAAGAGGTATGTTTAATTTCTCAAAGTGAACCAGGATCTGTTATTGAGGCATGTGAAGATAAACATTAGATTAAAGCTATGGAAGATGAATTAGAACAAATTGAAAAGAACAATACATGGACATTGGTTCCCCGACCTAAAGATAAAAATGTAATTGGAACTAAATGGGTATTCAAAAATAAATTTAATGAAGATGGTAAGGTAATCAGAAATAAATAAAGATTAGTGTGTAAGGGATATTCACAGAAAGAAGGAATTGATTACAATGAAACCTTTGCACCGGTAGGTAGAATTGAGGCAGTCAGATTATTTCTTGCATTTGCAACACACAAAAACTATAAAGTATATCAAATGGATGTAAAATGTGCATTTATGAATGGTGATCTTGAAGAGGAAGTTTACATTGAACAGCCTAATGGATTTTCATTGATGAATGATAAAGATATGGCTTGCAGATTAAGGAAAGCCTTATATGGATTGAAGCAAGCTCCTAGAGCTTGGTATGCTAGATTGGACAAAGATGTTTTGAAGCTTGGTTACACTAAAGGTAATGTTGACAACAACTTATATTTCAAAGTGACTAATGAAGACATCTTGGTTATTGAAGTTTTTCTTGATGACATAATTTTTGGAGGAGAAGATGGATTATGTAAAGACTTTGCTAATAAGATACAGGAAGAATTTGAAATGTCTATGATTGGGGAGATAAAATTATTTTTAGGATTGCAGATTTCACAGACTTATAAAGGTATATTCATATGTCAAACAAAGTACTTGAAGGAATTACTAAAGAAATTTGGTATGTAAAACTCTAAACCGGTAGGTACTCCTATGACTACAACTGATAAATTGTCATTGAAGGATGATTCAACTCCTGTTAATCTTACAAGATACAAATCTATGATTGGAGGTTTATTGTATTTGACACAAACAAGACCTTATATAATGAATGCAATGTGTATTGTTTCAATATTTCAGAGTAATCCTAGAGAAAATCATGAATCAACAGTGAAAAGGATTTTTTGGTATCTACAAGGCACAACAAATCTTGGTTTATGGTATCCTAAAGATGAAAATTTTGATTTATGTGCATACACCGATGCTAATTGGGTAGGAGATGTAGATGACAGAAAGAGCACCACCGGCGGGGCATTCTTTCTTGGTATCAGATTGATTTCATGGTTGAGCAAGAAACAAAGTTGTACATCATTATCAACAACAGAATCAGGATATGTTGCAGCAACAACTAATTGCACTCAGATATTATGGATTAAGCAAATGTTAAAGGACATAAAGATAAAATGCAAAGAACCTATAATCATTTATTGTTATAATTCAACAACAATTCATATATCTAAGAATCTGGTATTTTCACTCTAAAACTAAACATGTTTCTATCAAATATAATTTTCTGAAAGAGAATGTTGAAGCAAAAGAAGTGAGATTGGTTTATGTGAATACTAAAGAGCAGATTGTAGATATCTTTACTAAGCCTTTGCCTAAGGAAAATTTTGAATATCTTAGAGAGAAGCTTGGGGTTATACCCTCACCGGTAGAGACTTAGACAACTGATGATTGGCATCAAACTGACAGAATTTATAGAGAAACTTTTTTCTTGGCTTTGATGGAGGAGAGCTACTTCTCAGGGGGAGTAGTTGGAGAAGTTGGTTATAACAATTTGTATTTATATTGTTTTGGCATTTGATGTCAAAGGGGGAGAGATATCTATGGAAAAAAAACCATTATCCTCTGGGGAGAGATTATTCACTAGGGGAGAGATATATACTCTCTGCATTTGTATTTTGATTTCTGGTATTGATCTATTCTGGAGATTGTTGGTTTTTGGTTTTTGGCATTCTATTTTGGCACTTAGATGTTTTTCCATCTTGTGTTGCCATCAATGTCAAATGGGGAGATTGTTGGTATTATGGATGTGTTGCATTGGTTTTATCATTGATGTCAACACTTATCAGCACTTATCCTTCTGGAGATCTTTGGTTATGTAGACACAGTAAAAATTTCCATTAATTTGTCCTCATTTAATTTCACATTTCTCCAAACATCGTGCAAGTCCTTTTTATTAGACTATTATTTCTCCATAATTCATTATTAATAATTTCCATCTTTTATTATATTATTATTAATATCTCATCATTTATCCATTCAATTTATTAAATAAAACATTTATCATATTCATTTATACGCCTTCATGTATTCACCTTATATACATTTCTCTATTTATTTAATAAAACCCTTAAATATCCCCTCCTACCACTTACCATTTCCCACTTACCATTTACCATTTACTACTCATCTTGTATTATCCCATATTCATCCCACAACATGAACTCGCCCGGAGAAAATCTATTTAAACAAAGCCCCCTCTCTTATTTGGGGATCTCATCTTTATGAGTCAAACTTATGTCAATTTGAATTCTTCACCATCTTTGCATTTTGAGCACTCATCCACAACTTTTGCATTCAAAATTCATTGCTTGCATCTCTTGAGATCTTTCATGCATTCTTGCATTTCATATTTTTTGATCAATCACACATCTTTTTTTAAAAATTATCTCCATTCACCATAGCCTCTTGTGCATAATGCTCTGAGAGCTAAATCTTAAAAGTACAAGATCTTGGTTGATAGGAGAGCAATGGAGGCAAATTCTTATTAATGCATGTTTGTTTCTTTGTTTAGTTTGGCTTTGCATGTGTTTTTCTTGCAGGTACTTCATTGTTGGATGTTGGAAGAAGCTAAACCCATGATTTAGTTTCCCATTTCCCATTTCCCATTACTTTTTTTAGTTTGGTTATTTAATCTATTAAATAGTTTGGATTTTAATTTATTAGTTTTGTTTTGTTTATTTTGTTTACTAGTTTAGTATTTAGATTAGTTTAGATTTTTGTTTTGTTAATTAGCCTTTTGGGTTTTTTGCTAATTTTTTATTTTTTATTTTTTTTAGTTCATTATTTTTTTGCAAAAATGGATTTCTATTTTTTGATTAGATTTTTGTTAAATTAGATTTTATGTTTGTTAATTAGATTTTTTTTAATTAGATTTGTTAGCTTACTTTGTTAGTGTGTTCTTAGTATGGATAGCATTTGTCTTTTTTTATTGACTTTTGATTTCAAAGGCTAATCTTTGTTGCTTTGTGTGCTTGTGTAGGTTCTCTCTTATGGCATCTAATCTCGTGTGTCGAAGATAATCTCTTCAAACTACTAATGTGATTTGATGCAGGACGTATGTCGAAGAAATGGTAATTTGAAACTGATTGTCTAATTTTTAGCTTAGATCACATTTCGAATTGGTGCTTTAAAATTGAACCAATGTCTTTCGTGTTTTGAACATTAGGCTCTTTTGTGTTTACCTTTTAGAGGGCCTGCCTCCCGAGAAGCCCTTAAGGCTTGGTGAGAGGGAATGACCCAAGTGGTAATGGGCTAAAGCCAAGCTCTTCCGAACCACTATAAATAAATGTGTTTGTGACGAAAGTTGCAAGCAATGAGTGCTGATTAGTTCATATTGATGGTATGTCTCCCCATAAACCCTATAGAGCGCAACCTCTATAGGCTAGGAGCCTTCCTTAATGGAGTGTACACCACCGCATGTATGGCCACTCGAACAGATGCCCTTAGTAGACACCTCTTGTGTTAGAAGCCAAAAACCTTCTAGTTGTCGATGCAGGAGGTCAGACCTCTGAAGCGGTTCACATTCTTATGGTTCTTAGTAGAGATACAAAGTTTGCCATGGGGAGTTTTCATGGGGACTGATGCTTGGCTGCCCCGAAGAAGTGAGTGCCGAGGGTGGAGCCAGTGGGGTCAAGCATCTAAGTATCTACTTTGAATTGCGTAGCTTGGGGTAACCCCCCAAGTGAGATTCAACAACTATTGTCCTGGCCAGCCTTAGGATTGTGCTTGAAAGTGTTTTTATTGCAAAATCAAACAAACATTATGTCTGCCATGTTTTCTGAATGTGTGTACAAACAAACAAGAACATTTCATAATCAACACCACACGTGAAATTGAAACACTTTACAAAAACCTTGGTCTAAGCTTTGAAGTATCCATCCACATTGTAAAACAACATTGTCCTTGAAACGTTGAACTTGTGTTCTCAAAGAAATCATTTGAAATCTCTTGAGACATCACTTTTGAAGTTCTAATCTTTTAGGTCCTCACATAGTCACATCATTCTAGTTTTCCATACCCTTTTATCTCCTTGCATATTCTTCACCTAGTTTCACCTTTCATCCTTGCATATCTTATTTAATTAGACCTAGTCTTTGCATATCCCCCTAGATCAAACCCATGCATAATCCCCTTAGATCATACCCATAATATTTGCATAGCCTTCCATCATTTCTTTAGGACATAACCTTAAACCCTGCACAATTTCCTTAGATCATTTCATCATTGGTCCTAGCATTTCATTATTATTTGCATACCAAAATCCAAAAAAAAACAAAAAACATTGCTTGCACTTAGGATTCTTAGGTCTGACATCAACTTTTGATCATCAATCCTCCTTATCACTTGAGGTACATCTTCCTTGAGTTAGGAAATCTATCAATGTCCTTGAGTTGGTATTCCACTTGGAGTTCATCATCTCCATTTATAGCATGCCCTCTCTTTGATAACTTATCCTTGTGTCTATCCATCATAGCACAAGTGAAACCCCACATTGGAAATATTTTCAGACCTAGAGTATCCTTAGTCCTTGCATCAAATATCATCCATTCTCATATCCCATTTAAGGTTTAGCTGCACAACACTTTCCTATCATATAGATTGCATTTTGCATCAACTCTTTAGCACATTCCCTTCTCAATCATGTCACATAGATTGCATTTTTGCATTGATCCTTACCACATCCTAATCTCACTTATATCATATAGTTCTCCCTTTTCACTTTAGTGTTTTCATCATAGCTAGAGTCTCATACATTGTCCTAGGTCAAAGATCAGAACTATCGTAAATCTCCATGGCTACCTTGGCCCAACAAATTCAAGATCTCAAGATAGAAATATCTGACATTCAAGTTCAACAAAATGAATCAATGACCCCTTTTTAGAAACAAATTCATGATATCAACAGTGACAAACTTCAAGGAATGCTAAACTGACTTTATAAGGTGGAACAACAAATAATTGAAAATCAAAAGCCAAATCTCAAGAAAGATCACATGAATTCTTCACTAAGACAACAAGAGATTTGTTCTAAGTACCCCCTAGATAGATAGTTTACACCATTGGGGCGATCTATTGAGTCAACTTTGAAAGAGCTTCTTGAGCACAAACTTATCATACTGCCTAACAAGACTACATGGGGATGTGAATTTTTGAGCAATTATTGTGAATATCATAGACATAACAAATATAAGACTTCAGATTGCATGGTACTAAAACATAAGATTCAAGACCTCCTTGATGATGGTATCATTGAAATTGAAGATCCTAATGACTCATCTATAGAGAAACAAGGCAGTACTCCTAAGAATGATCAAAATAATACACCTATGTCTAGCAAGGCTCCATATGTGGCCTCCATCTCTTCCACGATGCTTTCATCTCCTAAAACTTCTCAACAACAATCCATACCATCTCCTTCAAACAATGAACCTAATGGTGAAACTTCTTATGTTGAACCTCCAGGGCTATCAATAGTACAAATCCAAGCTAACCCATTATTTTATACAAATCCTTTATACGATTCAGATATCTTAGATCCTATGCCATCATGCAATCCAATTCCAATCATACCCACTCTAGAAGGCCCCATCCAAAATGCTTTGCCATCATGCAAAAACATGAACACCTTCCAAGGATCCCCCATGCATATCGCAAACACTACCCCTTCCTTAGAAGTGGCTCCATATCAAGAGGATAATCTGAAAAATGAAGAAATGAGTTCTATCATAAATCTAGATCAAGACACTAAAACTCTCCAATCCCATCCAGTGGTTGAAAAAGATCCTACCTCCCTAGAATCCCATGATGATCCCCTTGTACCTTTCTATTTCTTCCAAGATGATCCCCTTCCATCTCAAGAGAGAAGCATCCTTCCAAATCCTCTTCCTAATCCACTCATTAAGCAAGATCATGATGCCTCTTCCACCTTTTCAAATGGTCCTGCTCAAAATGAAGTGTCAAACACCCTTCCTACTCTATCCAATGGTCCTCTTCCATGTCAAGATCAAAGTATCCCTTTATTCCCTTGTCATAATTCTCCATGTTTGCCTCAATATTCTATCATTCCCATAAAGCCCTCTCATTATCCTATCATTCCTTGCAAGACACCTCCTCCTCAAAGTGGACTTGCCTCTAGCATCAAAAGTAAGAAGAAACCCTTTGTTAAAAAGATCTTCCAAAGCATGCATTATCAAAGAAAGGGGTTAGACATTCATGAACAGGGTATATTAGAACCCCCTGATATAAAAGAAAATCTTGATTATAATGGCTACATTGCTCACTCTCAAGATGTTGGTATCCCTCATAAATCCTATATTTATCCAGTTAAATGCAAATACACGCCTACCCCTTCAACCCTTCCATCTATTTTAGGTCCCTATATCCCTTCATCCCTTATGTGGGATCAACAAAGGCACACATCTTCGAGCACCTTCCATCCATCCAAAATACCTTCATATCATTCTTATCCATCTACACAATTTTTTCCTTCTCCAAGCAATTTGGATGCCAAGCATACAACTCACAAGTCAAACAATCCACATGCATTTAAGGATCAACATGTCCCATCTAATCGACATGTAAAAACAAATAAAAATGTGATCCAAAAAGAAAAAGAGATATACAAAAGACCACAAAGGCCCATTGAGAAAAATAAATAAATTTTAAAAACCATATGGCTTCCTAAGGTGCTTATAGAAGCAATGCATTCCAAGACACTACAAAAGAAAGAAATTTCCAAAAGGCCACAAAGGCCCACAAAGAAAGAAGAAAATTCAAAATGTGTATGGCTTCCCAAGTCTTACATCGAGGAAATGCATTCTAAAGTATCACAAAAGGATGAAAATTTAAGAACCATGTGGATTCCCAAGTCACTCGTACAGGACTTCCACACTAAAGAAAAATCAAAATTGGCATTCAAGTTTGCTACCCCAGCTTCTCCCACATCCACTATCCTAAAACCTATTTCACCTCCTACATCCATTTTGGCTCCTTGTGTCCTAAAATCTACCTCAACCTTTCCATCAAAATCACACTCCAAAATCCACTATTCCTCCACTAGCCCACCACCCCTCAACGTGTGTGCCAATGTTGATCTTTCTAGGATTTACATCTAGCCATGCACAATTCTTCCAACATCCCATCCATTATCCAACACCTATGTTATATCCTTCCATCCCACTTATTGAATCCTTTGCATAAATCCATATAACCATTCCATCTTATCATACATTTCATCTCCCTTTATCATCATCCTATCGATATCTTTGAGAATACCTTCAATAGCCATGGAGAGTTATAGAACATCTTTCAAGGGTACTATCCATAGAACAACTTGATTCCTAAGTCATATCTCCTATCATGTATCCATTATCTTTCAAAAGTTCAAAAAAAAGCCAAAAAAATGAAAAAAATGAAAAATAAGAGAAAAAGAAAAAGAAAAGTCTAAAAATGAAAGAAAGAAGTCAAAATGAAAAAAAAAATGGAAAAAAAAAGAGAAAAAGAAAATAAAAATGAAAAAAAAAAGAAAAGGAAAAAAAGTGAAAAATCAAAAAAAGTAAAGAAAAAAAAAAGTCCATCCATTGGTGAAAACCTGGCAAACAGGCATCATTTGTAATTCATTATTTTCTTGCACTAATAACTGGGGGCAAGTTCTATCTGTGTACATCCATCTATTATCCCTCATCCTCCATTATCCCTCATTTACTCTATATTCATATATATCCCTATTTCAACCTTTGATCTTAACAAGGTTAAGGACCTTTGCAGGCTTTGGGTGTCGTATTTATTGTACTTGATCCACACCCTTTAGCTCTTGTCCTTCATTATCACCCTTTGATATTGCGTATCCTATCTACCTCCTAGCCAAATCTATCCCTTGATCTTGATCCAAACTAAGGAAATAAAATGTAACAAACCTCTTGACATGGTCATTTCTTTGGACCATATGACATTAGTTACACCATACCCTTGCTTTATATTGCTATATCCCATCCTTGAGCTTCGATTAACATGCTACCCTATTCTGAGATAGTCCTTGACAATCACATAAGCTTTCTCCATCATTCACTTATCCATTCATGTCCTATTCATTCATTCATCCACTCAAAATCCCTTTTACCTTGCTAGACACAAGGGGCAAACATGAAAAAATCATAAAAATCATAAAATGACCTTAAAAAATCATAAAAATCATAAAATGTCCTGAAAAAATCTTAAAAATCATAAAATGTCCTGAAAAAATCTTAAAAATCATAAAATGTCCTGAAAAAATTTAAAAAATCATAAAATGTCCTAAAAAAATCTTAAAAATCTTAAAAATCATTAAATGACCTGAAAAAATATTAAAAATCATAAAATGTCCTGAAAAAATCTTTAAAATCATAAAATGTCCTAAAAAAATCTTAAAAATCATAAAATGTCTTGAAAAAATCTAAAAAATCATAAAATGTCCTGAAAAAATCTTAAAAATCATAAAATGTCCTGAAAAATCTTAAAAATTATAAAATCTCCTGAAAAAACCCTAAAAACTAAAAAATTCATACAACCCTAAAAAATCATAAAACTCCAAAAACATGCAATAAACATTGCGATGACACAAACACTTCGGACAAGCATGCAACTTTGGAACTTCAAAGGACTCATGACAGGACGAGACTTAAATTGAGCAAACAGGATAACATCTGATCAACATATACACCTAAACCCATCAACTGTGAACAAAAAAAAAAAAATCATTCGACATGAAACATATTGTTTCCTTATTTTCTCTTGGTTGTTTCAGATTTTCCTTTTGGTGACATGTCTTTTATCTTTTCCAGGATGTCTTTGACTAGAAAGGTGAGGATGGCGCATGTTCACTTGTTTGCTGCTTGCAGGATGTTCCTTAGGAATATGATGACACATCTTAGGACATGATCACTTAAGATCATTGAGGACATATTGGTCTGATACACACTAAGGCATTCCTTTACTGTCTGATATGTTTTCTTTCTTGCAATTGGTGTGACTAATTCATTTGGATCTAATTTATATCCAAATGATTTTTTGCCTTTTTGCCATAATAAGCTCGATGATGATACAAGCACTTAAAAAGAACAAGAATTCTCATCACCTTTCATAACCTATTTCTCATCTTTCTTCACAATCATCACTTTTCTCTTCTCATCATCCTTTTCATCTATCTTTTTCATCATTTCTTTCATCATCTTCTTCATTCTTCTTATTGCAGTGAGATCGATCAAACACTTTATCCAACTGATGCATGTCTTTGAATCTTTAATCTCTTTTTCAACCAACATGCTTCGTGCAATCTCAATGCCCTTGGAGTCAATCAATCAATCGATCAATCATTGGATCACCTTATCTTGCGCTAGCATCAATCAACTCAATCAGCTTAATCAGCTTATCAACCTAGCTATATTGTTCATTTCCATCAATTGTTCAGTTACGCCTCATCAACTGTGCATATCTATCAAATGTACATCTCAATCTAATCACTTGCGCAATATCAATCATCCAATCTTCTCTCTCGTGATCTATCGAGAGATCAATCCCCATCATTTTGTTCAATCAATCTCTCGAGGGGGCATAACCAATCAATCATCATCCTTACCAAGACACCTTTGGGGCATATATCAGTTGATCATTTTCTTTTAAACAAAGCGACACGCTGCATTGTCTCAAAGAGGGGCAAATGTTGACACATAAAAAATTCCATTAATTTGTCCTCATTTAATTTCACATTTCTCCAAACATCGTGCGAGTCCTTTTTATTAGACTATTATTTCTCCATAATTCATTATTCATAATTTCCATCTTTTATTATATTATTATTAATATCTCATCATTTATCCATTCAATTTATTAAATAAAATATTTATCATATTCATTTATATGCCTTCATGTATTCACCTTATATACATTTCTCTATTTATTTAATAAAACCCTTAAATATCCCCTCCTACCACTTACCATTTCCCACTTACCATTTACCATTTACCACTCATCTTCCCTATACCACTCATCTTGTATTATCCCATATTCATCCCACAACATGAACTCACCCAGAGAAAATCTATTTAAACAAAGCCCCCTCTCTTATTTGGGGATCTCATCTTTATGAGTCGAACTTATGTCAATTTGAATTCTTCACCATCTTTGCATTTTGAGCACTCATCCACAACTTTTGCATTCAAAATTCATTGCTTGCATCTCTTGAGATCTTTCATGCATTCTTGCATTTCATATTTTTTGATCAATCACACATCTTTATTTTAAAATTATCTCCATTCACCATAGCCTCATGTGCACAATGCTCTGAGAGCTAAATCTTAAAAGTGCAAGATCTTGGTTGATAGGAGAGAAATGGAGGCAAATTCCTATTAATGCATGTGTGTTTCTTTGTTTAGTTTGGCTTTGCATGTGTTTTTCTTGCAGGTACGTCATTGTTGGGTGTTGGAAGAAGCTAAACCCATGATTTAGTTTCCCATTTCCTCCATCTATAGGTTATGTTCACTAGCAAGTTCAGTGACTTATGCACAACCACTGGTATTTGGTTCACCGACAGGTTATATTGTTCACCAGCACTGAGGATGACTTGTTATCATCTAGAGATCACTTGGTTATGTTGAAGACATGGTTTGGACACTTGGTTTTGGTATTTTGGTTATTATTCTAATCGGGTTGACATATTTGTTGTTACCGACAAATTGCTCTAGGTTATGGGCCACCATGTATTATCTATTCCAGATCAGCATGACACGTTATGGAGATGATTTAATCAATTGGATATTATTGTAATTGTATTAAGCCAACATGATGCATCGCATCTTGACTTGTTGTAATTTATTTTATTGTAATATTCTTAAGTATTTCACCTACACATTTGGTCTTAGGTATTGGTATATATGTAAGATCTCATTTGTGAGATGATGAATGTAAGAAAGGTAATAGGTAGAAGGTATATGGTTATGGTATTGTATGTGCGAATATAGAAGATCATACGAGCAGACCATAGAGAAGGTGATTATCAGAGCTTAACTGGTATTGAATCTAGCATTGGAGATGCTACTTTGAGCAGTACATTATCATTGGATTTAATCATCCAATTGTAGTTAGTGTGACTCCTATTTTGTGATTGAGTAGTGAGCTCTAGGCGGTTGGCCTTTTTGCATGTGCAGACCCCATTTGTACACACATACTATCTACATTATTATCATCTGATTGTGGGTAAGGTTTCCCATCATGGTTTTTCCTCTTACAGGGTTTCCATGTACAAATCTTTGTGTTATATGTTGTGTATGTTGTTTCTCTTTCTATTATATGCATTAAGTTTCACCAGTACTGATATTAATTGTTAATCTGTTAACCGGCATTACGTTTGATTTTCCAGTATTATGTATCAGGTTTGATTAAGTTATATTTGGGTTGAAATTATTAGACAACTAATTCACCCCCCCCCCCTCTCAGTTGCCCCCGGGTCCTAATACAAACCAATCCTTCAAATTTTGTGGAAGGAGGCATTGGAAGCTAAGTTTGTCCATAAAGTAATTCCAACAAGTCGCAGCATACGAACAGGTTAGGAGGAGATGAATGGAATTTTCTTTCGAGTTTCTAGAAAGGTAGCAGCTTCCAAGCCCAACAATACCAAGCATAGCCAATTGCTCCTAGGTGAGTATTCTATTTTGAATTGCTAACTATGCAAAATCTCCTTCTTTAGAGTAACTCTTTTCTCCATAAAAATGCCTACGCCATTTTTTATCATCCATAATAACTTCTTTGATTTTACATCTCGCCTTCACCTTATATTCCATGTCCACAGAGGCACACCACCGAATTCCATCTTCCTCCTCCGAGAATGAGAAACTTCTTTCTTCTACTATCTTTGATAGGGTGGTATTTTGGTCTTGAGCCACATTCAAATCATTCAAACTTTTCTATTGCCAGTTTGGAATTCCATTAGAAGACACAACTTCTCCATAGTTACATATAACCTACATGTTTCTCTTCTAATGTCATCAAAGATAAGATTGTTCATCAGAGCTTGATATCCCTCCCACAAATCCTCCCAAAAGGATGCATTTCTACCATTCTTGACTTTGCAAGTGATGTGCTTAGTGATTATCTCTTTGCAATTTGATAGATAGTTCCAAATTGCAGACCCTCTTGATGGGTTAAAGGGTGTTGAGGATCTGTATTGGTTCATCAAGATCTAAATACTTTTTTTTCTGAGAATTTGTACCCACTTTTGATGCCTTTGGTGTACATGCTCTACACTAGCTTAGCCCCCATTGCCAAATTCATAATTCTCAACTACTTTAGACTTGCTCCATTGGCTATCTGTGGTCTACAGATTTTGTCCCACAAAATCAAAGGGACGTTTTGTGTCTCCTCCAACCCATTCCAAATAAAAAATCTCATGATTTGAATCAAAATGTCCTCAACCACCTAGGAAGATTCATACAAGACATTGAATAGACTGGTATTGTCGATAGAACTACTTTAAACATGAGGATTCAACTTGTGGAGCTAAGCCACTTCCCTTTCCACTTCTCTATTTTCCTTCTTCCAACTATTAATCAAAGTTTCCCAATAGCATCTTTTCTTAATGACAACAAATAAAAGCATCCCAAGAAATCTTCTTGGGAAGTTAGCTATCCTCAACTCCAATATTGAAGCAATTTCCCTTTGTAGACTCGGTTGGACATTTAAAAAAAATACTTCTAACTTCCCCTATGTAATAACCCACCATGTTTAACCCAACAAAATTTGACCATTCTTTTTTTTTTGTTTAATTTAATCATTTGTTTTTTATTCAATCGTATACTCTAGGCATCCATCCATTAGGATTAGGCATTCATTCATCCAGGATGAGCATCTAACATACGGGTTAGGCATCTATCCATACGGGATAGGAGGTTTCATCTATCCAATACAGGATAGGCATCTACCCATACGGGGTAGGCATCTATCCAATTAGGATAGGGGGTGCTCTGGCCAGAGACTTAGACTTGTCAGGACTGTTCGGGTCCTGAGTCACTCACTAAGTACTACACTCCTCTAATAGGAGTGCAATGAGGTCACCGTCCTTAGGAGTAATCAAAATAACATAATACAAGCTTGAATTCCACCTCAGAATTTGGCTTAAAGCCTCGAGAAATCAAGCGAATCCATACGGGATTCCTTCCGAGTATGCATTGAATCACCTTTTCCCTTTTTATTATACTTATTACCAAGCCTAGACCCCACTCACGAACGCCTGATTACTATGGACAACTCCGTCCCAAGACTGCCTACATACTCGTTTCGGCACGGGATCAAAGCATAAAGTATGTAGTTCTATTTTCTACTCTATGGTTTGATGTAAACTGATTAGTGGGTACGCAACCCTTTCTAGGGTCAATGTCCCAGACAGTTTCTCTGCGGTTGCTACCCACGGTGGTAGCACTTAAACAAAGGCTCAAGATGGCCTATTGTTTGTGGCCTAAAACAACTACATCCTGATACCTATCATAAGCGTCACCCTTGACCCAATTGCCAATCGCCAATGTCTCTTCAAGATTAAATCAATTTCATAAAAGCATTTCCTTCAATCAACCCTAACAGGGGTTTGTTATGGTTTAACTTAGCGGATGTAAAATCATTTAAGGATTATCTTATTAGATTATCGATCCAAGGGGGATTACCCGCCCCTTGGATTTTAGCTTCCAAGTGTCCCTTATTACTCCCCGACGATTTATAAAGACGATGCCATAGACGTCGTTGATGCAGCTTTATTAGGTGTTAAGTGCAGTAGTTCAACACAAGGGCATTACCCGTAAGCATGACCTAGAGGCACTGTATATACCAAATGCTGCTAGGTTTTGGTTTTCCAACTTCCTTTATTTAGTTTTCTTAACTAGGAAGCTTATGAAAACATCATGCTTGAAAACAATTATGACTTCAACATGCATAATTAGACATTGCAAAGCTCAATTAATTGAAACAACTACTTGATGAACTACGTGGAATAGAAACATAACTAAAATTATTTAATGTTAAAAACTTGAAATATAGCTTACATAATAATGATAATTATGAAACTAGCATATTTAATAATTAAACGCGTAACTTACATGGAGATGATGAAGACGTCGATAAATGCAATTAATGTATAAGTACTTTGCATGATGCAAAAATAGTGTAACTTACATGCGAGATTAAGCAATGATTTATTCCTACCACGGAAATAATTAATTATAGAGTCACTAGTTCCAAAATAGCAATTAGTTTAGACATAGACAAATTTTGGGTCAAATCATAATAATATGACTTAATTGTTTTAAAAGAACCTAAAATTACCGACCAAGTAACCCAGTAAATTTCAAATGGATTGAGAGATTTCAGTTATATACCTTGATTTAAAAGTACAAATTTATTACACAATAATCCTAATTATTTATGAATTTTTCCTAAGTTTAATTTACTTAAAATTTAAGCTAAGGCAATTATTAATCCCTAAGTTTAATTTACTAATTAAATTTATAACAAATAAACTTAAAATTTAACTAAGCAATTATTAATAATTCTTAAATTGCAATTAATAAAAAAATACTAAATAACTAAAAGAAATAAGGGTACAAGGCTTGTTTGAATTTAATTGGGAGTGGAGGGCGGCCCACGAGTCCCATCATCACTGCGGACCTGCGGGTGCAGGCCCGCAGTGATGAGGGGACCGTCGTGGTCGAATCCACTACCCTACGTCCACTGCCATAGCAGTGACCTTAGGGTAGTGGGGGGTACCACTCTCGGCGGTTACCGCCTCCCTACACGCTTTCTCATTCGAAATAAGTTCGAAGACCTCCCCTTTTTGAAATAAAACTGCGCGATATTCATTTTTATTTTCGTATAAGTTTAGTAAAATGTATATATTTATTTTGGTATAAGTTTAATTTTATATATATATATATATATATATATATATATATATATGTATGTATGTATGTATGTATGTATGTATGTGGGTTTTTTTTCTTATTTCCAGTTTATTTAAAAACATAAAGAGATATAAATATAAATAAAAGATATATGTACAAAAGGAATATTATTATGAGGATATGAATTTAATCACAAAGATGAAATAACACAGAGAGATTAATACTTTTCAGTAATGTACAGATAACTGAAAAATAGATGAGTATGCTGAGATAACAAAGCTTTCAGAAAGATTTCCAGGGGCTAGTATTGACAGAGGGATTTATATTTTATTTCCACAGAGAATAATGGATACAGTAAAGTTTATTTCCAGATGCTAAGATAACAAAGCTTTCAAGAAGATTTCCAGGAGCTAATATTCACATAGGGATTTATATTTTATTTTCACAGAGAATAATGGATACAGTGAAGTTTATTACCAAATGTTTTCCTGTTCACAGAGAAGTAACAGTGCTCTTAAGGCATTAAGATTTATGATCAAATCTTCTTTCAGAGAGAGAAATAGATTTTTACTCACAGGAAAAAGAAAAAAAATATTTAAATAACTTTATATGCAGAAGATCAAACTTGTATTTGCACGGAGGTAAGATTATTCACAGGGGAGTAAGATTTAATTAAAGAAAATGAGATTTACATTCAGATTTCCAATCCAGTAATGAATTTAAGAGAATAATACCAAGGATAAGATTCATACACAAATGGTTATCATTTAATCACATAGGGAAGATTTTTAATCTCAGAAAAAGAATTTTAAATAAGGGAAATACGATTTTTGCACAGATCAAAAATCTTTGGAAAAGCAAAAGCAAGATCATATGTATATTTTTCCAAAGAAAATAAAATAAATAATAAAGCTATCTTTTACATGCATTATGTTAAAGTATTTTATCAATATTTATTTCTAAATAAGAAGGAAAGATTTACAATAAAGGAAGATCTAGAAACTATATTTATTTGATAATGTAAATTTCTCATATGTAAATGAGAGATGACAAAAGGAGAGAACCTGGCTTATCGAAGCTCGATGTTGAATCATCTAGCTATCCTTTTTAGATCCTTCCTTGCAACTTGAGAGAAATCTTTAAGAACAACCTAACAACCCTGCAATGAAAAATGAGACTACCAAAGAAGATCCTACTCCTAACAACAAGAAAACTTGGAAAATTTTCTTCAAAACATAATCAACTCCCTCTTTTGAAAACCTGCATACAATATATAGGAAAAATCCCTAAATTCCACTATCTAGAGAAATTAATTAAAAATGAGATTCTTTTCCAATATTGGACTCATGCAAATTGATTAAAAACCTACTGGGGGAGTTACATGCAAGGCATTGAAGATTTCTCTAGAAGATTCTAATTCCTTCTACAACATGTGCCATAATTGAGTGGGAAAAATAAAAATAAAAATAATTATATTCTCCAAGTGTGTGTGTGTGTCCATTTTTATTCTTTTATATTATTTATTCAATCATTTTCAATAGCTCAACCAAAAATATAATAAAATTGTATCAAATCAAAAAGTGATAAAGGAGGGTTGTGACATCCTCCCCCCCTTAATTTGTGCATCGTCTCTATGCACTTATTGAATGTATCTAAGAGAGTCTAAATTTTATGATTAGTTTAAAACAAAAAAGGAAACAACTGTTGTATTTCTCTAGTATCTTCCCATGTGGCATTCTTTTCATCATATTGTTTCCATTGTACTTTGCATTGATCAACCTCTCTGTTGCGCAATTGGCACTGGTGCCTCTCCAAGATTTTGAACGGCTCTATCATTATTCCTCCCATTTCCTAGACTTGTAGTTTCCACGGGAACTTTCTGGAATCTTGCTCTTCGGTTCCTAACTGTTGCATGAATCCTTTGTTGGGGTCCTTGTTGGGGTTGGTTGGCCCTAATATTACCTTGCATCCTGGGACACTCTCTAGCAAAATGGTTTTCCCCACACATAAAGCATCCACATGGAGGGCCCCTCCTGCCCTGATTCCTAGGGGGATCATTTCTTGTTTCATTAGCCCTGGGCAGATAAGTTATCATGTTCTATTGGTCATTCCTATTATAGTTGCCTCTGTTATTATTGCCCCTGTTATTATTATTATTATTATTTCCATTCCTCTGATATTGATTAGGGGGTGGCCTTCTTTCGGAAGAATTATTCCTTTGACCTTTGTTGAAGTTAGTGATCCCCTTGAATTCCTTCTTTCTTTTAAAAGAGTGGTTCCCATTATAGTTCTGCCCTACTAGGGTTTGAATCTTCCTCTCCTGCCTTAGGGACTTTTCAAGTACTTCATTCATGTTTTTGGGTCCATGCATGTCAACCTCTACCCCTATGTTGGTATTTAGTCCCAAAATGAACTTCCTCGCTTGGCCTTCTTCATCTTTCTGGTACATAGGTACATACTAAAGCAATTTGGCGAACTTATCCCAATATTGTTGGACTGATAGGGGCCCTTGACGTAGATTATGGAATTTTGTCACCTTCTCATCAAAGAACAATTGAGGGAGCCACCTTTCTCAGAAGTGGTGAACAAATTGATCCCATGTTATCATATCCCTGCTATACCCATTTTGCTCCTTGGTGTTGGTCCACCAACTAGCTGCCTCCCCTGTGAGTTGATAGGAACCCCATAAGGCCTTGGTTGTTTTGCTAAAATCTCTTAGTTCAAAATACTTTTCCATTTCATTTAACCAATTCTCAGCTCCTTCACTAATTTGCCTCCCATCGAACTTAGGAGGGGTGATTTTCTTCAAATTATTATAGAGTTCCAATATGTTATTTTCTTTTCTATTGCCCATCATATTCTCCTGATTGCTACCAGGGTTCCCATTTTCAGTACCACTTCAATTTTCAATGTCATTCTGTCTTTCCCTAAGGTCCTACATTGATTGTTCCAGGAAGTTTATTTTATCCTTTTGCTCTGTTAGAAGGTTGATTATAGCCTCGACCCCATCTTCATTATTCCCTAGGTTATGTTGATCCCCTTCATGGTCTTCCTCATGGTTTCCTTCATGGTTTTCCTCATGATTTTCCTCGTGGTTAGCTTCTCTTTGTCTCCTAGTGGTAGTATGTCTTCCATTACCCCTTCCTCTTCCTCTTCCTCTCCCTCTTCCTCTAGCCATTCTAGGGTTTTACCTGAAAATTAAATTATGTAGTTAGCTCTTGATTTAAGATTTTATAATTTAATCTCTACCATTGCAAAACATTCCCTTAGTTGTGTAAATTGAAGTGAGCACAAAGCCTAGATTTTAACCTTCGCTCTGATACCACATGTAATAACCACCATGTTTAACCCAACAAAATTTGACCATTCTTTTTTTTTGTTTAATTTAATCATTTGTGTTTGATTCAATCGCATACTCTGGGCATCCATCCATTAGGATTAGGCATTCATCCATTCGAGATGAGCATCTAACCATACGGGTTAAGCATCTATCCATACGGGGTAGGAGGTTTCATCTATCCAATACGGGATAGGCATCTACCCATACGGGGTAGGCATCTATCCAATTAGGATAGCGGGTGCTCTGGCCAGAGACTTAGACTCATCGGGACCGTTCGAGTCCTGAGTCACTCACTAAGTACTACACTTCTCTAATAGGAGTGCACCGAGGTCACCTTCCTTAGGAGTAATCAAAATAACATAATACAAGCTTGAATTCTGCCTCAGAATTTAGCATAAAGCCTCGAGAAATCAAGCGAATCCATACGGGATTCCTTCCGAGTATGCATTGAATCACCTTTTCCCTTTTTATTATACTTATTACCAAGCCTAGACCCCACTCATGAACGCCTGAGTACTAGGGACAACTCCATCCCAAGACTGCCTACATACCCATTTCGGCACAGGATCAAGGTGTAAAGTATGTAGTTCTATTTTCTACTCTATGGTTTGATGTAAACTAATTAGTGGGTACGCAACTCTTTCTAGGGTCAATGTCCCAGATAGTTTCTCTGCGCTTGCTACCCACGGTGGTAGCACTTAAACAAAGGCTCAAGATGGCCTATTGTTTGTGGCCTAAAACAACTACATCCTGATACCTATCATAAGCATCACCTTTGACCCAATTGCCAATCGCCAATATCTCTTCAAGATTAAATCAATTTCATAAAAGCATTTTCTTCAATCAACCCTAAGAGGGGTTTACTATGGTTTAACTCAGTGGATGTAAAATCATTTAAGGATTATCTTATTAGATTATTGATCCAAGAGGGATTACCCGCCCCTTGGATTTTAGCTTTCAAGTGTCCCTTATTACTCCCCAATGATTTATAGGGACGATGCCACAAATGTCATTGATGCAGCTTTATTAGGTGTTAAGTGCAGTAGTTCAACACGACGACATTACCCGTAAGCGTGACCCAGAGGCACTGTATATACCAAACACTGCTAGGGTTTGTTTTTCCAACTTCCTTTATTTAGTTTTCTTAACTAAGAAACTTATGAAAACATCATGCTTGGAAACAATTATGACTTGAACATGCATAATTAGACATTGCAAAGCTCAATTAATTGAAACAACTACTTGATGAACTACGTGGAATAAAAACATAACTAAAATTATTTAATATTCAAAACTTGAAATATAACTTACATAATAATGATAATTATGAAACTTGCATATTTAATAATTAAATGCGTAACTTACATGGAGATGATGAAGACGTCAATAAATACAATTAATGTATAAGTACTTTGCATGATGGAAAAATAGTGTAACTTACATACGAGATTAAGCAAAGATTTATTCCTACCATAGAAATAATTAATTATAGAGTCACTGGTTCCAAAATAGCAATTAGTTTAGACATAGACAAATTTTGGGTCAAATCATAGTAATATGACTTAATTGTTTTAAAAGAACCTAAAATTACCGACCAAGTAACCCAATAAATTTCAAATGGATTGAGAGATTCCAGTTATATACCTTAATTTAAAATTACAAATTTAGTATACAATAATCCTAATTATTTATGAATTTTTCCTCCCCACTGCGCCTATAGATAGTAGGGGGTCCCCTCTTCCTGTGCCTAAAGCCATAGATATAAGGGGCCCCGCCCTACTCCCTCCTAATATACCGGTCCCTGAGGCTTTAGAGTCCAAGTGACTTTGGGCTTGATCATTGGAACCAATCATTATTACATACGAGAGGAACTGACCAGTTTCCCGACAACGAGGCACATTATCTAAAGGTATCCCTCTTGGGGTGGGTTCCTTCCTTCATTTTCTCTTTTCCCTCAACTGACGTGGGGGTCCACTTCACTAATGGTCCTTCCTTCTGGAGCTAGACATCCTAAACTTCCCTCTGTATTACTCCCTGCCTCCTAACCTCGTTCATTTCATTTAATTGGGCTACTATCCAGCCAGAGCACAAATGAGGGAGGGGAAACTCTGGGTTGAGTGGTGTTGTGGAGTGAACCTTAGCGATTGATCCAAAGGAACATCCCTATCTCTTACTACTTCACTTAGCTAACGAACTAAGAAAATGGGAATTCTACCGGTCGTCACCATTAGGGGTTTCCATCCCACCAATAGGTCTGGGTGGTTTAGTGGTTTGGTTCTTTGGGTCGGCGCCATTGGACCTGAAAGAAGGACTAACCTGAACTAAACACTTCTCGGGAGAGATCGAGGGAAACAATCAATGAGAGAAACGAGGGACCCGAACTGAAGCCATCCTTTTTAACCCCCTCCTTTCCGGTAGCCTCTAATCGAAGCTATAATTTCCTTGGATCCGGTATCCGATGGAGCTCTATAGCCGATGAAGATGTAATTACCCGTCTTACCCTATCCTACACCCCCGTGATTCCTCGATCCGACTATGGCAATTTGTGTGTGTGTTTTTGTCCCTCTTCAACCTGGGTGCTTCTCTGCTCTGCCCATGTTGAGAGGCTACCATCCATTTCGGGCCCTAGCATCCATCCCAATCTCAATAGCAAATTCTACCCAGTTGTACACCCATTGATGGACCTCAAATGCATGCATCTTCTGAAATCTTTCTAAGGAAGTGAATGTGCAACTATGGAGAGGGGAGGGAGGGACGGGGGGCGCGGGCGGGCGGGCGGATAAGTGAAGTTTAATTTACTTGGGAGGGAGGGGGGGGGCGGGCGGATAAGTGAAGTTTAATTTACTTAAAATTTAAGCTAAGGCAATTATTAATCCTTAAGTTTAATTTACTAATTAAATTTATAACAAATAAACTTAAAATTTAATTAAGCAATTATTAAAAATTCTTAAATTGCAATTAATAAAAAAAACTAAATAACTAAAAGAAATAAGGGTACGAGGCTTGTTTGAATTTAATGGGGAGTAGAGGGGGGCCCACGGGTCCCATCATCACTACGGACCTACGGGTGCAAGCCCGCATTGATGAGGGGACCGTCATGGTCCCCTCCACTACCCCGAGGCCACTGTCGTAGCAGTGACCGTAGGGTAGTGGGGGATACTACTCCTGACGGTTACCGCCTCCCCTGCACGCTTTCTCATTCAAAATAAGTTCGAAGACCTCCCCTTTTTGAAATAACACTGGGCAATATTCATTTTGTATAAGTTTAGTAAAATGTATATATTTATTTCAGTATAAGATTAATAATATATATATATACATATATATATATATATATATATATATATATATACATATATATATATATATATATATATATATATATATATATATATATATATATATATATGTTTATATGTGGGTTTTTTTTTCTTATTTCTAGTTTATTTAAAAACATAAAGAGATATAAATATAAATAAAAGATATATGTACAAAAGGAATATTATTATGAGGATATGAATTTAATCACAAAGATGAAATAACACAGAGAGATTAATACTTTTCAGCAATGTACAAATAACTGAAAAATAGATGATTATGCTAAGATAACAAAGTTTCCAAGAAGATTTCTAGGAGCTAATATTGATAGAGGGATTTGTATTTTATTTCCATAGAGAATAATGGATACAGTGAAGTTTATTTCCAAATGCTAAGATAACAAAGCTTTCAAGAAGATTTCCAGGAGCTATATTCACAGAGGGATTTATATTTTATTTTCACAGAGAATAATGGATACAGTGAAGTTTATTTCTAGACGTTTTCCTATTCACAGAGAAGTAAGACTGTTCTTAAGGCATTAAGATTTATGATCAAATCTTCATTCAGAGAGAGAAATGGATTTTTACTCACAGGAAAAAGAAAAAAAAGCATTTGAATAACATTATATGCAGAAGATCAAACTTGTATTTGCATAGAGGTAAGATTATTCATAGGGAAGTAAGATTTAATTAAAGAAAATGAGATTTACATTCAGATTTCCAATCCAATAATGAATTTAAGAGAAGAATAACAAGGATAAGATTCATACACAAATGGTTATCATTTAATCACACAGGGAAGATTTTTAATCTCAGAAAAAGAATTTTAAATAAGGGAAATATAATTTTGGCACAGATGTAAAATCTTTGGAAAAGCAAAAGCAAGATCATATGTATATTTTTCCAAAGAAAATAAAATAAATAATAAAGCTATCTTTTACATGCATTATGTGAAAGTATTTTATCAATATTTATTCCTAAATAAGAAGGAAAGATTTACAATAAAGGAAGATCTAGAAACTATATTTATTTGATAATGCAAATTTCTCATATGTAAATGAGAGATGACAAAAGGAGAGAACCTGGCTTATCGAAGCTCGATGTTGAATCCTCTAGTTATCCTTTTTAGATCCTTCCTTGCAACTTGAGAGAAATCTTTAAGAACAACTTAACAACCCTACAACAAAAAATGAGATTACCAAAGAAGATCCTACTACTAACAACAAGGAAACTTGGAAAATTTTCTTCAAAACATAATCAACTCCCTCTTTTGAAAACCTACATATAATATATAGGAAAAAACCCTAAATTCCACTATCTAGAGAAATTAATTAGAAATGAGATTCTTTTCCAATATTGGACTCATGCAAATTGATTAAAAACCTAGTGGGGGAGTTACATGCAAGACATTGAAGATTCCTCTAGAAGCTTCTAATTCCTCCTACAACATGTGCCATAATTGAGTGAGAAAAATAAAAATAAAAATAATTATATTCTTCAAGTGTGTGTGTGTGTCCATTTTTATTCTTTTATATTATTTATTCAATCTTTTTCAATAGCTCAACCAAAAATATAATAGAATTGTATCAAATCAAAAAGTGATAAAGTAGGGTTGTGACACCCTAGTTCACACTCTACCTTGAGGGTTTCTTCCAACCTTGTACTACACCAAGATCACAAACCACTTTGGAGAGTACAAGATTGACCTCTTCTTTATTCTTGTTTAACTTGTGGCCTCCTTCATCTCTTTCCCTAGGATTGACCTCTTCTATATTCCTGTTTAGGTAAGCCCTCCTCTGGTGTCTAGTAATGGTGGCATTGTCTCCTCTAGTGTGAGGAATGTGGGACCATTTTTGCCTTGAAATATTGATAAATTAACTCACAAATTTTCCCTAGTTGTTGCATCTACTACTTTTCATCCTCATACATTTTCTTCTCCACTCCCTTGTAATAGCCACCCCCTATGGTGGTTTATTGAAAGGATGTGGTGGTAAATGAGACCTTCATACAACTTTCATCTATTGATTCTAGTCTCTAACCTTCTTTATCATACCTTCTCCACTAGGTTGTCGGTTCTTGATGGTCCTTCAGTGTTAGTAAGATTTAACTTTTCTCTTATGGTAAATGTTTCTTTATTTCTTAGTTTACTCATTTAAAGGATAATAATTTGATCTTGGGGTAGTTTTTGGGTTGGAGAGAGAATTATCTCTCTTAAGACTTGGACTAGTACCTTTCTCCCCCTTAGCAAACCACTTAATGTGCATCTAGTGTGGTTGTGGCTTCTGAATCTTCCCAAGCATTTTTGGGACACATGTTGCTATGAATGCATTGGATGCTCTATTAATTAGTTTTTGAAGGTTGACGAGTCTCCTCCATGTGGGAGGTCTCCTCTCTATTCATCTCCTAGTGGGAATTTTGATTATTACATCCCTTGGACAATTTTTCATGGATGGAGGAAAAGTCATTTGTCCTCTGTCTCTTCATCATGTCAAAAAGAGTAGTTTGTTCTTTGGGGTGAGAACCCTTAATTCCTATCAATTCTTAGCTTTTTGCAAGTTCCCATTAGTTTCTTGGCTAAGCTTGTACAACTAGAGTGATTCCCACATATATCTTCATGAACTTCTCGCAATGTGTTTTAAATTTCCTCACATTCTAGACATTTGTGAAGACTACAATTGAGACCCCTATGATAATGGGTTTCAACAATGATGACATATTAGGAGGTCTGTTAAATGAAAGTATGATGTTGACTATTAGAAAGGTTGGGTGGAAGAGTGTTATCATAGAGGTAATAGAATATATCACCATACCAAAACAAATCAAGACCAATAGCACATATGAGCTTGGATGAAGTGATCTTACATGTGCGGACCAAGAGATTGTCCACTAAGAATTCCCAGCGGGACATATTCTATGGAATGTCGATCAAAGGAGTTATGAAGATTTTTTTTGTTTTTGTTTTTCACATAAATTTTATAATATTTAATTGGTATATTATAGTTTATTAGTGACCTTTATCGTGTCAAACCATTAATGAGAGCTTATAGTTTACAATGAATAAAAGACCAAAATGAATACATAAAGTCCAACAAATTAAACTATTTAAGAGAGATGATTTTCATATAACCATTATAGAGTGAATGATTTTGTATAACAAATGGTTAAATGGGTGTCAATTTAAATCTTATGCAATTTAAATAGAGACATACATGTAATATACAAGCTAAACATTAGTTGACAAGGTACAACTTTATATTACTACCAATTGAGCTCTTGAAATCACATACCATAAAAATGAGTTTATTTCTAGTTCAAGAAATAAAATCACTACTCATAGTTATTTTCCCTAATATAAAAATCAATTTTGTTTCACATCCTTCAAACACTACAAGCACAAAAACTACAATGTGTGCACATGCAAAACATACACAGTTTGTATAAGCCTATGACGCATAACCAAACAAAACTATATTTCTCTTTGAAATTACAATTGGCTAGATTCAATTTATGTTGCACTTTTCTTTCTTAAGATGGAAACATTACATTGTTCATAATAGCTGAAAGGATAAATTTCTCCTCAAAAATTGTGTGAAAGTGTTTGAAACTTTGATTTCTCTATATTTTTTACAATAATTTCGTTGCTAATTACACTTGAAGCATAATATCTCTTAAAATTTTGAATTCCTCCAATTAGACTATTATAATATTGGTCTTACTAATTAAAAATATAAGCTACAGTATTTTCAAACCATGGCTAGACATATGTGATAAATGGACAATATACAAATGAGAAGACTGCAAGTAAATAGCTACAACATATGTTCTCATCTAATGATTAAATACATAAAAAAACATCACAATGAAATAAATCTTATACAAGTATTTCAGATTAATTAAGAAAATTCAGTAGCATTCTAAGACAAAAACTCATGAGACCAAATATAAAGAAACAAAAGGCATTGTTTATCACACTTGCTTATACAATATAATTACATTTATAAAGTTGTAGAGTTTAAAATAGTAAAGAATTGTTCAATGAAGTATCTTTAAGTATGTAAGTTACACATATAAAAAAACCTTTCTAATGGGAAATTTTAATTATTTATATTAGGATTATGAATATTGTATACTAATAAGTGTGAATCTATCAATGATTAAATACATCTTTCCACAATTCAAATATGCTTTTAATAGTCAATCTATTTAAAGGCTGGTAATGTAGACCATGAAAAAATGAAAATAAATGAAATATAGGATCATTTTGGGTAACATGCTTCTCTTTAGCTACCCAATGGAATTCCATGTTCATCTCCTTATAAGTTCAAACTTAACAATTGATTTTCTATTGGTAGGAGCATGAACAATGAAAACATATAGAGTGATGATGAAGACATTTTTCTATTGACGAGAAAAATATTGAGAAACCATGCAAGAGAAGAAATGGTAATTAAATATTAAATATATTAGTAAGAGAGAATGACATATTTATATTAAAAAGATAATTTAACTAGGAAACACTTATAGGAAAAAAATCAAAAGAAATAACAACCACTTGTCTTATATTAACTTAATCATTCATAACACAACAAGATATTTGCCACTTGTTATTAGCCCCAATCAATGTGCAATTATTAATAGGAAAATTGGTTACAAAAATCTTGAAAGAAATATTATAATATAGTGGATATAAACCATGAATTGAAAAAATAGCTATAATGGCTAACGAAACTTTTTCAAGAGCTCTCACCTCCAAAATCCCTCTATTGTGGAGGGTGTGTGTTACAATATTGTCATTAATGTTTTGGTGATCTATCAACATGAGTCTGACATATTGCGGCATAGTTTTTACAAGCTCTAATACTCTCTTTTTGTCTGGCCTATTCTGATGCTTTTGGATCTACATCGCTAAGATCCATTAGATATTTTTCACAAGGCTTCAGGATCAGGTTTTATATCTCATTCAACATCTACATCCAACATTTCCAATGGTGATGGTGATGCTCTTGTTGTGGCATTTCTATAGGTCTAGTAATGAAGTACCCTGTGTTCCAGCTTAGTACTATATCAGGTTTTTGGTCTAGTTTCCTCCAGAATCAACGACAACATGTTAGCATTAGTTGTCCTACCTTTTTCTCAAGGTTGGTGAAAGTCTTTTTGTATTTTGGGATGACATCTTTGGTATGATAAAGATCAGTTTTTGTAGTAGTGTGACATGGTATTTTTGGGCTAACCTTTACTCTAGCTAAGATGACCTTATGAAAGGTTACTTGGTCCATATTCAACTATTTAGTAATGATTAGTGAAATGATCTTTTTGTTCATTTTTCTTTGCATGGACAGTGAAAACAAAATTTATCATTGTAAATGCATATAATAGATGTGAAAGTGATTTTGTATAGAGAATGTGAAAACTGTTAGGGTTTCAAGCAGATCCGAAGCAAATATGAACTAACAATTATATGCAGATTTAAATACAAAAGATAAAGAAATAAAACAGGACACAGATAACATAGAGATTTAACGTGGTTTACCCAAAATGGGTTACGTCCACCATACACAACTGTCCAATCTTTCTTATTATCCAGCAAAAATAGTACATCAATCTTACAATGCCTTAAGCATCCCAGCTGCTTATAACATGCATTTTTAGGGCAACAAACAAAGTCGGCCTTTTTTAGGGTTTTATTACAATGTCGGTTTTCATCAACAAAAACGGCAAAAAAAAAATTTCTCGGGGGCTGCAGAAACTAGTCATTACCATTCTGCAACTTGATCTTTATCTTTCCTTTTCCAACAATTTGACAAGGCTCATCATCACCCAAATATACCTGTCCAAAATCACCTTGAACATAATCTAGAAAATATTTTCTATGGGGTGTAGCATGAAATGAAGCCCCAGAATCTATTACCCAGGAATCATTAACATTATCCAAACATAAGATTAAAGCATCTTGTAAAGTATTACTTGCAATATTAGCTTCCTTACTGTCATTTTCATTTTTGTCTCCTTCTTTGTTTTTCCGAGACCAACAGTCTTTCTTTAGATGACCAGGCTTTTCGCAGTACCAGCAATCTTTCTTTCCTCTAGATTGAGAGCGTCCTTTCTTTGACTTCCCTTGTGACTTCTCATTCCCAAGGCCTTTTCCTCTTTCCTTTGATCTTCCTCTGTTCTCCACATTCAAAACACTACCCAATGATGTTGGATTCTCACCTGTGCTTTTCCTTCGCATTTCCTCGCTTAGGATAACACCAACAATATCATCAAATACCAAAGTATTTTTACCAGAGACAGAGTTACTTACAGCCATAACCAAGCTATTCCAGCTTTCTGGCAAAGAACATAAAATCAAGAGAGCCCTAACCTCTTCTACAAACGTAATTTTTACCGAAGACAATTGACTGGTAATTGTATTAAATTCATTTAAGTGCTCCGCTACAGATCCTCCCTCACTCATTTTCAAATTAAACAAACGCTTCATAAGAAATACCTTATTCGAAGCCGAGGGTTTCTCATACAGCTTAGCCAATGTTGCCATCAAATCTACAGTCATTTTTGTTTCTGTTATATTGAATGCTACAGATGACGCAAGGCAAAATCGAATGGATCCCAGTGCCTTTCTATCTAAAATGTCCCACTCTTCATCTGATATTGTGGTCAGTTTCTTTGCCTTTCCTTCCAATGGCCGCCACAAATCCTTTTGATACAAGTAATCCTCCATCTGCATTTTCCATAACTGATAATTCTGGCTGTTAAACTTTTCGACCTTGAATTTGGAATCCTCCATTGCTCCCACTCAAATCTGAAAGTCCTGCCAATTTACAGAAAACTTGGCTCTGATACCAATTGTTAAGGTTTCAAGCAGATCCGAAGCAAATATGAACTAACAATTATATGCAGATTTAAATACAAAAGATAAAGAAATAAAACAGGACACAGATAACACAGAGATTTAATGTGGTTCACCCAAAATGGGTTACGTCCACCATACACAGCCGTCCAATCTTTCTTATTATCCAGCAAAAATAGTACATCAATCTTACAATGCCTTAAGCATCCCAGCCACTTATAACATGCATTTTTAGGGCAACAAACAAAGTCGGCCTTTTTTAGGGTTTTATTACAATGTAGGTTTTCATCAACAAAAATGGCAAAAAAAAAATTTCTCGGGGGCTGCCGCCCCCGAACCCCTGCCCGGGGCCTGGCCCGGCCCCGGACCTCGGTGAGGATACATGCTGAGTGTACAGTACTTTGCTGATCAGTCACCACATTTCAACAATCTCCCACTTGGAGACTGATTAGGCTCCACACCGAACAATCTCCCACTTGGAGACTGATCAGGCTCCACACCGAACAATCTCCCACTTGGAGACTGATACTACACGACACCACTGTACATGCAACATCCACTAGATAAAACACTAGGACTTGACTGCTATAAATTCCACAATTATCAATCAAGAAGACCAACAGAAACTGATGAAGAAATCAGCTTCTCCTGTGGAACTGCCTTTGTGAACATATCGGCAGGATTCTCACTTGTGTGAATCTTCTCAAGCCGTAACTGACCCTCCTCCAAAATAGTCCGGATGAAGTGGTACCTGAGCTGAATGTGCTTTGTCCTTGAATGAAAAGTAGAGTTCTTCGCAAGATGAATGGCACTCTAGCTATCAGTATACAATGGGCTATCCTCTTGTGTCTGACCCAATTCCTTTAGAAAACATTGCAACCAAATCATCTCTTTGCTGGCTTTTGTAGCAGCAACATACTCAGCTTCAATGGTTGAAAGTGCAACAACCTTTTGCAACCTAGAAATCCAACTGACTACAGTTCCCCCTATAGTAAAAACATACCCTGTAGTACTCCTCCGTGAATCAATATCACCCGCCAGATCAGAGTTGACAAATCCACTTAGAGCAGCATTAGATCCTTTGAAACATAATGCCTTCATAGTAGTTCCTTTCAAATACCGAAGAATCCATTTCACAGCATTCCAATGTTCCATACCCGGATTACTCATAAACCTGCTCACAACTCCCACTGCATGTGCAATATCTGACCTTGTGCATACCATTGCATACATCAGACTACCAACAGCTGATGAATACGGGATGTTAGACATTTTATTAACCTCTTCCTGTGCCTTTGGGCACATCTCCTTAGTCAATTTGAAATGACTAGCCAAAGGTGTACTAACTGCTTTTGCATCCTGCATGTTAAATCTTTTCAACACCTTCTTTATATACTCACTTTGGGAAAAATTCAAGGTTCTATTTTTCCTATCCCGTGTAATCCTCATACCGAGAATTTGCTTAGCTGCACCCAAATCCTTCATAGCAAATGACCTAGCTAATTTCTGTTTAAGATCATTTATATGTTGCATGTTAGACCCAGCAACAAGATAATATAACTGCCATTATCAAATCTCTTAAAATATACACAATGATCAGAATGACATCTATGATAACCATGTTCAGCCATGAAACTATCAAATTTTAAATACCATTGTCGGGGTGCTTGCTTTAGGCCATACAGAATTTTCTTCAACCTGCACACCAAGTTCTCCTTACCTTTGACCTCATATCCCTGTGGTTGCAACATGTAAATTTCCTCCTCCAAATCTCCATGGAGAAAAGCTGTTTTGACATCTAATTGTTCAAGATGTAAATCATCTACAGCCACAAGACTAAGTATAGTTCTAATTGAAGTCATTTTTACAACTGGAGAAAATATTTCATCATAATCTATACCCTTTTTCTATGCAAAACCTTTTACCACAAGTCCCGACGAGGATACGTGCTGAGTGTACAGTACTTTGCTGATCAGTCGCCACATCCGGCCCCGGACCCCGGCGAGGATACGTGCTGAGTGTACAGTACTTGGTCCATATTCAACTGCTTAGTAATGATTAGTGAAATGATCTTTTTGTTCATTTTTCTTTGTATGGACAGTGAAAACAAAATTTATCATTGTAAATGCATATAATAGATGTGAAAGTGATTTTGTATAGAGAATGTGAAAACCTCTATGAATAATGAATTTAAAAGTGATTATGCACCTCTGTAGAACTTTATCTGATGCATATGATAGATGCAATTATAACAGTTCAATTTATTGTAACATTGGCTATAGGTCATCCTCCAGCAGTAAGTTGTTATAGTTTGGATAGTGAGTCCATCTGGTAGTGAGCCATCTATTATACTCTGTAACCGATTATACAAAATTGAGAGCTAACTCTCTCCTTGTTCTTTCCCATCTTGGGTTTTCCACAATATTAAATTCTAGTGTCATGTGGTGTACTTTGTTTTTGGTTATGTTTCATTTGTGCAATCTAGTTATGTTATGTAGATGGTTGTTTAAAAGTTTTAATAGATTCAAGGGAATGTTGATTCCCCCCCCTCTCAGTATTATGGATGTTCAACAATTCGTATCAGAGAAAGGTCCTTTAGAAGAGTCTAATAACTTGAAGGAGATTTGAAAAGTTGAACATATGACACCTAAGTCTACTTTAGATTAGGATAGATATCTGGATGCAAAAGGATAACTTACAACTGCTGTTAAAGATATTGAGAATGTTGAGAAAGAAAGCAGAGATCTGAGAGAAAATGTTTTTAACTAGCCAATAAGTGTATCAGAAAGCTAAGAGAACATATCAGAAAATTTAGAAAAAGGCATACAGAATTTAACGAAGAACTCAAGAAAGCAAATAGCAAAATTGCTTATCTAAAAACCAAGAGTATTCAGAAAATGAAAATACCAAGGAGTAGTTGAACAAAATGATGAAATGAAAAACAAAAGAATTCAAGAAGCTTGAAAAGGAAGTCACAACCCTAAAATCAAATCTGGAAAAGTCAAAGAAATAAGAAGAAAAACTTAAGGTAAGTTCTAGTAAGCTTGATCAGATGTTATTTGTGCAAACGTCTTCAGAAAAAAAAAAAAAAAAAGTCTAGGATTTGAGATAGGTGGAATCTCCCAAAGCAAGACAAAAAGACAAGAAGGATCATCTCTAGAAAAAGAAGTGGAATCTGGTAAGTCAGTGAAAGATGATGGAGGTAAGTCACCAGCCGAGCAACATGTAAGTAAAAGAAACACTTCTTTTAATGGCTATTGATTTAATTTCAATAAATTAGGTCACAAAGCATTATTTTGCAAAAAAAGAATAACTCAAAATGTGACCATTCTCCAATAGGTGATATACTTGTAATAATTATGGTCATAAAGATAGTCAATGCCAAAATCATGATATGATAGAGAAAAATATAAATAGTCATTTTATAGGCCAATGCTATACATGCAACATATTTGGACATAAGGGTAACCAATAAGAGATCTATCCAACAACAAGAGAAAGAAACAAAAGATAACCAAATAACTAGCTAACAGGTAAAAAAATGACAAAAATAGGTGTACTACGACCTGATCCAACAGTCTATTGAAGATTTTATAACATTTTTGAAATTTCAACTTTCCCGCTAATAATATTTTTATTTATGTTGAGCACATTTTGAAAGACTTGGGCTTGAACAATCTTACCTTTATCCTAGCTTCAATTTATGGATGAAGGGCCAAGAATAGGTCTCATATCTGCATCCTGTTAATTAATTGCATCATTATTCTCATCATTCTTCCTAGAAATAGAGGGGGTTCAAATTACCCTTAGATAATCTCTTTGAAAGACATCTTCTTCTCATTAAGTTTTCTAAGGGCCTGAAAACTATTTTGCATGGCAATTATGCTCACAATAACTATGGCCCTAATCTTCTCATGGATTTTATGAATGGAAGCTTCAAGGGCTTTTAGATTTTCCCCATGATCAAGCTTCATTCTCTTAACATCCTTGACAAAATTCTGAATGAGGGCGAGCATTATATCTGCATTTTTTGTAGGCATAGGCTTGTCCATACTTAACTATCCCTATTCCAATTTATCATAAAGGGAATTAACCCTTTCTTTGATAACATTGACTTCTGACACTGGATCTAGTTGAAGAGATTACCGTTACCTTCCCTCACATCCTTGGCCATCATTATCATATCTCCAGACCACGTAGCAAAGGACCATTTATGAATACCCATAGGGGCACATTTCACAATATCAATAGGGATTTAAATATGAAAATCCATGTCCTATAGGTCCCCCTCAGAATCACAAATATCAACCTTGTCCCCTTCCATTTTAACAAATTTCTTTTTATCATTTAAATTATCCAAGGAATTTTTGACATGGTAAGAATTCAACACTGTTTTCTCCCTAATGGATGAATAAGACATATGAAGACCTTTTTTCTTTGGTTTCCCCTTTTTAGAAAATTTGGACGGTTCCCCCACTAGGTTTTTACCCTTCCTACCAGAGCTAGGGGAGAGAGATTCGAGAACAATATCATTCAAAGGCACATACTCAAAATCATCTTTCTCACTTTCATACCCATGTAGCCAGTTGGGAGTAGTATTTTCCTTCCTAGGGAATTTATGACTTCCAATATGGAAGCACACATCCTCATTAGAAGGGGCATCTTCAGAGTTAGTAGAGAAATAGAAAAAGTGCCTAAAATGTTTTTGGGAAACCTCAATTTTTTGGCCCAAGGGATTACACTAAATGGCTAAGGCTTTAGCATGCTCCATAAGAAGGATGAGCACTTCATAAAGGGCTGAGGAATTGGGGTTTTTTCTATATTTCAAAATCCCATAACTAAGTGAAGACATAAGGTAACAAGGCAATTAAATCAATCTATCATGCCTAAAATTGTTCAAAATCATAAAATGGTAGCTAAACAAGCTACAAAAATGACCATCAAGGCTTAAATACCTTAGAATTACTTCTGCAAAATTGTGCCAAAGGGGTTTCATGGAACCACGATCATAACCCCGATCAGTAGTTCTCTTTACCAAATTCCATCCAACACCCTTGAAGAAGACATTGACTACCTCATCCAACATCTTGAGATCTCTATAGAATTTCCTGCCTTCACCCAATATTCTAGTAACTTCAGCAATAAGGTCTTCTACAACATAGATTTCCACCTTATATGCTTGAAGAAAACCACTCTTCTATCCATTTAGAAAGGCCTTACTGACCATAGGATCATGGCTATGAAGCTTTTCCAAGTAGGGATAATACCACTGACTCACAATTTATCTGAAACTGAATGTTTATTCTTCCATTTTTCATAGGAGTTGGGCTCGAGTCTGTTTCTATCTCCACCCATGGATATGTTAAAGGGGAGCCCACAACCAGATAGCAAGATGTAGGACCCAAGAATGACATAGATCTAAACTGTCACCCTTCACAAAATGGATTCATTAATAATTTGGTATTTGGTATTTTTCCATCACCCTTTATCGTCATCTCAGTAGTGAGTATGGGTAAATCAATGGTTATGACGCTTTTTATACTTGTTGTGTCACTCAGTTTATTTAATTTCCATGTCTCCTCCACTAAGCGTACCATTCTGATTGGAGACTGTCGAATGTTACCTAGTTGTACAGATTGCAGAAGATATATTTCTAATCCTACTTGCTGCCATTTGCCACATCATCCTAATTTGTCACAACTCATGGAGGAGCACTTCTCACCAGATGAAAAATTAGTGGAGCATTTCTCACTGGATGAAAAATTGGCTTAAAAGAGAAAGCCTAAATAAGTAGCGAATATGTTCTCATAGTAAAATGGAAATAAGTATAGATAAATAAAGCCTCAAATTATATTTATGGAGCTATAAAGAGGAGTCTATTTTTTTCAATCATCAGTTTTCTTTTAGGTTTATTTAAGTTTTTATATTTTTATATATATTTTCTTAATATAAATTGTAATTCTCCCTCTCAAGACCAAAATCTCTATGACAGAAATTGTTGATGCCATTAAATCTCTCAAGGATGATAAGGCCCCAAGCCCTGATGGAATTCCTATTAAGTTTTACAAAACCAATATTGAGTGGGTCACCAAAGACTTATATGACATATACACCGCAGCATTTGATAATGGGACCCTTGGGGAGTCCATCAATAGGGGCATTCTTAAACTTATCCCAAAATATGGGGACAAAGCCCTCATAAAAAACTAGAGGCCAATTACCCTCCTTAATGTTTCCTATAAAATCCTGGCCAAATCCCTAGCCTCTCACCTTGAGAAAATCCTTCCCAAGTTCATCTGCTCTACTCAAACAAGATTCATTAAAGGTAGGTATATTTTGGAGAATCTTGTCACTAGCTGGGAATCTATGGAATGGGCCAAGACCTCAAATCAAGATACTGCCATGTTCCTTGTGGACTTTGAGAAAGCCTGTGACAGGGTGGAATGGGACTTCATCCTCATGATTCTCAGAGCCTTTGGTTTCCCTAGCGAGTTCTGTAAATATGTTCAAATTCTCCTCAAAGATGCCTCCACCCTGGCTAAAGTTAATGGGTCACTCTCCCAGCCTATTCCTCTTTCTAGATCCATTAGACAGGGTTGCCCCCTTGCTCTTTCTCTGTTTGTCATTGCCTCAGATGCCCTCTTTTACTTCCTAAGAGATGACACCCTATCTCCTAAAGTTCATGGCATTAAGATGCCAAATGACTCTGAATTGCTCAACATACAGTTTGTTGATGACACCACGCTCTTCTTGGAGCTCTCTAGGCATAACATTGACTCCCTCAATCAAAAACTTGCAACCTTTGGCAGAGCCTCTAGTGCTCGTATCTCCAATTCCAAATTTATTCTACTTGGGTGGAAAGAGGAACCCCCGAATTGGCTTCAGCAGTTTGGATACTCATGGGGAGGACCCAATAAAATAGTCAGATACCTTGGTATCCCTTTTTTCTGTCTCTCCCTCTCTCAAAGACATGTGGATTTGGGTCAAAGAAAAGATTGACAAAAAAGTTAACAAATGGGACAATAGAGTTCTATCCTTGGCTGGTAGGATCCAAGTCTGCCAGAAAATCCTCTCCTCCTATAGTTTATACTACTCCTCTGTCTAGATGTTCAGCAACTACCAAATTTATGAGATCCAAAAATCTATCAGGCGCTTCCTATGGTCTGATGGTAAGGGTAAAAGAAAGGCCCGTGCGGTCAAATGGATCTAGTGCCACATAGATAAGAAACTTGGTGGGCAGGGACTTAAGGATCTCAGAACGCAAGGAATTTTTCTGGCTACCAAGTTGATATTTCATGCCTTGGAAGGACAAGAACCCTGGAAGATTCTTGTCAGAAATAACATACAAAATGGCGTCCCCAAGTTTGCCAAATATTGGAAAGCCCTCCCGTTTAGTGATCTGGTAGCAGGCGGATTCTTTGTGTCTGTTCAAGGAACTTGGGCGTTTAAGTCCATCTGGAAAGCCTAGGAGCATGTGTGTAAACTTATTACCAACTCTCATATTGACTATAATAACACCTTGCATGGGGAAAGGTCAATATAGTGGAACCTCTACCATAACTCTAAACCCCTTGCTTTAACCCAAGGATGCTCAGGTAGGTGTTGGTATAATAAGGGCATTAAATATCTCATGGACATCTTGGAACATGATAATCTCATCAACTGGGAGGATCTTAGCAATAAGTTTGGCATCCCTGCCTCGCATAAGAGAACCTACAATATGATTAAAAATGCCTATGCTTATCTAGATCTTCCTAGGAACACTGATGTAGATGCTCACAAATACCTCTTGTTCCGATGGAAGGATGGCTCCCTCCTCTCCAAGGTCAAAGCCAAATCTATTTACAAATTTCTCACTCATGATACTACGGTGATAGATCATGTTAACTCCCTTTGGTATGTTGACCTTAATACCTCTGCCTAGCAGAAAACATTTGAGAAACTATGGAAGTCCCTCATCCCCCCTAAAATCAAATACTTCAGGTGGTAATTAATGTTGGATAGACTCCCTATTAGGAATAACTTTGTTGCCTTTGACCTATGGTCTGTATGTAGGAAGCCTGAGACTATGCGGCACATCTTTTTTGATTGCATTTTTGTTAGAGAGGTCTGGCTAATGTTTGGAATCTCCATTATTGAACATGTTTGTACTCTTGATATTATTACTCGATTCATTCATGACCTCAAGAAGGATGCTAACCTGTTCTAGCAAATTCTTTCTTCTTTCATACTTTGGTTTATTTGGAAACTTAGTGTGAGATTTTGCCAAGATCAAGAGGCAATGGAAAGCACAAATAAGAGAGAATAAATAGATGATAGAAATAAATTGTATTCTATCAAGATGAAAATACTGATCAACTGGATCATCAATCATTACATACAATGAAAATGAGCCTGCTTATATAGGCGAGGCTATATGGATATGTGAGCACACAAACATGACATGTGGCTCAATAAGAAACAAGGGTAGGTAGAAATTAGGTGTGGGAAGGTAGGAGAAACAATATAATATTCGTTATGAGGTGGATCACCCACCGAAGGTGGAATTATCACTCCATAATAAGTGAATATGATAAAGTAGTAACAATATCAACACCATAAAAGGTGGAATTTCTCCTACATACACTATCCCAATGTGGCACAAACACCCGAGTGTCTCATACCCAAACTACTATAAAATGCATTTCCTAAGTAAACTTAAGTATAGTGTAATAATATCAAAGATGAATAATTATTTACACCAACACCCCCCCTTAAGTGAAACTTAGGGGAATGCAGTTAAGTCTACAATACAACTAAGAAATGCAAGATGGGTCCCAGCTACTAGGCCATGATAGGTACCCATGTACAAATGCAAATGCATGCAAACCAATGCAATGAAATCTCTCACAAAGCGGGGAAATAGAGAAAAACTCAATGGGAAAAAACCCTCCCCCAAAAGAGAGATGAAAACTAGATACAAAGAACTCTCATAGAAGTATGTGAAGGACAAAACCCCATGTGAGGAAAAATTCCCCCCGCCCCTCCCCCCCATATGAGAGAAGAAGAAGAAGAAGAAGAGAGACTAGGAAGCCACCCCTCAATGTGGAATCTGCACCAATGATAGAAGCTCCATGTATGAAGAAACTTCTCCATGAATGTCAAACAACATTCCTCCCCTTAGGAAGAAACAAAACCAAAGGTGTATCCATGAAGTCTCCCCAATCATTAAGGGAAGATTTATGAAAAGAACTCATGATGAATGGAATCTCTGAAAACTGCTCAAGTGTCCCCATGTCGATGTTGAAAGATACCCCCTCCAAAGGTGGTAAACTATGCCACACTACTGAAAAAGGCACTCTAAGATCTAGTGGAGATGTTTGTAGAACATGTCCCAAAGACTCACGTGTCTCCTCAAAAGATAAATAGACCTCCTCCAACTATTGTACATAAGTATCCACAATCATGTCAACCTCAAAAGAATGATCATGTAGAGAATAAACAAGAGGGTCAGAGTGTGCCCTCACAACAATAGAAGAAGGATCATCTTCATCAAAGAGAAGATGAATATCATCAATGATGTGTCCCAAATCTCCAATGTAGGATTCCACAAACAAACCTGCAATGTCTGTCAAGTAATCATCCCATGAATCTGAAGCTGGAAGACAATGAATATCCTACTGCACTGAATCAAATGAAGGAAAAATGGTCGCACTATCCACATCATTAGGTGCAATAGGTGATGTGATATCAATATGAGGAGATGAAATACAAGGCTCAAGAACAGGTTCACATGTGAGAATCCCCATGTTCAAGTGCCCAAAGTTCTCCTCAAAATCTGAACCATCACAAGAAGTGTGATAATCATGTGTAGAATCATCAAATGTGAAATCATCATCATCAACAAAATCTGAAAAGGAGTATAATCAAGATGCATGATCAACCACCCCAGTCGCAATGATATCTCTAGTCTCCAAGTCTCTAATGAAAACTGACTTGGGTGTGAACTCCACAACTCTCTTAGTTGCGCCATGTGTGATTTGATAGATGGAAAGGAGATTGTTTGTCAAGTGGGGTACACACAACACATCATTGAAGGAGTTATCCCCAATGTCAATAGATCCTTTCCCAATCACATCCATGTATGTATGATTGCCCATCAAAATCTACGGCATGGTGCAAGGCTCAAATGTAGAGAAGTGGAAGTTGATGAATCATCCTTCTTGTAGACATTAGGCAAATCAATGTTATGCTTTTTGAGGATATGTGTGAGCTCATCAATTTTCTTAGAATGGCAATGACACTCCTCATGTCCAAACTTTTTACAATAGGCACAAGTAGGTCTCTCCCTCTTTGGTGAGTTATCCCTCTTGGAAGAGGATGAATCTCCTTGTTGTGGAGGGGATGATGCTTTGTCCTTAGGCTTTGATTGCCATTTCTTCTTGTTTGAGTTTTCCTTTCCTTGATTTCCTTTGTTCCCTTGATTTGCCACTAATGCTTGCAACTTAGAAGCCTTAAGAATGCCCATGCTTATCAACTTAGTTTCTTCCATCATCAACATTTCAGTGAAAGCATCAAATGTAGGCATTGTGTAGCTTGAACCCATTGTCATCCTATGGGTTTGGAAACTAGAAACAAATACTACATATTCTTGTGGAAGCTTGCCCATCAAGTTTAAGATCAATTGAGTATCCTTCTTATCAATGCCAGAATCCTTGAGTTGTCCCCTCAACTCATTTTCCTTAGTGACATAATCTTGTATAGTATCAAAGTTCTTGGGATCTAACATGGTGAGATCACTATCAATTTGATATCTCTTAATCTCATCAACTTGACCATACAAGTCTTGAAACTTTTGCCAAACATCCTTGATTAGAGTACACTTCTCAATATGAAAAATGAGATCCTTTGATACATACTTTCTTAAGGTACCAATTGCCATGATATTTTTAGTGAGCCAATCCAAGTGACCAACTGGATCAACCTTAGGATCAGCAGGAGCAACAATAATTTCATCAATATAATGAGTTAGTCCTTTTTCCATGAGTTTACTCCATGCATCAATTTTCCAAGTAGCATAATTATGAGGAGTTAATAGAGGAAACTTAGAAGAACCCATATCAACAAAAAGGAAGGAACACAAGAGCACAAAAGCACAAGAGACACCCCCCAAATTCACTCAATCAAAGTACCCCTCAAAAAATGATGATTTTGTCACTTTATATGTAGTGCATGTACAATAGGTCACTTGCAAAAAATGGCAAGGTGGACTTCTGATTTTGTTTTACAACTGCCCCAATAGGCTGAGAACTACAAAGCAAAAGATCAAAAAGATAAATTTATGCAATACAAATGCCAAATTGGCCAAATAAGACCATATGATGAAAGTACAATTTCTACCCAAAATTGCAGAAAACTGATAGCAGATTATGAAAGTAGATGAAAAATTATGCACTTTAAAAAAAATGGCACCTGAAAAGGAGTCCATATGAGCACAAATGAAGCCTCCAAAGTTGTAAAAATTGGGATTTCATGATTTTCGAAAAACCTGTATTCGAAAATCCAAAAACTTCTGCATCATTGTACAAATCACAAAATTCTACCCCAAAACAAAAACAATTGCTCGAAAAATGGAGTCCGGATGAGTGAGATATCACTATTTGAAAATTGCCTACAAAATTATAATTTCTAGATAGTTTCTGTCGTGGCTTCAAACTTCAAATGCCTCTAGATTTAGCCTCCGAAGTCCGATTTGGATGAAACAAAAGGAAATAATAACTTTCTTGGACCTCCTCAATCCAATGGTGATCTCATATTCGACCCATCAAGCTTTAATAATAACCTACAATAGAAATCTCCAAAATGCAAACCTCAAATAGCATCAAATTTCTCTCAATTGGCAAACCAATGACACTCTAATGGCTCTGATACCATGTGAGATTTTGCCAAGATCAAGAGGCAATGGAAAACACAAATAAGAGAGAACAAAATAGATGATAGAAATAAACTGTATTCTATCAAGATGAAAATACTGATCAACTGGATCATCAATCGTTACATACAATGAAAATGAGTCTTCTTATATAGGCAAGGCTATATGGATATGTGAGCACACAAAATTGACATGTGGCTCAATAAGAAACAAGGGTAGGTAGGAAATAGGTGTGGGTAGGTAGGAGAAACAATATAATATTCCACATGAGGTGGATCACCCACCGAAGGTGGAATTATCACTCCACAATAAGTGAATATGATAAAGTAGTAACAAGATCAGCGCCATAAAAGGTAGAATTTCTCCTACACACACTATCCCAATGTGGCACAAACACCCAAGTGTCTCATACCAAAACTACTATGAAATGCATTTCCTAAGTAAACTTAAGTATAGTGTAATAATATCCAAGATGAATAATTATTTACACCAACAATTAGAAATGAGGAAAAATTCCAAGGTACTGATAGGACTCTTACTGGGTTTTCTAAGAAACTCACACATTATAAAATTGTTGTGCAGGTATGCTTTTTGATGAATGTTGAGAGGGAGAAGCTACTGCATTTCCTCAGGCATACCCGGGCAACCATGTTCATATATGAGATGAAGGATGGCTTTGAATGGGCTAGAATTGCGGAGAACCAGTCTACATTCGATGAGGCTCTAAAGAAGCTGATCAAGAAACTCAAGGAAAACAGAGGTCCCTACTTTGATAAGTTTGAGATGTTTACCCAGGTCCTGGAGCAGAAGAAGGTGGTGTGGATGGAAGGCCCACAAGGATGGACAACATGGTTGGAAAACCAGGATGAGATTCTATAATAGGTGTTTAGTAACTCTTTAGTTGATGTTTATGGATCACTGTATATACTCTCTCTCGTAACTTTTTTTTTTGGTAGGAGGATGTCTATGTTCAATTGGATAATCTCTCTGGTTGATGGCTGAGGCTCTGCCTCCCATGCTCATTTTTGTATAAACTCTCCTTATTTTGGTCTTTCGATATTTAATATAAAAAAATATATCAATTGTAATTTTACTTTTTTATATTCACAATTCATATTTTATTAAAGATATTTGAAATAATACAGTTGAAAGACTATAAATTAATATTAATATTCTTTCTTTTAATTAATTATTCTTCACAAATTTATATAATCTAATATTTTAACTTGTCTTTTGAATCTAAGTAAAATCATGATCTTACCAATCTTTCAAAGAGGGTTCTTAATGTAAAATTATATAGAATTTTATTTATATTTCAAAACATTAGTGGTATATATTGTTTTCTCTAATTTCAATTTGGCATCTTCATATTTGTTATGCAAAAGTTAGCTTATTGATCTGACAAATGGACATATTATGATAAATAAATGTTAAATGGAAATAAGAATAGATAAGTAAAGCCCACAATTACTTTTAGGGAGTTATGAAGATAAGTTGATTTTTTTCACTATTAATTTTCTTTCATAGAATATAAGTTTGTTTTATTTTATTTATTTATTTTAAAGCTTTATATACTTTTTTATCATAAATTTTAATACTCTTTTATTTTTATGACTAATATTGGATGAGGTATTTCAAATAATAAAATTGAATGACATTCATAATTAATACTTATAAATTTGTATTCATACTTTTGTTTTTAATCAATTATTATTCATAAATTCATAACATCTTATGTAAAAACTTATTTGAAAATAAATATTATCATGACGATGACAACTTTGCAAACAAGATTTTCAATAAAGATTTTAAAATTTCATCTTGTGTGGTATTGATGATATACTATATAGTAATCTAAAATCAATAGTCATTTATTTTAGGAAATAGTTTTTAATTATAACCTTGAGGAAGTGATTTAGGTAAATTGTAGAAATAAAATCTATTAGAAAATTTAACCATAAAGGAATATTAATTAGCTAAAATTTCAAGTTAATCTTTCAAATGTATCTATGACCACACTACACCAAATAAAAGTTGAATTTTCCTAAATTAGATTAGATAAATAATATATTATGTACATAAATGTATATAAATTTAAATTTTCTAATTCACAATATTCCAATGGTAACTATTAAAATAATACAAGTTTGATATAAATGTGAAATGATTAAATAAATATGAACATTAATTAGTAAAGACAAAATAATTGTGGTAATGTACAAAATATTTGTGGTAATGTACAAAAGACCAAAGAGAGAATGGTGAGATGAATATAGAAAGAAATAAGCACAAAATAAAAAGTTATAAAGAATAAAGATCATAAAGAAAAAAATCATTAGAATTAGAACAAAAATTATGCTTGTAGCTAGCATTACAAAATTAAAAAAAATTCCAAAATTATGAAACATGAACATATATTTAATTTCTTGAAAATTAAGTATAATAATAAAATCCCATATAAAGTAGGAATTTTGACAAATATGGAAAGTGAACACGTGTATAGATGTTATGATATTTGAAGTAACAAGTTTTGTGAGAGCTTGAAATTTAATAAAAAGTACATGTGTAGAAGCTGGCATAATGGTAAATTAAAATCTATAACAAATCTAGGTATTAGGGAAGCATAATAAATGTGTGGTAATAGTGATCAAATATAAGAGAAATTCTATGACTCCATATTCTAATATGGAGAAAAAGATAAATTTAGAAAAATAAAAGAAAATAATGAAAATGAAAATCTAGAGATGAATCCAAAGGTAAGTATGGTGGGAAATTGTTTATGTTATTCGTATTAGCATTCCATTTTTTTTAATTCGTTGTTTTTCAATTATTTTTTCATTAATTAGAATAATGAATTTTTTCTTTTGATTTTTGATTTTTTATTTTTTAAATAGTTAAGATGTATGATTTTTCACTTTCTAAATTATAGAAATTATTTTTCTCCAATCTACTTAGCTCAAATATTTTGCATCTTATTATTAGATTTCATGGATTCTATTAAAATAATACAAGTTTGATATAAATGTGAAATGATTAAATAAATATGAGCATTAATTAGCAAAGACAAAATAATTGTGGTAATGTACAAAAGACCCAAGAGAGAATAGTGAAATGAATATAGAAAGAAAGAAACACAAAATAAAATATATAAAGAATAAAGATTATAAAGAAAAAAATCATTCAAATGAGGGGAAAAAATTATGCTTGTAGCTAGCACTACAAAATGAAAAAAAAAACACTCCAAAATTATTAAATATGTAGACAAATTTTCTTTCTTGAAGATGAAGTATAATAATAAAACCCCATATTGAGTAGAAAAGTTGACAAACATGGAAAGTGAACATATTAATAGATGGTAATAATGATTAAAGATAAGTGAAATCTTATGAATCTATATTGTAATATGGAAAAATAAATGAGAATAAAATAAAATTAGGTTTCTTTAAGTTTTTTATATTTTTATATATATTTTCTTAATATAAATTGTGATTCTACCTTTTTATATTGACAATTCATATTTTATTAAAGATATTTGAAATAATACATGTTTTGATAAAGATAAACAGGTTATTTGAAATAATACAGTTGAAAGACTATAAATTATTATTAATATTCTTTCTTTTAATTAATTATTTTTCACAAATTCATATAATATAATATTTTAATTTGACTTTTGAATCTAAGTAAAATCATGATCTTACCAATCTTTCAAAGAGGTTCTTAATGTAAAATTATCTATAGTTTTATTTGTATTTCAAAACATTAGTGGTTTATATTATTTTCTCTAATTTTAATTTGGCATCTTCATATTTGTTATGCAAAAGTTATCTTATTGATCTTACAAATGGATATATTATGATAAATAAAAGTTAAATAGAAATAAGAATAGATAAGTAAAGCCCACAATTACTTTTATGGAGTTATGAAGATAAGTTAATTCTTTTCACTATTAATTTTCTTTCATAGAATATAAATTTGTTTTATTTAATTTATTTATTTTAAAGTTTTATATATTTTTATATCATAAATTTAAATTCTCTTTTATTTTTACAACTAATATTGGACTAGAGGTATTTCAAATAATAAAATTGAATGACATTCATAATTAATACCTATAAATTTGTATTCATACTTTTGATTTTAATCAATTATTCTTCATAAATTCATAACATCTTATGTAAAAACTTATTTGAAACAAAATATTATCATGACCATGACAACCTTGCAAAGAAGATTTTCATTACAGATTTTAAATTTTCTTTTTGTCTGTGGTATTGATGATGTACTATATACTAATCGAAAATCAATATTCATTTATTTTAGAAAATAGTTTTTAATTATAATCTTGAGGAAGTGACTTCCGTAAATTGTAGAAATAAATTCGATTAGAAAATTCGAGTACTGATTAACTAAAATTTTCTCTCTTAACTTCACATCTTCATATTTGTTATGCAAAAATTAACTTGTCAATCTTTCAAATGTATCCATGACCATATTACAACAAATAAAAGTTAAATTTTCTTAAATTAGATTAGATAAATAAAATATTATGTACATAAATGTATATAAATTTGAATATTCTATTTCACAATATTCCAATTTTAACTATTAAAATAATACAAGTTTGATATAAATGTGAAATGATTAAATAAATCTGAACATTAATTAGAAAAGACAAAATAATTATGGCAATGTACAAAATATTTGTGGTAATGTACAAAATACGGCGAGATTAATATAGAAAGAAAGAAGAACAAAATAAAACGTATAAAAAATAAAGATCATAAAGAAAAAAACATTCGAATGAGGAGAAAAAATTATGCTTGTATTGAAAAAAAAAATCCAAAATTATGAAACATGAAGATATTTTTTCTTTCTTGAAGATCAAGTATAATAATAAAACCCCATATTAAGTAGAAAAGTTGACATATATGGAAAGTGGACATGTTTATAGAAGTACAATATTTGAAGTTACATAATATTTTCTAGTACTATTGCAATCTATTGTATTCAGTTTTGTTAACTCATTATTATTTAATTATTTTTTCATCAATTAGAATCTTATATATATATATATATATATATATATATATATATATATATATATATATATATATATATATTTCAAATTTTAAATAGAACTTAAGATGCATGATTTTTAACTTTCTAAATTGTAGAAATTGTTTTTCCTCCAATCTAATTGACTCTTATTATCCTTATTATGGGATTTCATAGATCCACTATGTAAATAAATGTTTTTAGGCAAATTTTTAGGTACATTAAAATAATATTTACATTTTCTTTTCAAATTATTTGGAATCCATATCTTGCAAAGCTTTAAATAAATAAATAGATATAATATTTAAAAATAAGAAATAATAATATTATTTTAGTTAACTTAATATAATTTAATAATATAAAAACTAGATAATAAAATAATATTATCAATAATATAGTATATTATATAAAAATTAATACAATAATATTATACTATAATTATATTAAATTAATAATATAATAATTAAAATACACTAATAATATTTTGGAGATGTTTTGATTATAATTGCATGGATGAGTAATGAAAATTTTGGTCCAATAAATTTAAACTTTTTTTTATTTGATATATGTTACAAGTAACTACAATGACAAATAAATTTTGTCTTCATTATTGAAAGTAGTGAAAATATTTTGATACTAATTAATTGTGAAAATCTTGTTAGTTACCATTACAAGGTAACTACCATGACAAGTGAGTGAAGAAGTAATATTAACTGAATAATAAAAAATATATTCTCTAGCATTATTGATATTCCATTATTATATAATAAAAATTATTCTCTAGCATTATTGATATTCCTTTATTGAATAACAGCAATGTATTGTATAATATTCAACTAGGATTATACATATTTACTGATATTATTGTCATTATTGAATTAACTAACTTAAAAAATATTAAGATTACCAAATGCATTCATTATAATTATAGATCAATTATAATTATAGTTAGGGTTAGAATTATAGTTCATTTAGGGTTATGTTTATGTTCAATTAACTTAGTAGTATAGTTTAATTAGGAGTAGCGTTGAATTAGGGTAAGGACTATAATTCAATTAGTGTATAATTAAAGTTATAAAAGAAATTTTTTATTATAGTTCAAACATAATTAGGGTAAGGGTTAGGTATAAAGTTAAATTGGAGTTAGGGTTAAGGATCAATTAAGCTTCTAGGCAAAACTTTTGATTTAGGGTTAGGGTTAAATTATGGCTAGGATTCAAAGAGGTTAGGAATACAATTCAATAAAAAAAAAATTTATGCACATTAAACTAATATTTATATTGTTTAAATTTTCTTTTCAAATTATTTAGAATCCGTATGTTTTAAAGATTTATATAAATAAATAAATAATTATATAATATTAAAAATGTGAATTAATAATATTATTCTTGTTGGTGTAAATAAATATTCATCATGGATATTATTACACTTTACTTAAGTTTACTTAGGTACATGCGTTTAACAGTAGTTTGGGTATGAGACACTTGGGTGCTTGTACCACATCGGGATAGTGTGTGTAGGAGAATTTTCATCTTTTATGGTGTGATCTTGTTGTTACATTCCACCTCATGTGGAATATTATATTGTTTCTCCTACCTACCCACACCTATTTCCTACCTACCCTTGTTTCTTATTGAGCCACATGTCATCTTTGTGTGCTCACATATCCATAAGTTGTGCCTACGTAAGAAGGCTCATCTACATTGTTTGTATGGGCAATCATTGAACATCTTGTAATGATCTAGTTGATCATATTTTGCATCTTGATAGAATATAGTTTATTCCTATCATCTATTTTGTCTCTCTTATTTGTGTTTTTCATTTCCTCTAGATCTTGAAAAATTATCACATGTCATCAGAGCCATTATAGTGTCATTGGTTTGTCAATTGAGAGAAATTTGATGTTATTTGGGGTTGTATATTTTGGAGCTTTCTATTGCAGGTTATTATTGAAGATAAATGGGTCAAATTTGAGGTTACTGTTGGATTGAGGAGGTCCAAGAAAGTCAATTTTTTCTTTTGTTTCATCCAAATCGGACTTCGAAGGTCAAATCTAGAGGCATTTGAAGTTTGAAGCTATGACGGAAATTTTTCAAAAATTATAATTTTGTAGACAATTTTCAAATAGTGATAACTCACTCATCCGGACTCCTTTTTTCCATCAATTTTTTTAGTTTTGGGGTATAATTTCATGATATGTACAGTGGTGTAGGATTTTTTTGATTTTAGGATATAGGTTTTTCTGAAATTGTGAAATCCCAATTTTTATAACTTTGGAGGCTTCATTTGGGCTCATATGGACTCCTTTTTAGGTGCCGGTTCTTTTAAAGTGCATAATTTTTTGTCTACTTTCATAATATGCCATTAGTTTGCAATGATTTTGAGTGGATGTTATACTTTCAGTATTTGGTCATTTTGGCCTATTTGGTACTTTTTTTTTTCTTGGATCTCAGTTTAGATCACTAGTAGTATTTGTTGAAGTCTTTTATATCTCATTTTGAGAAGTTATAAAGTTGAAATAAGAAGTCCACTTTGCCATTATTTGAAAGTGCCAACATGATCTTTTTATGGGGGGTCAGTTGTTCATTTATATCTCTTGGTGAAATTCCATTCGGAGGCATCTTCATCTGTAGTATTCTACTGGGCTTCTTTGTTGGTGGCATCATTTTCATGGTCCCACATTTGAATATTTTATCATGTTGTATTCTCTTGCTTGAGAAATGTTGTACTTGCACTATCATAAAGTGTCACACCTCTTTGTATCTTGTCATTGTTGACTATTTGATGTAATCCTCTTTTACAAGTAGATTAGGAATATCTCGTGAGACTTAGTGCATGGCTCCAGTTGAGACTTAGGTTATACACATTTGTGCATGGCTCCCATGAGACTTGGATTGTACCAATATTTCTACCATTTATGAGTATCCAGATGATGCTCAAAGGAGGTTGTCTCCATGCCTGATCCTCTTTTTGTTTCAGCGAGTGATTCATCGTCATCGACTTGGTACCTAGTTTTGTCACACTTTGACATTTTTGGTGCAGCATTGACTCTCTTTCTTCCTTATGGGGAGGTATTTTGGTCATCATTATTGGACCATCTTTGCAGGAGACTTGACATTGAGGGGGGGCTGCATGGTCTCTTCTTCTCTCTTATGGGGGGGACAAATTTTGTTCTTCTCATTCATCATTGAGAGCATTGTGTGCTTTCTTTTTCTCTCTTTTGGGGGGGATTTTTTTCCCATTGTTTTTTTCTCTCTTTCTCCATTTGTGGGAGATTGCATTTGCATTTGTACATGGGTACCTAACATGGCCTCGTAGCCGAGACCCATCTTGCATTGCTTAGTTGCATTGTAGACTTTAGTGCATTCCCCTAAGTTGAACTTAAGGGGGGGTGTTGGTGTAAATAAATATTCATCATGGATATTATTATACTTTACTTAAGTTTACTTAGGTACATGCATTTAATAGTAGTTTGGGTATGAGACACTTGGGTGTTTGTGCCACATTGGGATAGTGTGTGTAGGAGAATTTCCACCTTTTATGGTGTGATCTTGTTCTTACATTCCACCTCATGTGGAATATTATATTGTTTCTCCTACCTACCCACACTTATTTCCTACCTACTCTTGTTTCTTATTGAGCCACATGTCATGTTTTTGTGCTCACATATCCATAAGCCTTGCCTATATAAGCAGGCTCATCTACATTATTTGTAAGGGCAATCATTGAACATATTGTAATGATCCAGTTGATCATATTTTGCATCTTGATAGAATACAGTTTATTCCTATCATCTATTTTATCTCTCTTATTTGTGCTTTCCATTTCCTCTATATCTTGGCAAATTATCACAATTTTAGTTATCCTCATGAAATTTAATAATTTAAAAATTGGATAGTAAAATAATATAGTACATATTATATATAAAAATATTATACAATAATATTATACTATAATTAGAATAAATTAACGATCCAGTAATAATATTGTGGAGATGTTTTTTATTATGATTACTTGAATGAATAATAAAAATTTTGGTCATATAATCTAAACTTTTTTTTATTTGATATATGCTACAAGGTAACTATCATGACAAGTGAGTGAAGGGCTAATATTAATTGAATAATAAAAAAATATTCTCTAGCATTATTGATATTCCATTATTGAATAATAAAAAATGCATTAATCTAAAATTCAAGTAGGATTACACATATTTACAGATGTTATTGTTAAGATTGAATGACTAACTTAAAAAAATCCAAAGATTATCCAATACATTCATTATAGTTATAGCTCAATTATAATTATAGTTAGGGTTAGGATTATAGTTCAATTAGGGTTAGATTTATGTTCAATTAGCTTAGTGTTAGAGTTTAATAGGGAGTAAGTTAGGACTATTGATTCAATTAGTGTTTAATTAAAGAAAATAATTTTTGAGTTAGGGTTAAATTATGGTTACAGTTTAAACATGGTTAGGATAAGGATTAAATTAGGGTAAGGGTTAGCTATAAAGTTAAATTGGAGTTAGGTTTAAGGATAAATTAGGAGTATAGGCAAAATTTTTGATTTAGGATTAGGGTTAAATTATGCTTAGGATTCAAAGAGGTTAGGAATACAATTAAATTATGATTAGAGAATAATTGGAACTACAGACACAACTTTTATTAGAGTTAAAATAGGGTTAGGGTAAGGGCTAAGATTAGTGTTCAATTTAGGTTAGGGATTATTATGATAACATTCACTTAGTATTATAGTTAGGGTTCCATTAAGATTATAGCTTAATTAGGGTTAAGATTCAATTAAAGTTATACTATTGATTTCTTGAAGTTCAGTCAAAAGGTAGAGAAGAAAGAAAAAAATTGCAATATGCCATGCAACACAAGGTAAAGAAAAATATGCAAATATAGTGCACCTCATAATGGACCTTGAGGAAAATACTTCTTTAGCCCTACAACTAGAGAAATTAGAGAAAATTAGGCTCAAAACTAAGTTAAATGATGCTTTGACAAAGATAGATGCTGAACAAAAAGAAAAAAAGACCTAGGCATGAAGTTATTGGCCAATGAGCAAGAATTGGTGCAAGCCCAAAAATCCTCTCAAATGCTTATAATGCAAAATGAAATCTCCAACATAATTCACAAATGGGGTAAGGTAGACTCATTAATGAAATAACTAGAATATGTAGACCCAAACAAGCACTAAAAGGGTGGCCCGAGAGTTGACTGAAGGCTTTGATAGATACAAAAAACTAGGCCAAACAAACTACAGTGCCTACTTTGTAGATGACAAACCATGAGTTGGCGCAAGAATGCGAATAAAATTCAAGTTGTTTAAAAAATATAACTAAACTACAGTAGGAAGGGCAAGATAAATATCTATAGATCCAATAGCTATACACAACCCAATTTTCTCCATATGCTTCACAATTTTAACACCTCCTCTTGGGGCAAGATCAAAACTATCATGGTCTCTTTAATTCCATCCTTTCAATTAATTTTATATTCTCAAAATTTGAGCACCGACATAAGCTTAGTAGTGGAGTGGATCTTAAAGAGCATCGCCCTAAAGGTAGCTAAGTCAAAATTGCTGATTGAAAAGTTGTATGTTGCACCAAACAATTTTTTGGTACCTATAGGGATTATTGACATGACATGATTTGAGTTTTAAGTGCTTTGATTGGTGATGATTTGATTCGATTCCTAATTGGTAATGGTGATATATCTTCTTGTTTGAGGATCAAGGTTATTTTGTCTTTTGACAACTCATGATATGCATTAATGAGTTTTTTTATTATGTGAGCACTTTGATTGATTGTCATGTAGAGGATACTTTAATCATGATGTAATGGATGGTTTGGTTATAATTTTAGTGGGAGATTTTGATAGTGATTATGTGGTAGTATAAGATTGGTTCTGCGTAGTTTGTTTGATACTTTTTTCACTTCTTTTATTAGAGATCTTGTTTTACTTAATTCTTAGACATTTTAATTGTATGTGTGTAGAACTAGATGATTTTTATTTAGGAGATGGTTATTATGATGCTATGAAGAGCTTAGTATCATTGCTCAGTGGGAGCTTGTGGCAGTGATGTGTTTTCACCATTAGATGGTGGATGATATTCTTCATGTGCAAATATTAAAGGATATCTAAGAGCTTATTGTTTTATAAGGGTCTTTCACATTTGTAGGTACACTGGTAGGATATGGTGACCTTAATGATATTTGAGAATGTGGACATCTTTGAGGATTCATGGACTCCTTTGCTTCAAATGTGTGGTTTATACGTTCCTTTGACTTGTTATCCTTGTTTAGTAGGATGGTTGTTATTATGACATTATACACTCTTGATTCTAGATTAGAGTTATGACAAGATATGGTTATTTGATAGCTTCATAAGGAGCATGTTATCTCATAGGAGGGTATGGTTAGATCACATTGTGATGTTTATGTTCTTGATTCTGTGGTTGGAGTTTTGACATTAATCTTGATTGGTTCTCTTGGTATTGGGTACATGATCATTTATTTGGTCACTTCATGATAGTGCAATTTTGGATTTAGATTTTGGAATGGATTTACTGGTTAAAGGTAGTCATGGATACATGGAGACTTAAGAAATGCTAGCATTCTCTCGTCATTAGAGACATGTGTTGAGATGGTTGATGGTTTTAGAAAAAAGAGTGAGGAGTATACACATAGTATATGAACTGGAGAGGAGATTGTTCTTTGTGTGTGTCATGATGAATTGGATAGCTTTATGAGCATTCTCATTCCCCATTCTTTTTCTACTCGATAATTTAGTACTTGAGAGGCATTGGCCATTTTTCCTTTTAGGTGCATTGTGTTTATGCTTACCTTTCATAGATAAGGATCTTAAGCTATTTATAGATGGTTAGTTTTGAAGGATTCATTTTGAGAGATGTTTGATATTGGTTATCTCCTTGTGCATTTGAGTAGTTGTTAGAATGTTATTCATTGATGAATTGCTTTAAGATATGGTTTATTGGGCTTATTCACTACAATTGGGAATAGTATTGGTTTGATCTTCTTGGTTATGAGAGACTTACATTGTTGGAAGAATGCTACAACTACGTGCTTAAGAAATATTTGAGAGATGTGTTGTCATTGATGTCAACATATTTATCTATCTATGACAGTGATGTAGTGAAGTTTAGCGAGTTAGTTTGTTTAGTATGTTGAAGATCACAGTTTGTGGATTAAAGGGTTTGTGGATAGTTGTGTATAGTTGATTCAGTTCAAGTTTCAAAGGTCCACATGAAGATTTGATTGAGTTATGGGTATTTGTGTTGTGGCTAATTTTTTAGTTGTTTGGTGATGACAGTGTTCAGTATTTTGATCTGCATTGCTCTGCATTGTTATATCTTGTTTTGTGGATTTCAAGGTATGTTTGGGATGTTGGTGTGTATACTCAATTCAAGTGGTTCGTGGCTTGGAGGTTTTCAAGTGATTTTTCAAGGTTGACAATCATTACAGTTAGTGTTCCTAAGGTTCGGTATGATGATGCTAATGATTCTAGTAATTTGTGTTGGTGCATGTTGTGACATTTACACACATCACCCCAGCACAAATAGGGTCCCCTCTTTTATTAGCTTTGTTGTCATAGATTAGTGTAGTTTAAAGTGTGTGTCTCTTAAAATTCAAAAATCCAAAAAAAATTAAAATTTTTTTAAAATTTTAAAAATATCCAAAAATTCAAAAAATTCAAAAATTAAAATTTTTTGAAAAAATTAAAAATTGAAAATCATAAAATTTTGGTAAGGCATATAAAATAAGCAGTGCCTTTCAGTAGCATTGCTGCTTTTAAGAAGTGCCTTTCAGTAGAAACAGTGCCTTTCAATAGAAGTGTAGCAGTGCTTCTTTTAAGTAGTGCCACCTCATGCCACTTCTGCTTTTAAGCAGTGCTCATTAAATTTTTTTAAGCACTTCTTTTTGAAAGCATTGCATGCTTCATTCATTGCTCATCATTTCTTTTTAGCAATGCAAGTCACTTAAAACTCTTTCAATATTCAATTGCACAATGAGTAAAGCATTAAATGATTGAAGCAATCAAGTATTAATCAGTTATGTAAAAGCCATGAACCTGTGATGAATTATTTAGTCAAGTTGGCGATTATAGAAAATAAAGCAATCATTTAATGTCGTTTGTGACGAGTTGTGCATTCAAGGGGAGGGTTCGATGTGGTCAAACAAGGATATTAAATCATTGATCGATTATATTCAAATGCCATGACTTGGAAATGAAGCATTTTATAAAAGTGGTCATTTAAAATTCGCAATTCATATCGACCAAATATTGAATGAAGGCGTTCGAGGTGTTTATCTCAACTAAGGTATTAATGACAAGGACTACAATGCAGCGTAGTTCCTGTCAAAGTTGGCAGGGTGTTTTTGTTAAAAATGATCTGTAATTGGTATCTTGTGTGCTTGGATATCAGACTTACAAATTGCAACACACCTTATACATTCAGTAAGCCTGTACCAACCTAAACTTGGATATCTTAAGCTTCCCTTTAGTTATTAATTTGCACTTGCTGTACTTTTTAAGGTATTCATTTTCAAAGAACTTGGATATCTTAAGCTGCCCTTTAGTTAGTATTATTAATTTGCACTTGCTATTCATTTTCAAAGAACGATTTGTGATCCACAACTAACCTACATAAAAATTAAATCATGCTTTACATTGAAATATACTGTTTCGATTCATCGTTTGCAGGAAAACAATGCACAGCTAAGAGGCTACGGTGGCTGAAATAAAATGGCCTCCCAAACATTTTAAAAGGGCAGATTTGATTTTGCAAGGTGGATTTTATGACGTTCAAGTTGCACTATCTTAAGGGTGTCCATCTAAGCATAAAGGATGGAGGATTTTTGCTAGATGTTTCAGCTTCAGCTGCCAGGTAGCCGTGAAGTAAAAAGTGGAAGCATTAACAATGCACACGAACTGTTTGACACGATATATGGAAGAAATGAAGAATATAAGCGTTTGGGAGCAATGGACAATTGAGGTCACAGACAGTTTAGGGGCGCACTCACAGTCCTTCAGAAGGAGATCGCTTTAGTATTCTACCATACTAAAGCGATCTCCTTCGGTCCTCGACATTTCGTACTTTCTAACCGCAGACAAAATTTTACTATCTCAGAAATTTTGAAGTCAGAAGTCGCTCGCAAACTTAATGAGCAGTTGAAGCAACTAGGCGTCGCGTCGTTTGTGGAGAATCTTAAAAGCAATCGCATGGAGCGCTTACAGTAAAACTACGGCATATAAGTCATCGGCAGATTTGTCGTAGAAGATCTACCTCATGGCCTTTCCTGTATGTTGGTAAGAGATGGTCGTTTCCTTGTAAAAGTCGTCCGCACTTTTGACGATGTAGGAAATAAAAAAGGTAACGGAAGAAATCAACCACAACCCTTTGTTGAACGAAATCTTGAAAGCTATGTTGAAATTGCAGAATCAGTTGCAACTCTGGGTTTTGAAAGAAATCAGGCTGGCACTGGGGAGTCGCTGTGAGTCTGCAGTAGAGAACTTATCTCCTTTTAAGGTAAGGCGGGAAGCTGGCAGCCGGATATACAAGATCAGAATTCATATCCTGGAGTTGCTTGGTAAATATATGATCGACAATAAAGAAGACCTATCTCCGGCTTCTACTACACAGCATACACAGGAAATTGAAGCCGATAATAAAGGATTCCTACCTGGTTCTACAAGGAATGATATATGATTACTGTGCTATGTCCGGCTTCTACTACACAGCATACACAGGAAATTGAAGCCGATAATAAAGGATTCCTACCTGGTTCTACAAGGAATGATATATGATTACTGTGCTAACGGGCGTAGTTGCCGTCATACGTTTTCATGAACAACTACATGCAATGCACATAACACCCTATTGTCCAAAAAACTTACCACCTGTATCTGTAGCCTGCATTCCATGCAGATTAATTTTTTGTTGCCTCGTAATGTTGAAGAGGAGCTGACAATCTACAACACCCAACAAACCTCTGCTCACGTTCAGACTCCTCAATATTGGTGCGTTCTCCCATATGAAAAACGGTGTTTTCTCTCTGACAATCTGCTTTCGTCGAATCCCAATCCAACGAGAATGAAACAAAACAGTCTCGTCTTCACAACTCATGCAGTCTGTTGAATTGATAGCCGTGCATGCCACAATCGAAGAACTGCCAAAATTAATTTTAGTTGAATGTCGATCAGTTTTTTTAATAAACATTGCAAAAGAGAAAATATTTTGAAATAATATTATGTTGTGATTTGCTGTGAAAGATCAATTTAATCACTGTTTAATTTTGAACCCTCTGTTATAGTTCCATGCTATGGCAGGAACTAAAAAATGGCCAGCGATTAATGGTGAATGGATTTTGAATGAATATAAGATAGAAATCAATCATTATATTTGATCGATTTCAAAATCGTTATTGCCTTCAGAAAGCCGATTCAACCTTCTGACATGACATTAGCTGATTACTGGACATTGGCAGATTATTTGCTAAAGGCGATCTAGTTAAAGCAATCGTCAAGGCAACTCATTATTTCATTGACAGTGACCTTGTGATGATTGGCAACGATTTTGTTTTATCACTTTCGATTTTGAGAGACTAAGAAAGACTACGATCTTCGTATCTATTCTCTTACGATTTTGGAAATGTTTATATACAGTGCCTATCACAGTGATTTCGGATTCTGATCAGCGAGATTGAACATCGAACTTGCCATAATGAATTCACCCCAGCAAACAGCGATTTGAGTTTTGATCTTCTTGAGGTGATTCTAATTTCAACATCAACGACTTCACCTTGGAGGCTAGGCGATTTCATAGAACTCAACAGTTTTGTCTCAGGCATACATCGAATTCACAAGGCACAACTATTACATGGTCATCACCGAGACAACGATTACTAGGCGATCTTATTACATTCTGCATTCAACAGACAAAAATTTTGAATGCAGCGAAATCACCTCTCCAATTGATCTCCAGTGCGCAGCAAGTTCACTTTGTGCATTGGTGAAGGTAATTCGAATTTTGAAACAGAAATTTCACCGCCAAGTGTAGCGGCTTAAAGTTTGATATGAGTGGTTGTACAACTAGAGTGATCGTCACATGTGTCCAATCAAATGTAATTGTATTATTGATCAAGCATTAAATGCTTTGCAATAGAGTTTCTATCTTGTAATCTTGGCCATTGATCTCAATTCAATCTGAGCCACTGAAATGTAATGAGAGCACTATAAAAGGCCCCACTTCTTCATTTGAAGGGTTAATAGTCAATAGTGATAATAGTCAATAGTTCAAGAATGGAGAATAGTGTAGCAAGTAGCAATTAGAGTAGACTAGGAGAAGGCAAAGATCGGTGCCAAGACATTGTTGCAAAAGACATGCAAACTTCATTGAAGATATGGTGAATTCTATACGTTAATTCAATAATTTGCATGGTCTCTACTTCTCAATTTAATTTCAAGTTATTTCTAAGATGAATGAAAGAACTATGTTTGATCAATGGTGAAATTCACATATCCATACTACTAACACCTTGTCACTGGTAACGTGCCTTGCATAGTCAACTGTAATCATTCAGCTACAACCTTAACCTTAATTATTTTGAGACTGTGAGTTGAGATCATAAAGAGAGTGGGATTGAGTGGGGTAGAGAGAGGGAGATAAATAAAAAGAGGTAATATTAGTAGAGAGATATAGAAATAAAGAGTGATAGGGATAGAGTAGGAGAGGGAGAGATAGGGATAGAAAGAGGAAGATATATCTAGAGATAGATATAACATTGGAAAGATCTATGTGGGATAAGAAAAGGAGTGTCATAGGTAGAGAAGGAAGAGAGATATGAGAAATATGGATAGAATTATAGTAAGGGAACTTATTGAAAGAGATGGATTGAAAGGGAGATAAAAGGGGAGGGGGAGAGAGAAAGATATAGCTAAGTAAATAGAGAGAGGGGAGAGCTCGGTATAGAGAGAGATTTTCTCCTAGGACAACTTGGAATTTGGTGTGCATAGGATCAAAGACAACAAGACAACCTTCAATGATGATTTATAAAAAAAACAATCTCATTAGTGTAACACGTCAATTCTAAATATTTCATTATTTGCTACTTTTAAAATATTTTGATTCTTTTTGGAGAAAAAAATGAAAGAAAAGCACTTTGTAGGCAAAATTTCTGAGTATTTAAAATTTTTAAAATGAAGGATTAACTTTAATGATTATAATTAATTTTGGGTCTACAATCTAATAAAATTACCTTGTTCATTTTGCAAGTCTCTAAATCACCTTTCCAACACCTATAAAAATCAAAAGTTTCAAAAGAAACACATAAGTTATGCCCATTTTACAAATGTATGGTTTTCATCCTAATTAAAATGGATATCCATTTCAGGAGGATATTTATTCTTTAAAACATGACATCACAACAATGACATTATGAAATAGATATTTATTACTAATAGATATCTATTTTGGTTTAGTATTTACAAATAAAATCTAAATTTTTTCTGATCCATACAAAAAGCCAAAGTAGAATCTGGTATGTTTAGTAAAGAAAAAAAATGTTTTTTTGCCCATTCCTATAGACCCACATGATATTTCACCCTTCCTTGTGTGTACTTGTAGTTGCTACTTTTATCTTGGAGGTGGGAATTGGGGCCTATATAGGTCTTGGTGCCCTTATTGTTGTAGGTTGTGGGTTAGAGGAGGACTCTGAGGCCTCTGCTATGTCCTTAGAGTATTAGATCTACACTTTTAGCTATTCCAAAATGTTTATTCCTCAAATTCTTCTCAACAACAAGGTTCTTTCGTTGTGTTCAACTTGGGGCCTCCTTCATCTCTTTCCCTAGGATTGACCTCTTCTATTATTTTTCAAGTCAGCCCTCCTCTGGTGTCTAGTAATGGTGGCATTGTCTCCTCTAGTGTAGGGAATGGGGGAACATTTTTGCCTTCAAATATTAATAAATTAACTCACAAATTTTCCCTAGTTGTTGCATCTAGTACTTTTCATCCTCGTAGATTTTCTCGTCCACTCCCTTGTAATAGCCACCCCCTATGGTGGTTTATTGAAAGGATGTGGTGGTAAATGAATATTTTTACCTTCATACGACTTTCATCTATTGATTCTAGTCTCTAACCTTCTTTATCATACCTTCTCCACTAGGTTGTCAATACTTGATGGTCCTTCAGTGTTAGTAAGATTTAACTTTTCTCTTATGGTAAATGTTTCTTTATTGCTTAGATTACTCATTTAAAGGATACTAATTTGATCTTGGGGTAGTTTTTGGGTTGGAGAGAGAATTATCTCTCTTAAGACCTGGACTAGTACCTTTCTCCCCCTTACCAAACCACTTAATGTGCTTTTGGTGTGGTTGTGGCTTCTAAATCTTCCCATGCATTTTTGGGACACATCTTGCTATGAATGCATTGGATGCTCTATTAATTAGTTTTTTAAGGTTGATGAGTCTCCTCCATTTGGGAGGCCTCCTCTCTATTCATCTCCTAGTGGAAATTTTTATTTTTACATCCCTTGGACAATTGTTCATGGATGGAGGAAAAGTAATTTGTCCTTTGTCTCTTCATCATGTCAAAAAGAGTAGTTTGTTCTTTGGGGTGAGAACCCTTAATTCCTATCATTTCTTAGCTTTTTACAAGTCCCCATTAGTTTATTGGCTAAGCTTGTACAACTAGAGTGATCCCCACATATACTTTCATGAACTTCTCGCAATGCGGTTTAAATTTCCTCACATCCTAGACATTTGTGAAGACTACCATTGAGACCCCTACGATAAAGGGTTTCGACAATGATGACATATCAGGAGGTTTGTTAAATCAAAGTATGATGTTGACTATTAGAAAGGTTGGGTGGAAGAGTTTTATCACAAAGGTAAGAGAATATATCACCATACCAAAACAAATCAAGACCAATAGCACATATGAGCTTGGATGAAGGGATCTTATATGTGGGGTCCAAGAGATTTTCCGCTAAGAATTCCCATTGGGACATATTCTATGGAATGTCGATCAAAGAAGCTATGAGGATTTTTTTTGTTTTTGTTTTACACATAAATGTTATAATATTTAATTTGTATATTATAGTTTCTTAGTGACCTTGATCGTGTTAGACCATTGATGAGAGCTTATAGCTTACAATGAATAAAAGACCAAAAGGAATACATAAAGTCCAACAAATTAAACTATTTAAGAGAGATGATTCTCATATAACCATTATAGAGTGAATAATTTTGTATAAAAAATGGTTAAATGAGTGTCAATTTAAATCTTATGGGATTTAAATAGACACATGCATGCAATATACAAGCTAAACAGTAGTTGACAAGGTACAACTTTATATTACTACCAATTGAGCTCTTGAAATCACATACCATAAAAACAAGTTCACAATTTTTTATTTCTAGTTCAAGAAATAAAATCACTACTCATAGTTATTTTCCCTAATATAAAAATCAATTTTGTTTCACATCCTTCAAACACTACAAGCACAAAAACTATAATGTGTGCAGACGCAAAACATATATGACGCATAACCAAACAAAACTATATTTCTCTTTGAAATTACAATTGGCTAGATTCAATTTATGTTGCACTTTTCTTTCTTAAGATGGAAATATTACACAGTTCATAATAACTGAAAGGATAAATTTCTCCTCAAAAATTGTGTGTAAGTGTTTGAAACGTGATTTCTCTATATTTTTTTCAATAATTTTGTTGCTAATTACACTTGAAGCATAATATCTTTTAAAATGATTTCTCTATATTTTTTACAATAATTTCGTTGCTAATTACACTATTAGAATATTAGAATATTGGTCTTACTAATTAAATATTGGTCTTACTAATTAAAAGTATCGATTACTAATATAAGCTGCAGTATATACTGCAAACAATGGCTAGACATATGTGATAAATGGACAATATACAAATGAGAAGACTGCAAGTAAATAGCTACAACATATGTTCTCATCTAATGATTAAATATATAAAAAGACATCACAATGAAATAAACCTTATACAAACATTTCAGATTAATTAAGAAAATTCAGTAGCATTGTAATACAAAAACTCATGAGACCAAATATAAAGAAACAAAAGGCATTGTTTTTCACACTTGCTTATGCAATATAATTACATGTAGAGTTTAAAATAGTAAATCTAAATAATTGAACTATTCAATGAAGTATCTTTAAGTATGTAAGTTAAACATATAAAAAAACCTTTCTTATGGGAAATTTTAATTATTTATATTAGGCTTATGAATATTGTATATTAATAACGGTGAATCTATCAATGATTAAATACATCTCTCCACAGTTCAAATATGCTTTTAATAGTCAATCTATTTAAAGGCTGGCAATGTAGACTATGAAAAAATGAAAATAAATGAAATATAGGATCATTTTGGGTAACATGCTTCTCTTTAGCTACCCAATGGAATTCCAAGTTCATCTCCTTATAAGTTCAAACTCAACAATTGATTTCCTATTGGTAGTGAACAATGAAAACATATAGAGTGACGATGAAGACATTTTTCTATTGACGAGAAAAATATTGAGAAACCATGCAAGAGAAGGAATGGTAATTAAATATTAAATATATTAGTAATCTAGAGAATGACACATTTAGATTAAAAAGATAATTTAACTAGGAAACACTTATAGGAAAAAAATCAAAAGAAATAGCAACCACTTGTCTTACTAACTTAATCATTCATAATACAACAAGATATTTGCCACTTGTTATTAACCCCAATCAATGTGCAATTATTAATAGGCACATTTGATATAAAAATCTTGTAAGAAATATTATAATATAGCGGATATAAACCATGAATTGAAAAAATAGCTATAATGGCTAATGAAACTTTTTCAAGAGCTCTCAATTCCAAAATCCCTCTATTGTGGAGGGTGTGTGTTAGAATATTGACATTGATGTTTTGGTGATCTATCAACATGAGTCTAACATATTGCGGCATAGTTTTTAGAAGCTCTAGTACTATCTTTTAGTCTGGCCTATTCTGATGCTTTTGGATCTACATCGCTCTGATCCATCAGATATTTTTCACAAGGCTTTAGGATCAGTTTTTATATCTCATTCAACATCTACATCCAAAATTTCCAATGGTGATATTGATGTTCTTCTTTTGGCATTGCTATAGGTTTGGTAATGAAGTACCCTGTGTTCCAGCTTAGTACTATATCAAGTTTTTGGTATAGTTTCCTCCAGAATCAACAACAACATGTTAGCATTAGTTGTCCTGCCCTTTTCTCAAAGTTGGTGAAAGTTTTTTTGTATTTTGGGCTGACATCTTTGGTATGATAAAGATCCATTTTTTGCAGTAGTGTGACATGGTATTTTTGGGCTAATCTTTACTCTAGCTAAGACGACCTTATGAAAGGTTACTTGGTATATATTCAAATACTTAGTAATGATTAGTGAAATGATCTTTTTGATCTTTTTTCTTTGTATGGACAGTGAATACAAAATTTTTCATTGTAAATGCATATGGTAGATGTGAAAGTGATTTTGTATAGCGAATGTGAAAACCTCTATGAACAATGAATTTAAAAGTGATTATGCACCTTTGTAGAACTTTATCTCATGCATATGATAAATGCAATTATAATAGTTCAATTTATTGTACCATTGGCTATAGGCCATCCTCCAGGAGTAAGTTGTTATAGTTTGGACAGTGAGTCCATCTGGTAGTGAGCCATCTATTGTACTCTGTAACTGATTATACAATATTGAGAGCTCACCCTCTCCTTGTTCTTTCCCATCTTGGGTTTTCAACATATAAAATTTTGGTGTCATGTGGTGTACTCTATTTTTGGTTATGTTTCATTTGTGCAATCTAGTTATGTTATGTAGATGGTTGTTTAAAAGTTTTAATAAATTCAAGGGAATATTGATTGCCCCCCCTCCCCCGCCTCTCAGTATTATGGATGTTCAACAATTCATATCAGAGAAAGGTCCTTTAGAAGAGTCTAATAACTTGAAGAAGATTTAAAAAGTTGAACATATGACACCTAAGTCTACTTTAGATTAGGATAGATATCTGGATGCAAAAGGATAACTTACAATTGCTCTTGAAAGTATTGAGAATGTTGAGAATGAAAGCATAGATCTGAGAGAAAATGTTTTTTAACTAGCCAATATGTGTATCGGAAAGCTAAGAGAACATATCATAAAATTTAGAAAAAGGCATATAGAATTTAATGAAGAACTCAAGCAAGCAAATAGAAAAATTGCTTATCTAAAAACCAAGAGTATTCAGAAAATGAAAATACCAAGGAGTAGTTGAACAAAATGATGAAATGAAAAATAGAAGAATTCAAGAAGCTTGAAAAGGAAGTCACAACCCTGAAATCAAATCTGGAAAAGTCAAAGAAATAAGAAGACAAACTTAAGGTAAGTTCTAGTAAGCTTGATAAGATGTTATTTGTGCAAATGTCTTAAGAAAAAAAAAAGGATTCTAGGATTTGATATAGGTGGAAGCTCCCAAAGAAGACAAAAAGACAAGAAGGATCATCTCTAGAAAAAGAAGTTGAATCTAGTAAGTCAATGAAAGATGATAGAGGTAAGTCACCAACCGAGCAACTTGTAAGTAAAAGAAACACTTCTTTTAATGGCTAATGATTTAATTGCAATAAATTAGGTCACAAAGCATTATTTTGCAAAAATAGAATAAATCAAAATGTTAGATCATTCTCCAATAGGTGATATACTTGTAATAACTATGTTCATAAAGCTAGTCAATGCAAAAATCATGATATGATAGAGAAAAATATAAATAGTCATTTTATAGGCCAATGTTATACATGCAACATGTTTGGACATAAGGGTAACCAATAAGAGATCTATCCAAGAACAAGAGAAAGAACCAAAAGATAACCAAATAACTAGCTAACAGGTAAACAAATGACAAAAAGAGGTGTACTACAACCTGATCCAACATTCTATTGAAGATTTTATAACATTGTTTGAAATTTCAACTTTCCCGCTAATAATATTTTCATTTATGTTGAGCACATCTTGAAAGACCTGGGCTTGGAGAGTCTTACCTTTATCCTAGCTTAAATTTCTAGATGAAGGGCCAAGAATAGGTCTCATATCTACATCCTGTTAATTAATTGCATCATTATTCTCGTCATTCTTCTTAGAAATAGAGGGGGTTCAAATTACCCTTAGAAATCTCTTTGAAAGACATCTCCTTCTCATTAAGTTTTCTAAGGCCCTGAAAACTATTTTGCATGGAAAATATGCTCACAACAACTATGGCCCTAATCATCTCATCGATTTTATCAATGGAAGCTTCAAGGGCTTTTATATTTTCCCCATGATCAAGCTTCATTCTCTTAACATCCTTGATGAAATTCTGAATGTGGGGGAGCATTTTATCTACATTTTTTATAGGCATAGGCTTGTCCATACTTAACTATCCCTATTCCAATTTATCATAAAGGGAATTAACCCTTTCTTTGATAACATTGACTTCTGACACTAGATCTAGTTGAAGAGATTACCCTTCCCTTCCCTCACATCCTTGACCATCATTCTCATATCTCCAGACCACGTAGCAAAGGACCATTTATGAATACCCATAGGGGCACCTTTCATAATATCAACAGGGATTTAAATATGAAAATCCATGTCCTATAGGTCCCCCTCAGAATCGCAAATATCAACCTTGTCCCCTTCCATTTCAACAAATTTCTTTTTATCATTTAAATTATCCAAGGAATTTTTGACATGGTAAGAATTTGACACTGTTTTCTCCCCAATGGATGAAAAAGACATATGAAGACCTTTTTTCTTTGGTGTCCCCCTTTTAGAAAATTTGGACGGTTCCCCCACTAGGTTTTTACCCTTCCTACCAGAGCTAGGGGAGAGAGAGTTGGGAACAATATCATTCAAAGGCACATACTCAAAATTATCTTTCTCACTTTCATTCCAATGTGGCTAGTTGGGAGTAGTCTTTTCCTTCCTAGGGAATTTACGACTTCCAATATGGAAGCACACATCCTCATTAGAAGGGGCATCTTCAAAGTTAGTAGAGAAACAAAAAAATTGCCTAAAATGTTTTTGGGAAACCTCAATTTTTTGGCCCAAGGGATTACATTAAATGGCTAAGGCTTTAGCATGCTCCATAAGAAGGAGGATGAGGACTTCATAAAGGGCTGAGAAATTGGGGTTTTTTCTATGGTTCAAAATCCCATAACTAAGTGAAGACATAAGGTAACAAGGCAATTAAATCAATCTATCATGCCTAAAATTGTTCAAAATCATTAAATGGTAGCTGAATCCCACACTCTTATATGCCGGAACATATGGTTCAGTTTCCTACATGATGAAGTGTCGTAACGAATAATGTCACATACGATATCATTCAAAATAATTACTTTGATACATGTTACACTCTACTCAGCGTTTCTAACAGGTGGATCAATTGCTGAGCACAACGCACTATCAGTTCGAACGTCTCTCACTCAAAATTTAACCATAATTTGAACTATTCATGATGTGGTTTCTATAAATATAGCTGGGTTCCCCTTCTCCGTCTGTGTCTTCATCTTCATCTGCTGAGTTATTTGGTATTTTTCCATCATCCTTTATCGTCATCTCAGCAGTGAGTATGGGGAAATCAATGGTTATGACGCTTTTTATACTTGTTGTGTCGCTCAGTTTATTTAATTTCCATGTCTCCTCCGCTAAGCGTACCATTCTGATTGGAGACCGTCGAATGTTACCTAGTTGTACAGACTGCAGAAGATATACTTCTGATCCTACTTGCTGCCATTTGCCACATCATCCTAATTTGTCACCTCTCATGGAGGAGCACTTTTCACCAGATGAAAAATCAGTGGAGCACTTCTCACCGGATGAAAAATCTGCTTAAAAGAGAAAGCCTAAATAAGTATAGATAAATAAATAAAGCCTCCAATTATATTTATGGAGTTATAAAGAGGAGTCTATTTTTTTTAATCATTAGTTTTCTTTTACGTTTATTTAAGTTTTTATATTTTTATATATATTTTCTTAATATAAATTGGAATTTTACTTTTTTATATTCACAATTCATATTTTATTTAAGATATTTGAAATAATACAGTTGAAAGACTATAAATTATTATTAATATTCTTGCTTTTAATTAATTATTCTTCTCAAATTCATATAATCTAATATTTTAAGTTGACTTTTGAATCTAACTAAAATCATGATCTTAGCAATCTTTCAAAGAGGTTCTTAATGTAAAATTATCTAGAATTTTATTTGTATTTCAAAACATTTGTGGTTTATATTGTTTTTTCTAATTTTAATTTGGCATCTTCATATTTGTTATGAAAAAGTTATCTTATTGATCTTACAAATGGACATATTATGGTAAATAAAAGTTAAATAGAAATAAGAATAGATAAGTAAAACCCACAATTACTTTTATGGAGTTATGAAGATAAGTTAATTCTTTTCACTCTTAATTTTCTTTCATAGAATATAAATTTGTTTTATTTAATTTATTTATTTTAAAGTTTTATATATTTTTATATTTGGACTAGAGGTATTTCAAATAATAAAATTGAATGACATTCATAATTAATACCTATAAATTTTTATTCATACTTTTGATTTTAATCAATTATTCTTCATAAATTCATAACATCTTATGTAAAAACTTATTTGAAACTAAATATTATCATGACCATGACAACCTTGCAAAGAAGATTTTCAGTATAGATTTTAAATTTTCATTTTGTATGCGGTATTGATGATGTACTATATACTAATCTAAAATCAATAGTCATTTATTTTAGAAAATAGTTTTTAATTATAATCTTGAGGAAGTGACTTACGTAAATTTTAGAAATATATTCGATTGGAAATTTGAGTATTGATTAACTAAAATTTTCTCTCTTAACTTGACATCTTCATATTTGTTATGCAAAAATTAGCTTGTCAATCTTTCAAATGTATCTATGACCATATTACAGCAAATAAAAGTTTTAAAATTTTCTTAAATTAGATTAGATAAATAAAATATTATCTACATAAGTGTATATAAATTTGAATTTTCTATTTCACAATATTCCAATTTTAACTATTAAAATAATACAAGTTTTATATAAATGTGAAATGATTAAATAAATCTGAACATTAATTAGAAAAGACAATAATTGTGGCAATGTACAAAATATTTGTGATAATGTACAAAATATGAAAGAGAGAATGGTGAGATGAATGTAGAAAGAAAGAAGCACAACATAAAAGGTATAAAAAATAAATATCATTAAAAAAAAAACATTGGAATGAGGAGAAAAAATTATGATTGTATTGAAAAAAAAAATCCCAAATTATGAAACATGAAGATAATTTTTCTTTCTTGAAGATCAAGTATAATAATAAAACCCCATATTAAGTAGAAAAGTTGACATATATGGAAAGTGGACATGTTTATAGAAGTTATCATATTTGAAGTAACATTTTTTTGTCAGAGCTTCAAATTTAATTAAAGAATACATGTGTAGAAGCTGAGATAATGGTAAATCAAAATTTATAACAAATCTAGGTATTAGTGAAGTATAATCAATGTGTGGTAATAGTGATCAAAGATAAGTGAAATCTTATGAATCTATATTATAGTGTTAAGAAAAAGATAATAATATAGAAATAATGTTTTTTTAAAATAAATGAAAATCTAGAGGTGAATCCATTGGTGAATATGGTGGGAAATGGTTTATGTTATTAGTACTTTTCATTAGGCTAGTACTATTGCAATCTGTTGCATTCAATTTTGTTAACTCATTATTATTCAATTATTTTTCCATCAATTGGAATCTTATATATATATATATATACAATTTTTAAATAGAACTTAAGATGCATGATTTTTAACTTTCTAAATTGTAGAAATTGTTTTTCCTCCAATCTAATTGACTCTTATTATCCTTATTATGGGATTTCATAGATCCACTATGTAAATAAATGTTTTTAGGCAAATTTTTAGGTACATTAAAATAATATTTACATTTTCTTTTCAAATTATTTAGAATCCATATCTTTCAAAGCTTTAAATAAATAAATAGATATAATATTAAAAAAAAATGAAATAATATTATTATTTTAGTTAACTTAATATAATTTAATAATATAAAAACTAGATAATAAAATAATATTATCAATAATATAACATATTATATATAAAAAATTATACAATAATATTATACTATAAGTATATTAAATTAATAATATAAATATGAAAATACACTAATAATATTGTGGAGATGTTTTGATTATAATTGTGTGGATGAGTAATGAAAATTTTGGTCCAATAAATTTAAACTTTTTTTAATTTGATATATGTTACAAGTAACTACAATGACAAATAAATTTTGTCTTCATTATTGAAACTAGTGAAAATATTTTGTTACTAATTAATTGTGAAAATCTTGTTAGTTACCATTACAAGGTAACTACCATGACAAGTGAGTTAAGAAGTAATATTAATTGAATAAGAAAAAATATATTCTTTAGCATTACTGATATTCCATTATTGAATAATAAAAATTATTCTCTAGCATTATTGATATTCCTTTATTGAATAACAAAAATGTATTCTATAATATTCAACTAAGATTACACATATTTACAGATATTATTTTTATTATTGAATTAACTAATTTAAAAATATAAAGATTACCAAATACATTCATTATAATTATAGATCAATTATAATTATAGTTAGGTTTAGTTATAGTTAGGGTTAGAATTATAGTTCAATTAGGGTTATGTTTATGTTCAATTAACTTAGTATTATAGTTTAATTAGGAGTAGCGTTCAATTAGGGTTAGGACTATAATTCAATTAGTGTTTAATTAAAGTTATAAAAGAAATTTTTGAGTTAGGGTTAAATTTTAATTATAGTTCAAACATAGTTAAGGTAAGGGTTAGGTATAAGGTTAAATTGGAGTTAGGGTTAAGGATCAATTAAGCTTCTAGGAAAAACTTTTGGTTTAGGGTTAGGGCTAAATTATGGCTAGGATTCAAAGAGTTTAGGAATACAATCTAATAAATGAATTTTTTAGGCACATTAAAATAATATTTAGATTGTTTAAATTTTCTTTTTAAATTATTTAGAATCTGTATGTTTTAAAGCTTTATATAAATATATATATATTAAAAATGTGAATTACTAATATTATTTTTGTTGGTGTAATAAATATTCTTCATGGATATTATTACACTTTACTGAAGTTTACTTAGGTACATGCATTTAATAGTAGTTTGGGTATGAGACACTTGGGTGTTTGTACCACATCGGGATAGTGTGTGTAGGATAATTTCCACCTTTTATGGTGTGATCTTGTTGTTACATTCCAGCTCATGTGGAATATTATATTGTTTCTCCTACCTACCCTTGTTTCTTATTGAGCCACATGTCATGTTTGTGTGCTCACATATCCATAAGCCTTACCTATATAAGCAAGCTCATCTACATTATTTGTATGGGCAATCATTGAACATCTGTAATGATCCAATTGATCATCTTTTGCATCTTGATAGAATATAGTTTATTCCTATCATCTATTTTGTCTATCTTACTTGATTTTTCCATTTCCTCTAGATCTTGGAAAATTCTCACGTGGTATTAGAGCCATTATAGTGTCATTGGTTTGTCAATTGAGAGAAATTTGATGCTATTTGGGATTGTATATTTTGGATCTTTCTATTGCAAGTTATTTTTGAAGATTAATGGGTCCAATATGAGGTCACTATTGGATTGAGGAGGTCCAAGAAAGTTAGTTTTGCCTTTTGTTTCATCCAAATCGGACTTCGGAGGCCAAATCTAGAGGCATTCGAAGTTGGAAGCTACAACAGAAATTTTTTAGAAATTATAATTTTGTAAATAGTTTTCAAATAGTGATAACTCACTCATCCAGAATCCCTTTTTCGAGTAAACTAGATCTTTAATTTTTCTATCACTAAATTCATGTTAAAGATGTTAATATTCCTAAAGCAACCTTGAGGGATCATGAAGGACATTATGACTTCATCAATGTTACTTCTTTTTAGAGCTTCATGAATACAGTGGTTCATAGTTATTTGTGTAAATTAATATTGGTATTCTTTGATGTCATTCTCATGTACAATCAAAACTAGGTTGATCATATTTCTCATGTGGAGATTGCCTTCAAGATTTTAAAGGAGTATTCTCTTTTTTTCTAAGAGTTATAAGTGTGCATTTGGTGCCTAGAAGGTGGAGTATATAGGTAGTATTGTTTCACATAAAGGTGTCCATGTTTGTTGTAGGAAGATTAAAGTAATGCAGGACTCGCCTCAACCTTAGTCACTCAAAATTTTGCAAGTTCTTATTAAATTAATAGGATATTATCACAATCTTGTTCATAATTATGGTAAAAATATTGAGCCTTTGACAATACTTCTTTAAAATTACCAAATCAATTGATTTGGAATTTACTATGCTCAAGAATAGCATATGTTGCACTCAATCTTTCGCCCTAACAAATTTTCAAAAACCCTTTATTTTTTAATGTGATGCCTCTAGCATTGGTATAGGTGCAATATTGATTCAAGAAGTTGGGCCCCATGCCTTCATTAGCAAGAAACTCACATGATGCAGTTTGTCTAAGTTTACACATGAAAATAAATACTATCCTCCATGCTATCCAACACGAGAATCCTTACCTCTTGGGCTAGAAGTTCCATATTAAAATCAATCATCATTTGAAATATCTTTTAGAGTTAGGATCTCTCTAGAATGACAAACATAGTTGTCTCAAATTTAGGGATTTGAAATTAAAGTGACTATGTACATATTTTGAATCATTGCTAATGTAGATTTGAATTTTTTATTTTTCTTTTTGGTAGCATTTTTCGCTGTCAAAGCCAGAGGTTCATTTTTGCACTTTGGGAGACATAACTTGAGCATCCAAATTCCATTTTTTGAAAACTTTATATCATTGGAAAGATTGTACTATGTTCTTTCCATTCATATGAGTTTTCTTTCCAGATTCTGCTCTAAGTATATTTTATTCAGTTTTTTTCTTTTCAGCACTCTGGTGAATAACTTGGTTGTTTCAGGTCCTAGGATCTCTTTCTTTGAGTAGGATGTCTTGTCTTTGGCTATTATTTCTATTTCTAGTCTTCTCTCTCTTCTGATTATTGTAGTATTTATTTATGCAAACATACTGAGATAAAGTGTCATCATGCATTGTATACTTGGGATCTTGCACATCTTGTGCCTTATTGTACATGCACTACTTATAAAGTGCCATGGGGGGTTGATGTTTTCCTTTGTTTGTCATCTACCTTTGTCATGTGAGTGTTCTTTCCAAGAAATTATCCTCATGATGTGTGTCAAGTGAGTGTTCCTTCCACGACACTATGTAATTTCTCTTCACCATTGATATTCCCCATTCTTCATCATGCAGTTCTTGTTGCCCGTTCTTTTCAGTCTACTTGTCCCTCTCCCTTTTCAAAATTATGGGGAGGTGTGTCCTATTGTTCTAATGCTTCCTTGGTTCGATTGATCATCTCTTTAGGCTTTGGTGTTTCATGCCATCTGTATCTTCGAGTTCTGTTGTTTGCCTTTGTTTTCCATCTAATTCAAGTAGTGTCATTTGAGGGCACTCATGCAGACTACAATCTTCTCTACCTGGTCAGGTTCTATTTTAGTCAAGGTTCTTCAGATCAGTAGTTACTCTTCGATAGTGTTTGCAACTATTTCATGCTTCAATGGTGTTCTTCATTCTCTTCTTTTTGTTCCTATCTTCTAGAACACTCTTGTTTGGAGGTTTCTTAGTCCTTCACTTGAGCTTTCATCTCTTCTTGGAGAGGATTTTTGTTCCCATGGGGTTTTCTCCTTTTTCTCCACTTTACAGAGATTTTATTGTACTTGGGTACCTCATCAGGCCTAGTTGTCGAGACCCATTATTGCTTTCATGCATTTTTGACATGTTTTTTTAGTGCTTAGTTATTTTTTAGCTACTCCCTAAGTTCATCTTAAGAGGGGGTGTTAGAGTAATCTTTTATTAGCTAATACTTATTTATTTAATTATTAGTCTATTATACTCTATGCTTAACCTAAACTTAGGAATCTTATAATTCTTTATGGTTTTCACCTTTAGGGTTTCGAGTATCCTCTTATAAGGATTCTCTTTTTTGTATTTTCATAATAATTGTAATTATTGAATTTCATTCTTGTTGCACAATCAATATGACTCCTCTTTTCTGGATCTCTGAAATCTAGCCTCCATAGTTTTTTTCCTTCTCTCCTTTTGTGACTGGTTTGCATGTAGGTGATCTTTGGGAGTTGTAGAGTTGATTTTTCCTCAACTCCAATAGCTATGTTTATTTCTCATCATCAATTTATGAAATATATATATATATATATATATATATATATAACCAAATCCATCCTTATCTGGGTTGGATTTGTAACTGGGCTAGATTAGACCTGAACCTGCTGGTCCAGGGAACAATTTTCATGGTGATGAATTTGGTTTTGGTATTTTAAAATTCTGTTGCAAGTTTCCCACAACATTTTCAGATATGTTGTCCACCCCATGAATCTTTTTTTTCTACATATGACATCCTTATGATGCAATTGCCTCCTACATTAATATGTCCTTTATTAATTGCCTTAGCATTCCCTAGCTTCTAGTTGCAGATAACTTAATTTGGGAGAGATCATTAAATAAATTATGCAATTATCTACAAGAAGGGTAAGAAAAATGTGGTTGTGGGTGTCCTCTCTTATTAGTATGAAGATGAAGGCTTAAGTTTTTCTCTTTATATCGGTATAAAATTGGATAGATAAAATTTGGTAAGAATTGGTTATTATGAGGGTTCAAAATATCATTAGAGTTGGTATAGGATTTACAATTTCTATCAAGGATTAGATGAGTACGTTAAGTGCTCAACTAATTGGAACACATTTGTTCAAATTCCAACTCTAGTCAAACATTAGTTACCCTCAAAATTTCACTCCTCTACTAATGCAACTCATGCTTTTTGAAGACTTATAAGAGAGTAGAAGGATTTATTTGGGATGGACTTAAGTAGGATGTGAAGTAATTTTAAGTTGAATGTGATGTGTATCAAAGAAATAAAGGAAAATTATCAAAGTCTTAAGAATTTTGTGCCACTTTTTATTCTGGATAAGACTTGACCAATATTTCTATGCATTTCATTGTGGGGGTTCTAGTATTTGGGGGTAAACATGTGATTTTAGTTTATGAGTTTTTGACCAAATATGCTTGTTTCTATGAATTAACTAACCCTTACATTGATATTATGGTTTCTCAATACTTATTTGATTTTATCTTTAAAGACTATAGAATACCCCTCTCCATTGTTATCTATAATGATCATCCTTGTACCAATATTTTTTGACAAGTATTTTTAACTTACATGGTACTAATTTAACACGATTTCAATTGATCATCCTCACGTTATAGAAATATAGAGGTTATCAACAAATATCTTGAGACTGACTTACATTGTTTTGTGTTTAATAAATAGGGACAATGGACTCGATGGGTACGTCCAATTGAGTGGTGGTATAATACAACTTATAATAGAGCTTCCAAGATGGTCACCCATGAGGCCCTCTATGTAATCCCTAATTTTATTGGATACTTAAATTCTAGGTTCTACCGAGGTTGTATTAGTTGATAGTACTTTGGCCAAGTGTGAAGAAATTTGCTATCTCCATAATGCCAATCTATCCCTAGAACAAGATCACATGAAATAACAATTTGAATAAAATTATAAATAACATATCTTTGACATTGATGATTGGGTTCTTTACATTTATAATCCTATAAGAAAGTTTCTTTATCCGACGAGTGAGGTCATAACATGAGTCCCACATATTATAGTCTTTACAAAGATCTCAATGAATTGGAGAGGTGCAATACAAGTTGAAAGTCTCACCATCTTCTAAGATTCACCTAATTTTTCATGTCTCTTGCCTCAAGAAAGTGATTGGGGTTGTTGTTTGAATTCCAAAACAGCTACCTAAATAAATTGAGCAGGGTTCCATATTTTTAGAACTTGAGGTTATATTGAACAATCACACAAAGAATCTTCATATTCATTCTATTGAAGAGAGTCTCATCTAGTAGAAATAGCTACAACTTGAAGATACTACATGGGAACCTTCCAACATTCTCTCCAGCTTTCCTCATCTCAATATTTTAAGTTAAATATTTTTGAAGGGAGACACAATGTTCTACACCCCATTTTTATTTATAATAGATAGTATTAGTTGTGTTCATATGCTTCATAAGTCACTAATAGGTAATGTTAAATAAATATGTGGATGTATATACTTTGTGAGTCACCTATAGGTGATATTAAATAAGTATATGAATTCATATGCTTTGTAAGTCATACCTCTAGTTAGTTAGAATATTACATGCATGGGATATTAGGGTTTGTCTTAGGGAGAATATATATAACATGACTTCCTGAGTGGAAGGCATCTTGGATAATTATAATTGGAGTGTATGCTATATTTGGATGTTGTCTCCTTGAAGTGGAATTGTGATAATAATAAAAACATTATGCTACTCTCATTGATGTAAAATTCTTTTTGTACTATTGTATTAGTCTTGCAAGTTTATTACATGTAATCTAGGAGGGTATCCAATGAAAGACAAGTTAACCTAGTTGCCTACATAGTCACCTACCAAGCTATTTATCAAGTAGAAGCAAGGAAATTCTATGATCATTTATTAATATAATATTGTCTCTTATAGACTTACCAATAGATTTTAAAGAAGCCTAATTCAAACATTGAATCCCTCATGCCAACTATGTATTACAACAACACATCTCATCTATATAGTGTTTTCTCAAGTCCCCTACATAGGTGCAATTCAATCTTCTATAGTCTCTTCTCTAGGTTTGTGCATAGATATTTGCTTGTAGACCCCTTTAATGGCCACACTCTAGACTATATCTCACATGGGTTTTTTATGCATTCTACAAGAAGAAAAAAATTGTTTTATTCTTTGTTGGAATCACCATAATAACTATCTAATCATTTCCTATTCCCTCTTATTCCATAAAGGCATCACCCTTTTTCATATCTATTTCATCCCTATTATTTTGTTTTCTTCCCTATTTGAATATCTTTTAGCTCTACATTTATTAATGGTTTAGTTATTTTTTTTGTCTATCAAGAATTCTAATGACTTTCATGACTATCACTAGATAGCTTGATCAGTGAAACACCTAATACAAACAACCGCCACTCAAAATAAACAAATAAACCATAACCCATAGAAGTTTAATTGTTATGGCAAGAGTTAAAGAAAATAGCTATCCAAAGATAATGAATAAAGATCGCATGTCTCCTAAATGGGAAAGTACAATGAATGGTCCTATTAATAAGAGGAAGGACCACCAAAAGATCAAGATCACTAATTAAACATTCCTTTATCCTAAATATTTAACTTTAATGCATGTCAAGTGTCAACAGTTATTAATAGGAAAAACACGTAGCCAAAATATCACATGACCCATCATTGAAAGTCTAGAGACACAAAATAGTTGAGTTGGACAAAAGACAATGCTATCTCTTTTGGAGTCCACATCATAAAAAATAATCATTGCTAGTTGCCATTTCTTCATTGCTACTAAAATCATTGTCAATGTTATTAAAGTCATAGTTGTTTTTTAAGTCATTCTTAATGCTACTAACATTATTCTCTATGTTGATGATGTCATAATTGTCATCAAAGTTATTTGTTGAAGTACCATAGGTTAACACTTATAAAAATGTAACTATGTTCTCTTTTGTTGTTAAAGTCAGTTGGAATATTTTTAGGTCTCATAACTTATTTGAAAATACCATTGATTCCTCAAAAACCACTCAACCAAAATCTCCTTAGCTACTTTTTTTTTCAGTGATGTAGAATTACCCATACACTAATGTTGAGTATAAAGATTTTAAGACATTTAATTAATAGATCCATTCCAAACATCTTAGTCATTTCCCCCCTCCAAAATCTAATTATGTATTCTAATTTTATTTATTTAAATTTTATATTAATCAAACCCATTACTTTAAATTAACAAGTTTATTTAATTAGCCTAAACTATTTATATGAAATGATTTATTACCCCAAATCCCTTTTGAAAAAAAATACTTGACACTATTGTTTTAGCTCTTATTTTTCTCCTTCTTAGATCAATAGCAGAAGATATGACATAAAAAAAAGTTAAAAAATAAATTAAACATGATCATCTTGATCCCATACACTATTTAATATTATAAATAGTATTAAAATCTTTAATTTTATTTCATTATATCTATCACCTTTCCCTTGTGATATTAGAAAAAAAAATCCAATTGTAATGCCCAAAGACTGCCTTGGGCAATAAATATATTTTGGATAGGTTCTGACACAAGAACTAGATATATCACACCAAGTCAACCGTTGATTTAATATTTTTTAAGAGGTCCTTAAAAACTTACACTATCAACAATTCATAAGCTGGACAATTCAAAATTACAAAAAATATAGTTTTGAAATTTTGTTTGACCTGAATAAAATTTGTGGGCACGCCAAGAAAACAAGGTTGGCTACCTGGAGAGCAAGCCAGAAGAAACTATGAATACACACATTGTCGGAAGGCCCATATGATCACTTGGGTCCTATCTTCTTTTTTGTCAGACTTGGGTCCTGTCTTCTTCTTTGTGAGAAATTTTTCACAAGAAGACATTGTTGAAGCTTTTGCAATTAGCTTTTCTCTGGCATTTGAGTGATACCAAGGAAATAAAATTTTGGTGAGAAATCATTTGAGTTTGTAATCTACAATTGAAATCTAGTCTAGTTTTGTAGATTTTAGAGCTGCTTGATCATTATGTTTATATTTTCCATTTTGGCTTTTGAGTTATGTGTTCTTAAAAAGCTCTTAATTTGGGCAGTTGATTGCATTCTCCTTGGGATTAAGTCTCTTTTGAAGGATTTGGGTGTACTCAATGGGTTTTCAATGTGCATCTTTCTTAACATCCCACCTTAACACCATTCCATGAAAATTATACATTTGAACATATATTTGCATATATGTTTCCTTCTCTAAATTCTGAAATTTGTACAACAACATTTGGATATATAGATTTGCATATATATTTCCTGCTCTGAATTCTATACTAGGACTGCTAAAAAGTGGGTTGTGAGAGGGGTAAAGCAAGGGCTAAGAGAAGATATAATCTAAGATATCCCTGCAACTTCTTTTCTTCTTGGCCTTGTTCTTTCCTCACTGTTATTGCACATTTCGAGCTTGCTAGTCATGCACTTGATTGAGACATATTCATTACTATAAAATCCTAGACATGATGTCCTTAAATAGGAAGCTGATTTCATGTCGGTCCAATGAGATTGGATTATAATTGCCTAGGTTCAAATCATCTAGACACATTTGGTAACACAACACAGAAGCACCGCCAAAGTGTCGGTGGATGATAGCTCATCACACTCTATAATTTTACCGGTTAAGCACATTATACTAATTACCGATAAACAAAAAAAGATTCAGATACGATTTTTCATCGTTGCATGCATGCATGGATATATAATCTACAAATATAAATTACTCTATTTTTTAAAAACAATAAAAAATATTAAACTAGTATAGATATCTTAAATACATCTATCAAGAAACAAATTCAGATATATCAAACTTGAATTATTTTATTTACCAAATAGTTATTTTATTTCATTTTAAGATTATTCAAAAATTATTATTATTCTATGATAGATCAAGCAAAATATTAGGGCCCCTCCTATTATATTAAAATTTAGAATTCAAGTTGAATACATGCAAATTCCTTTACATGGATACAATCATCATCAAAGTTGATTTGAAAGACAAGTGAGGCAGTTAGAATTGTCAAAATCTTCCTCCTTACAAATTGAGCACTTGCTACAATGTCATTTACTTAAAGAATAATTATTATAAAAGAGAGACTTGACCACAGACTAATATCACTTTGCTAGAGGAGAAGATCCACTAGTTGAGCATTTTTCAATAGTTGTTATAGCATTTGTTGATTTAATGCCTAATATTTTTGATATTATAGCACTAGTACTTGTCACTTTAAGTTGTTAGCATTGATCATGAGTACATATAATTGTATGAAATGTATTCCTTACATTTAGAAAGAAACAAATCATGTGATGCCACATTAGCACACTAATATAATATTACTTGGTGCATAACTATTGGTGTTTGTTTTGGGGTCATTTTGGACACCCCAACCAAAAAAATATGCTAATATGGTATCATATTTGATGATGTGGACCTAAAACCTTGATTATAAGCTAGAGACTTACCAGGTGATTTTCTCCAAGAAAATAGGAGTGATTTGAAATTAACACATAAGATTTTGAGAGACACAAAATTGAAACACTCAACTAATGAATCCTCTTCCCTACGCTATGAACATAAAACTAAAAAACATTTGATATGTGTTAAAATGTACCACTGTAAATGTATATACACACACATATAAGATTAGGGGTTATCTCTACACTTGTAAAGTTGAACTGGTAATGTTCCACATCTACAAATTTGATTTGAGATAATAAATTTGGATAAAATAGAGTTAAGGACTTACCCTTAGGAATATGTGAAAACAAAATCAAGTTATGATTTATTTATTTACCAACATTCATACACATACACATACACATACATATACACATACAAATACACACACATACACATACACATACACATACACATACACATACACATACACATACACATACACATACACATACACATACACATATGTATAGTATATGCGTATATGTATAAATGTGTATATGTATATGTATATATGCATGCATGTATGTATACATACATACATAAAAATTATATAGTATATACACATACGCATATACATATATACACACAAAGATGCACATATGCATATACATATATACACATGCATATATACATACACACATATATACATATATATACACACATACACATATAAAACATAACCATAGTGAAGATTGAACCATAAAGAAGTGTACATAATATTGGACTCAAACTTGAAACATCTCAAGTAAAATAAAAATATTGAACATGGATAGCCAACTATAGATGGGGCTTCACAAAAACAAGACAAGGTAGAAAAACACTTACCCCCACACCAAAGATTTTATTCCCCTTAACTTGCTTCCTTCAAGTCTAAGGTTGAATAATACTCAATCAAATTTTTAGTACAACATACCATCATAGCCAAAATAAAATAAACTTATAATCATCATATAACACCAAGTCTCTATTCACATCATGATCTATAAAAATCAACATACAATTTCCTTCAACTATTTTCTCATTCTACGTTAGTATAATATATCGACTAAGTCATCTTTGCGCTTTCAAATTTATCCTTAGATATAAAAGGTTCCATAAATATAATCAAATTAAGTAACTTAACTCAAAGTAGCATCTATGTCTATCTATAAGCGGGGCATCACAAATTACAAAAAGGGTGCCGATGTTATAGTTATTGAAGATTATTTATTTATGGTATATTGCAATATTATTATGAAGGATCAACATAATAAATTTATGGTAGTAATATTATTACATATGATGCAGTTTTCATACCAAAATAAATCCACAAATTGTTATTAAATGAACAATATGAGTTGTAGGATTAAATATATAATCCACTAGAGAGTGAGTATATATATATATATATATATATGTTTTGGTCAAAATGTGAATGATTACAATTACATAACATAAGATTAAGGTTCTGTTATTGTTCCTACAAATTTTTTATTCACCGAAAAAATGATACAAAACAACATATCATATTACTCTATCCAAGATTACATGTTTCAACTAGAGTTTTGACATAAAAATCAACATGACAGAGTGAAATTGGATTCAATTCATGAAGAATAGCCATAAGGGTTTCAAAGTTTCTTTAGAGGATCCACTCTAATTAGAAAAGAGCCTGAGTTGTGTCAAATTATCATCAAGAGCCAATTGTCAAATTGACTACTTTTTGTCAAATTATGATGTGAATGGCTCATGCAATTTTAATTGTCATCATTTTTTTAGGAAAGTACAATTTTAATGATTTTTTATAGAGCAATAATTTTTATGTAATATGCTCAAATATATATCTTTATTGAGAATTATCCTTGTTAGAAATCTATTTGAAAATTTTCCAATTTAGAGTTTAGAACTTGTGAAGAAAATTATATTATGTATTTGAAATCTATGAAATGAAACTATTATGAGCTTATAAATTATAGTTAAGGTTTAAAGAAATAAAATTAATTTATGTAAAATATTGTAAATTTGTATTATTGTTTCTAATATTTTTTATGTATACTTGTTATTAAAGTTGATGTACATGTGTGATCATGTAGATATAATTATTTTGTTATTTTTTTAGTTTGAAGAAAAGTTTATAATGAGTTATTCTGTTTGTTCTCAACCAATTTTTTTATGGAAATATTTTAATTTTTTAAATATAATTTTAGAAGTTTCATAATAAAAAGATGGTTGATTCACATTTATGGTTAAAAAAGAAATTTGTGTGAAAACTAAGAATAAATATAATTTTATCTAGAAAACTATTTTTTTTTAAAACAACTTCACTATGTTATATAAAAAAAATATTCACCCTTAATGATATTTTGTAAATATAAAGTTCACATCATGTAATTGAAATTTATTTTTCAAGCCATGGTTAACTAGGAAATATTATAATTGAATAAAAAATTAATAAAAGTAGGATAAAATCCACCATACTTTATTGAATTGCCAAAACCTCTACACTATTTATGATATTTGGTGCAAGTAAAAGTAAAAATCCCATATTACATGGGCAAAGTTTTTGAATAACTATCTACTTTGGATAAATATGAAAAAATGTATAATAGACGATTATAAGAAATCTTCTTTGAAGTCCAAGAAATTTTGTTTTTTAAAAATTTGTAGAGATATTTATAGGCATATTCTTTCAAGAGAAAACCTTCTTTGTTTGTCAAGATAGTCTCATATTCTCTAAGTTTGCAAGGTTTATCGATAGTTGAAAGTAAGTTATATAACCAATCATGACTTATGTGTTTTATATTATCTGTGGATGTTTTGATGTCTAAAAGAGTAGGGCCTTTGTTCTCCCCTACATATCTCTCAGGTAAATAGCAAACCTCTAATATTAATTGTAAAGGTAGTCTTAGATAAATTGAAGGAGATTTACTTAGTTCTTTTGCCATACCCAATAGCGGCTCTACATCACGAAAATGGAAAATTGGCTTGCTAGAAATTGTAATAGAAGATTCGTGTAGGTTGAGGTAAATTTTAAGGAATTTTTCTAGATCCATGGTAGTTTATGCATGGAATGATGTTTTAACTACTTTTTTCCACATTCGTTGAAGGATTAATGTGTCTTTTGGATAAAATTCAAGTATGGCTTGTCCAACATTTTGGTCTTTTGGCTCTATACCTTCTATGTTGAAAGTGTCTCCCATCATCTGCATGCAAACATTGAAATTAAAACCATCCACTTCTTAAAATATTGAATTTAACTTTTTTTTTCTATAATTTAAAAATTGATTAATCATTTTGAAGAATATATCAAAATTATAATTTAAAATATTTTTAAATTATAGTTTAAATCATATTAATAATAATGATTTAATTATAAATATTTAATGAAATTAATAATATACAATAGTATTATATTTGGGAAGTCCACATTACTTACCCCACAAATGTGGAAAATTGTTGCAATTGCGCTAGCTTGATCATAAACATATATATGAGAGGCCTTGATGTAAAGAAGAGCACGTGTGTATTTACACCCAAATGGATCAATTGAGATGAGATGGATGTCATATATGAATTCTATGTCCCAATCATCAAAACACCAAGACCAAATAAAATCTATTGTGCATGATCTTTTGGGGCAATTTTCCCTACCAACACTCTTCAAAATCGTATGCGGATCACATATGTTGTAAAGAATATGTGGATTGATAGTTGAGTAAACTTTCTTTGCCTTATCAATTGTGAGGCTTAAATAAATCGCCCTTCCACTAGTTCCCTTCATTTGATTAATAATTTCTGATGAATAATGTGTAGACATACCGTTATATTCTTTTAAAAGTACAAAGAATAAAATAATATAACATTAATAATTTAAAAAAAATTGAAAGATAAATTTATGTAATTCGTATAATTCATTTACATTATACTTAAATAATATATATTTGATTTGAACTAATTACTAGTTTTGATAGAATAAAATTGAATACAACATAGTTTGTATAATTTGAAGTAAACATAAATATTGTGACTTGAGATATTAATTACATGTCAATAAAAAGATGTTGTAATAATGAACCTAAAACAAGAAGAGCAATAACAATCTTTATTGTTATAATGAACCTAAAACGGTAAAAAAATAGACAATTCAAAACAACAAGAGCAAAGCCACTCATATAATTAATAAAAGGGTGATGTGATGATTAACCTAAATATTTAATTAAATTTACTTGCAACAAAAGAGCAATAACAATCATCATTGATGATAAAAGAGCAACAACAATTATCATTGACGATAAAATAGCAACATGGACATGTTATCATGGGCATCTAATATACAGATTCTCAAGAACAATAAAAAATAACAATCATCATTGACGATAAAAGAGCAACAACAATTATCATTGATGATAAAAGACGAATATGAACATGTTATCATGGGCATCTAATATACAAATTCTCAAGAACAATAAAAAACAATAATAATCTGATAGACATATAATATATAGATTCTCAAGAACAATAATAAACAATAATAATCTTTGTACAAGGCTCAAGGGTCTAGGTCCACAACATGGACATCTAATATATAGATTCTCAAGAGCATTCAAAAACAACAAAAAAAACTCATCATACAAATTATACATTTTAAGAACTTAAAATCCCTTTTAACATACCTTCCTTTGTTGTGGTGGCCTAGGATACCAGTTGAAAGGATCGACTAAAACCTTGAACTCTTCCTTTACTATCCAATCCACTTCATTATCCTTCATATAAAGCACAAAAAGCCTCTCAAACATATTGCAGGTCCTTGTGGCTTCCCCCCCATTGGCATAATAATAGAAGTGATAACGACCCACAATATCACACATCTCATCTGGGCGATACTTGTCCATAAACAGCTTATAGAATCTCACCATTACTTTAAATTCAATATCCTTAACATTGGGATATTCTATCTCCACGCCATGAGAAACAAGTGCTGTAGGGCAGCGTAGTCCCTGCCCAGTGCCTGTTCAATTGAAATGTTTATGGAGAAGACTTGCACCTTGTAGCGGCGTACCCTGCTATCCCTGGTTGACTAGATGTGATGGGAATGCTACGAAAAGTAGAGCCAAATTGGGGAGGAAGGGTATAGGGATGGTAAAGTCAAAAGAAAATGAAATAATTATTCAGATAAAGATATAGTACCAAAGAAAAGCTTTACTTGGATATGTAATGTGAACTAGTAGGATTGAGTTGCAACTGTTAAATTAGATTTCATGTAAAAACATGTTTTTTCATTCTACCTTCTTATTCCATTTGAATTTAAAAGACAACTTTGACGTTCTCCATAAGGATGTAAAGGATTAATGGCTGCAATATGCCCATAGATTCAGATTCTTATGATTGAAACAAAAATTTATTTGCCAATAACCAGATTTGATTTCCACATTCTCTCCAACTGCATCATATTTGATGGAAGAATCAAGAGTTATCTGCAACAGTGACGACAGAGGATGTGAAGATAGTACTCGTTTGATGGATGTTTGAGATACTATAGTCACAAAAGCATGAAGGTAGTGAAGAGCAAGACAAGTAATACGAGGATAAGTTTGGGAAAGATAGTCACAGCCCTTAAGGTGCATATCAAGTTGATATAGATATAAAGGAGTTTACTAACTATTTTGGAAACAATTTCCAGAGTGTGGTCACAACCTTCAAAACTTATATGCAAATATAGTTGATTTTCACTTGATCATAGCCATGAAGTGAATGCAAGGAACATTCATGTATCATTATCAAAAGAGAAAAACAAAGAGATATTAACAATTTATAATGATAGTAAATAGTAAGAGCAGAGGTCATTGACAATGCCAAGGGAGACAAATTGAATTAGGGATCCAAAGTTTGTATAACAATAGGGTTCTCAGATGAAACATGTAATCATGACTAGAATAAAACAAGTATATTGTAAAGAAACATGTCCATGTAGAAATGACTGTCTGCATATTTTTGGAAAACTCCCTACACATAAATTAGTGCATTAATAAATAAAATTCAATCCATAAGTGATGCATATCATCACTACATTAAGGATTTATCTAAACTTTCACAGATCAAAGATTTGGCAACATAATTGCCAAACATCTATTAGGATGTACAGAAAAACAAAACAAAAATGATCCTCTTGGCTAAAATTTTGCAAATCAATAGATATTATATTCAGCCATGACTGTTGCACATGCAGGGTCCTTCTCAGCAGATTTGAAAGAAAAGGGGCCAATTATTCTTTCATTAGAATTGATTCCATTGTTGTGGGTTAGGTAAACTGGACCCTGGTTCACTTTAGATGGACTGTTGCATTTTGCATTAGGGTTGCTCAGGGCTTCTGCCTTGCACAATTCACGAGGACGCTCACCTTGTACAGGTATGCTGAATTTCACGAGGACGCTCACCATGTTACTCACTCCTTCAGCATAAAAAGTTTGTTTTCCATCGGTATCCTTGCACTGCACTGCTACTGCGGCACCTGCAAATCATGATTTATTATAAACAAATATCTACGTTTAACTAAATCATAACCAAATATTGAATTCTCTTTAGTAAAATCCCCTGCATTAGATCAGTTTTACCAAATCCGCACTTCATTTTATGCGCCAAAGTGCAAGAAAAGTATAGTTCCAAAAACATTTGGAAAACTCCAATACCATAGAAGGATTAACATTCAAGTAACACAACAGATCTATTAGACATAAGCCATTGTTAATCTAAATCCAATGTCAAGTAAACACCAGTACACTGTTCATAAAATGCCCCCAAAAGACAAATGTGTTTCAACAAACCCCATCAAAACACATCAGAGCATTGCATATCAGATCTGGTCCTTTGGAAGCTCCAATGAATAAAACAATACAACCATTTGAGTAAAAAGTAGTAGCATGTCAAGGATCTACAGCATGAATTAAAGGAAAAATTATTTCTGAGTTCGGTGGCGCATGCTGAACATACAGCTGCCAATTTAAATATTTGTTTTTAGATGCATTTTATATTTCTGGCTTCGGTGGGCCTATTTAAAGATTTGTTTTTAATGTTTTGCATAACAGATGAGACAACTGTTATAAATGGAGGAGAAGGGTTTATATGAGAAACCCTCTGCTACTATAATCAAGTGTTGCAGCCAAGATTGAAAGAACGGTATTGATTTTGTGTTTAAGAATAAGAAGTTCAAATGCCACCAAAATAAGAAATAATAGTATGAAGCTTAATTGTCAGTACAAGAAGTAAAAACAATTGCAGAATTGTTTCAAGACAAAGAAATAATACATGGACCTCCTATCCTACGTAGGAACAATAACCGAAGAATAGTTTTAAACCAAACAAGCTTGCATTTGTCTCTCCTCTCGTCATCGTTCCACCTGCAGCCTAGTAGACTTTGCCGTATGACAATGGCAAAAGATGCTATTATTTCCTAAAAGCCCGATTATTTCCTGCTCGGTAGATGAAATTCTTGAACGATTCGACAAAGATTTCATTTCTTTCACTAAGTTTGTGGTAGACGACGGCTTCCTTAAATCATACATTTGGTATTTTATCAAAGCGAAGGAAATGTCTCCCACCACAAATATGGAAAATGAAATTGGATAGATGAACTCTCAGAAACTTTCAAAACATTCATGGGGTGAATCAAATCAGAAATCCTAGAGCCAAAATCTACAACCCTTTTTAAAAAAAATAAAAATTAAACAATGAAATCGATGCCTGCAAAGACTAAAATAATGCACACATACATTTTTCTCAACGACGTTCCCTAAAAGGACATGGTTAAATAAAAAAACAACAAACCTCCACCAGAACAGGGCAGATTTCGTTGCAGACTTTGAAGGTAAAAATAAGGTTAGGTTGTGCTCCAGAACCGTTGGATGTTAGGAGAAATACCCTATGATGCCTTTATTAATATTTTTTAACACTGTCATTGTGCACTTGTGTAGTAACCGGTCATCTGGCCTGCATGCCATCTGTCTACGACTCTACAGACTTTGTTCCTTGTGTCTGTCATGGATTTTTTTTGCCTCTTTTGCTTTGGAACATCGCACAACTCTGCACCTTGAAACCAAAGCCCGTTTTACAAAATTCCACCTTGAATTGCTTCCAATCGATGAGCCAGATGTGTGTGTGGCTGCGCCCATAGATGTTGCTTATTAAATATATATATATTTTTTAAGGAATGTCTAGGTCTGCAAATTTGCAGAAAGCGCTTCGAAATATAGGCCTTCTCTTGTATCGTAATCTAGAATGCCTCTCTATGCGCCAACCAAAGGCTGCCAAAACTCATTCTTTACAACAAATTTTTAAAGTCCGATTATATTTCAGTAGTGAGCATTGAATTAAATTATAGCATTGGAAAATTTGGGCAATATATGAATAATAACTGTTTAATGCAAACCCTTGCCAATAGTTCCATGCGGGCATGAACTAACAAGATTCTCCATTACATGAGAATAGTCACTCAACTCCTTGAAATTCATCCGCCGTTTTCTAAAGTTTTGGAAAATGTTGCCAATATCTTGCTTAGCTTCAGTGATTTTTTGGTAATTGGAGGGCCTTTTTTAATTAAATTCCCGAGCCTTCCCAACAAGTTTACATCTCTTTGAATAGTTTCCATAATTTTGGCATATTTTTAGTATAGATTTCCACACCAGGCGTATGTATTTCTTTATTTCAGTTGAGTTCTTCTTGGAGTCTAGTTTCAGTACTTCTTCTTCACTTAACTGCATTTCTTCTTCTTCTTCACTTAAGTGCATTATTTCTTCTTCTTCCTTATTGATTCGGTCCATGTCGTTTATCTTCATTTTATCACCCAAGTTTATAATGAGTTTGATGCAGAAAGAAATAACACTCTTAGAAATTAAATTGATACAGTGCAAACTGGTTATTCTTCAATACAAACAGTTGGTGTTTACAAGCAGCTGATGGGAATGCTTATTTAAACATTAAGAGGGGTGTTTAGATAGTTGTGACTTTTCGTGACGAGGAGAAAATTAGTCATAAGTATTTTTTAATTAGTATTTCCAGTTTTTATCATTGTCATGTAAGAGATGTTTTAAATTACGCCTTAGACGCCTCAAAATTGAATCTAAACTCTCTATCTATATTATTATTAATTTTTTAATATGAATCAAGTATTTTTTCCTCGCAGATTTTCTCTTTTCTAGTCTTAACAGATATGGAATGCTTCCTTTCCATCAGAAACAAGGGCTGCAGGGCAGCATAGTTCCTGCCCAGTGTTGGGCAATTGGTTGTCGATTGGTTCTATATAATTGAAATGTTAATGGACAAGACGTGCACCTTGTAGTGTTGTACCCTGTTATCTTTGGATGACTAGCTGGATGGGAATACTACAAAAAGTAGAGCCAAAGTGGAAAGGAAGGGCACAGGGATGATAAAGTCAAAAGAAATAAAATAATAATTCAGATACAAATATAGTAAATTATAGCAATTTGAGTGCAAGACATTGTAATAAATATAGGTTTGGGGTCAAATTTAGAAGGAAACACTGTTAGACTAACATTGACTACTGATTAAACTTGTACATACAAATTCCAAAGTAGAGCTTTACTATATATCTATTGTATCAGTCTGATGTTGCAGAACCTGAAAATTCTTTCAAACTCTGTAATACTGTGAAGTAATCTACTGAAATACAAACTACTGATCATAGAATTTTCTAGATGGGAGCATTGCATGTTCAAGATAAATGCAATCTACAATATAGAAATTCAATTATTTTCCAATAAATAATGGTTCCCTCTTATTTCAACCTTAAATATATGCATATGCAGATATACACTTGTAAAAATATTTAAATATAAATACATAAATGAAAATTAAAAAAATCCAAAAAAGTACTCACTATTCATCATAAAAACTATTCAAAGACTTTTCCCACAACATACTGATTCTGTCTTAGTTTGGGACAAACAAAATGGACTATGTAAATATATGGATGTGGGAGCCAAAGATACTCACGGGAAACCATTCAATCTGCTAGGGTTTCTAGAAACTTCTCGTGTAGGAAAACAACGCTGCCATAGATTTTTCTTATTCAAATGCATTGTTTTGGGTCAAATCTTTATTGATCTATATTTTATTACTCTCTTTCCAAAAAATTGTTGTGGAAGAAGCTTGCACAAGGATTATACCTAGCTACATGCCTGATCACTAGAAAAAGAAGACCAGTTTGGATGCATAGTTCCTATCCACCATAAACAATGATATCTTCCAAAAAATGTTATACATTCGTGTTCATTTCTGATTGAGATGTGGCAAATAAAATCGTGACAAATCAAAGAGGATCAATCAGATTGTAACTCAAACGATTACTATATTCATTTTATGTTCATTGGTCCCAATTGAAACTCAATAATGGATTGGCAAGATGTATCAATGAGCTAACCAGACAATGCCTGAATGACCTCCACATTTGTTTAAAAAATAGTTGTTGTCCACTGATTTATTCTAGCACTTGAATTAAAAAAAGGTGCAATGGTTACGTCTATAGTATAATATACTTTGAATAATATATGAGAGAATATAAAAACTATTTTTTTTTTATTAGTGATAATTATTTATAATATAATCGATTTGATTTTAAAATGTAAGAAACTAAATACAAATGAATGCTAAATAATTTAAAACTCTAAGTTATACATTTAAGATAATTGTTGTTGATTGCTAACATATTTTCATTATAACCCTCACAATTTAAAAATACACAAAATTTTGTATAATTAACTTCAACAATATGTAAACTTAACCATTCTTTCTCTTGTCCTCCAAAATATTTTTGGCTTTTTCATTTCAAAATGTTGATCAAATGTTTCACTATAATCCATAATAAGTCTACTGATGGACAACCTATCTATGACATATTAAAAAATATGGTCATCCACAATGAGAGTAATCGATGTCTTCATGAACTTTAAAGTATGTGTACAACATAACACCATGTTTGTGCAACAATGCTCAAGACCAGAATATATGATTAATTAGAGCATTAAAAATTAAATCAATAATTTAAATGACTATTAAAAAATTAGCCAAATTAAAACACAAATTTGGTTACCTTCTATGATTAGGTTATATGATAAATGCCATATCTCTTTTGTATATTTCTTCTACTAACTACTCAAAGATTGGGTGAGTGAGATTTCATGCCTATTAAACTAATCCAATCAAAATTTGCTTCTCTATAAAGAGTAGATCATATATAATATTAACAATCAAACTTCAAGTTAGAATCAAAATTATATTTCTAAATAGAAAAGAATGGTTAATCCATACATGATCTCTAGTGTTAGTTCTATGAATGAGCTTTTTCTTGAGTGTTTGTATAAACCTTTTTTATATTTTTTCTTATAATTACGTAAGCATCAATAAATGTAGTTCATAAATATTTTTAAAATTAATGAGATTCACTTTTTTTATTTAAAATTTAGACTAATAAACTATATTGTTATTTTTTAAGAGACAATTATTATAACTTTTATTAATTTTATTTAAAAATATCTCGTACTTATAATTATTATAATATAATAAGAATAAATTATAATCTATTCACCGGTCTTCATATGCATGCTGAGATAGATTATGGTTGCTTTAGGAAATCTAAAACTGTAAGGCATTTGCCAATAGTTAATTTGAACCATAATCATTTTTAATTTTTATCTTATTGGATGATTCTTATGGCCGCCTTGTATATTTTTTTTAATGCTTTTGTGATTGTATGATGCAAATTCAGATGCAAGAGCTTGGAGTGCATTCTTTACAGGGTGCTTTGCAAGTCCTCACTATTATTAGATCATTGGGTGAACAATTTGGTCACTAAACAATAAATATGAATGTTTCTGATAGTATATTCAATGCGCTACCAAGTCTGGACATACGATACACTGCCAATAACCAATGCAATTATAAGGGCATGTCAGTGACAGGAGTAGAAGGTAGCACTGCATATTTAGTTGAAGATTGAGAATGGATACGCAACAAATGTGGAAGGTCTCGTTGGTCTTCCTGATTTCACAGCAATCATTATTTTTATTATTTCTTATATAGGAAGGTTTCACATTCAATGCTGAGGGCGATGAATTTGTATTCTTTAATGCACTTTCCTGAGTGGCGGTACTCTTTGCCGGGGCATCGAGTGTGGGAGGGAAAATGTCCTCATGGACGGTTGTAGCTATTCTGGTTTCAAAATGGAATGCCTCTACATGATGTCGAAGGCATACTATTCATGTCCGAAATGTCCATGAGACCGACGTGCCTGGGATCCATAGATGACATGGACGTATCGGCTGTGGTGATGACGTGGATGATGTTTCCTTTTTGCATTTCACAGAAAAGTTTGCTCGCGGTTAACATTTTCCCAATCGATGTCATGGTGATGCGACAATTACATCGGGCAAGGCGGTTAACATATCGTCGGCCACACGATTTACATTTTTGGGGTAACCTACTTTATTGCGTCCACGAGTCAACGAACATTGGTGGTCACGTGTTATGGGCACAGTTTTCAATTTATTTTTTTTAAGTTTTGAATGAAAACTCGATTTCGCGAAAATTGAAAATATATTTTGTACGGGAGCTGCATGCAGAACGCAGTGGAGGCGAAACAAAATATTTGACAATGTAAATTCATGTCGATTGTGGCATCACAATGTCCTCGGTTGAATCACCAAGTGAAAGAATTGCGCTTCCATTGGAGTTATAGGTATGCATTGCCAAAATATCTATGGCTCTAAAGGGGAGGACAAAAGTTGACCGCATGCATAACGTGAGTTGTCTTGGTATATTGTTATCGCCTGTTAACATGCAGGTTTTTTTATGTGCAGGGAGGAGGTATCGTAGTGCATAATTGGGTGGTACGATACAAGATTGTTGTGTAGGGTTATGACGACGTCGATAAATTCAAACCCTAATAGATAACGATAGTTTTATGACTCATTTGTCAACCCTGTGTTTTCGATTGTAATTTTTTATATCATTTTTGTATCATAGAGGTAGTTGTGAGTGTGCCCTTGGGAGATGTCAAGAGGAAAACGATTTGGGTAGAGGCTTAGGCGACTACGGTAATTTGAAACCCTAAGATATTAAATAATTTTTTTTATTTCTTGTGTCATTTTGTGTTTTGTCTGTGAAAATTAGGCATCATTTTGTAGCATGGTCGTGTCAGGATACCAATACAATATATATATATATATATATATATATATATATATATATATATATATATATATATATATATATATATATATATATCTGTGTGTGTGTGTTAATATGAAGCAATACACACACACACACACATATATATATAGAAAAGGTGATGCAAATGATCCTCTGACCCTGCAATTCAACAAACATGTCCTCTGCAATACAGAGGAAAATGACAGAATAAAACATAGATAAAAGAAACTATGGAAATATTATGCTCTGTTTCCATTATTTTGAGGTGCTCATTAGATAAAAAAAAGAAAACCTAACCCTAGCGGTTTCTAACCCTAATGCGATGGTACATGCATCTATTCTGGCTGCAAAACAGGCAAATATTCAACATAGGCTGAAGCTACTCTAACTACATATAGAGGTAAACAAGAAACACAAACAAACAATGCAAACCCTGATGATTTTAAACAAAATACAAACCGAAATAGGAAAAATATGAGTTATAGAGGCGGATTTCAACATACCCCAAGCCACAACATGACACAAAAAACTACAGTCCCATAAATCCCCCTTCAACAATGAGCCAGAATAGATGCAGGCTGCTTCAACAATAATGTTTTCATTCGCACATTAGTCTTCCTTTTTCCAAGTTAGGCAGATAAAAAAGGTATCATGTTTGCTATCGTTAAACAAACAACAAATCAACTCCTAATTGTCAGCAAACAACAAATCAACTCCTAAACAAGAGCAAGTCACACACAATCAAGGAATGGTTGCATCAACCACTGAACAACCTGATTTTCAGTAGTCTGTTTGCATCAAAAGGTGAACCATAACATGTAAACGATGTCAAGACCACGTAAAAGAAGCTCAATTTGAAATAGAACATTTCACCTCACTTTCTCTTTCATGTAGCTATTAGGTGCCTCCCACATGTATTTGCATATATATTTATTCTCAAACATGTATGTTGATGCATGTCATTAGTACAATAGGTCCATTTTGGAGCCAGAATAGATGCATCCCATGTATGTCGATTCATGTCATTGGTACAATCGCATTTTGAAGCAAGAATAGACATGTCTGACATAAGTTGGATGCACCTAATCTCACTCAAAAACTGTAGAATAAACATATATGCAAATATATGTGGGAGGCTATGTGTATTGTGACTCGACAACAGACCTATCGTACCAACAACATGCATTGACATACATTTCCAAGACATGCATACCATGACAACTTTTCATGGCGCTCGGACCCATGGTATGTGATGTGGAGTTGTTACCGAGTTCTCAGTTTCACTCCTCGGGGCCCACACAAAATTATGTGGACATGTCGGAGGATGGCCACAACATGCTTCATGGTTACCACCGGTTTATTGTGCATAACACGCATATTAAAAGCTTGCGAATGAAGGAACCGCATTCGAATGACATCCCGGTAGGAAGAAGAGGTCGTGGGCTGCAAAACTTGGTACGTTTATCAGAGAAAAGACTAGCACAAAACTAAAGTTAGTCTCGCTGCGGGACGCCTCTATTGTGGCTGCAAAAATGAGTATGGGGGGACTAACACCCCATGTTTGTGGCAGGTTTTGAATCATAGGTTTTGCATTTGATGGCTACTTTTGTCTAACACGACATTATTAGTCTGTACAATTTGTCGATTTTGGAGCTAGAATATAGACACAACCTCTTAGACCATTGTTCATTTACGGTTTGTGATTTGATGTAACTAACAATGGTAAAGCCAAAGGCTAACATGCGATGCAATTTACAATTGGAGTTGGAGTTAGTCAATAACAAGGCTCGAGAATAGACAAATGTTACTTTGTGTTAGTGACATGCTATTCAATCGCAGTCGTTGAATGTAAAATATACTGTAAAACGTGTGACTAAGTTGCCTGTTAGTTGGACCATAGCATTGATTTCGAGCCAGAATAGAGGCGTCTGTCCTTGAGCACATAACAACAGTACCAAAATAGCTGGCTGATATAGATAGCTATGGCACAGCTCTGGCAATATGGCAAATTGACACATATAATTTAGGTGATATAAATTACTTAGTGGTAGCTTATATTGAATGTTAAACTGTATTTTCATATATGAACATGTAGGTTCCTTTTATGTCTTTTAAAATGCATTTACCTCCCAATGTAGACTACCACTAATATTAGTTATCCATGCATGTTGTTGATTTTCAAGGACTATTGAGTACTCCCATGGCAAATGTCCAAACGTTCCTAGGTTGTTTCTCTCTCTCCCTTCTTTAATACTACTTGCATTGTAATGTCCCCTTATTAATAATCTTTGGGCTTGTGCAACTTTTTGAAAGGGGCTTGTTATTTATATATATATATATATAGTTTGTTGTATATAATTTTTTTATGCGATAGAAATGTATGTATAAATTTCAGTTCTTGATCATGTAATATTAATGTCCTTACTTTTATTGAATTTGATAATGATGAAAATGAACAATGCAATTGGTTGATACCTTATATTATATGCTATAGATGCACCATATTAGACAATAAGATATTATTTTCCAACCTGAATGCAGTACAATTGTTATATATAGATCTTCAACTCATGAAACCAGTGTTGAATATATGAACTAGAAATCCTGATTCTTGTGAACTATGTGTTATAAGTTTGTATATATTTTGTTGATTTGCATGAGAGTGTTTATGTTCATCCCAGTGTATTTGTATATCTAAAGTATTGATGTTCGTGATGTTTGAGAACTACATGTGTTTGATTATCCAACTCCGATTTGAAATGTTATTTGGGGTTATGTTTCAAATGTCTCTAGTTGGCATGACGAACTCCTCAGGTGTCTATCCTTCACCGTGTTTTATTTCTTTTGGTAACTTAAGACTACATTTTTAATAAATAATAATATTCCCATATCAACAAAGAGATGGAAGCTTTAGAATAGATACTCATTTCAAAAGACATGTGTCTTTGGAATAATGAATTGGAGGTCTCTATACCCATTAATTATTGTCAAAGACTTTGTTAATGCTAATGAATCCCTATGTATTCTGTGACATAAAGTGACCATCTTAATTGCTACACACTTGTTTTACACTGTCGATTTTGCAACTAGTGGTTGTGATTGACTAACCTGTCGCTAAATACATTGTAGGGGGTATGTGCACCAAGTTGTGGTACCAAAAGGGGGTCTTAAGATGCCAATTTTTTCTAAAATCAACAAAGTTTGAACTTCAACGACAAATTGAAGATAGTTAGACTCCAAATTTGAAGATGCAACAAGAACAAGAGTCAAAGTGCTTCAAGTCTACTTTCTAAACTACTATTTTTTTTTTAAAATGGTGGAGATTAAGGGCTTCAAAAAGGGGGGCCACAAAAAGTGGTCCTGTTTTTATGCAAAAAACATAACATAGCATCTGTTGTGGCCCCCCTAAAATGTTTTTTTGAATTTTTAAAATCGCTTTGGTGAGAAATTAGCTAACACCTTTTAGTTTATGCCAGATTTTTCAGCTAATTTTTTAATGAGTATATGATTTTTTACTAATTTTTGAAGTGGACACATCCTAAAAAATAGAAATTGGAGTGTGCTCCCCCCTAAAATTATTGATAACTAATCAAATATGAAAACTTTTTTTTTAAAATTATGTAGAATGGAGTCTAGTTTCTAAAAATGTAAGTTTCTTCAAAATCTGATGAACGTGTAAAAAACTATACCCAAAATAGTGCATGTTGGCTTTTGACCAAAAACGAACACACTAACAAAAAAAATTATAGATGAAAGCTTTAACGAAATCAAAATGTGAAAAGAATTACATGCTTGGATAGCTAAGAGAGAGATCGAGGTCTCTATGGTATTTTTTTTTCAGTTTTATTGAAACACATACAAGCCTGATGGAGAGCACGGCCAAAAATATGTGAATATTTTCTAATCCTTTGTTAAAAACACATCTCAAGCCTGAAATGGTTGTCCAACCCTTTGATTTGGATGCACAAGTACAATCCAACCCAAAGGGTTGGTAGTTCCCAATGCAGACCATTTGGCGAGCGCCAAATATGGTGCTCGCCCTAATTGGCGCTCACCAAGTGAAAAAAATTGACTTTTCCCATTTGAGAGTGGTTTCAACTCTATAGGAGTTATAATGTAGATTCTTGTTTTTAGAGGATCATATTGACTTTCATACTTAGTCAAATTTCAATAATCAACATTCTCCTATTAGCACTCTTTAGATCCATATCTCGCTAGCTTTATCTTCCCTAAACTCTACACCTATCTCTCTCCCTCTCATGTCTCTCTCACTTCTTTCTCCCCTCTCTAGGTATATCCTACCCTCTCTACCTTTCATCCCTTCCTTGTACCCTAATTTATATCCTTGACTCCCTTCCTCTCTCTTCTCTCTCACTCTCTTATTCTTTCTCTCCCCTCCCACTCATTTCTCTTGTTCACTACCAATCCCTTCTATCCTCTCTCTCCCCATATCTAGGGCTCTCCTTCCCTCCCTATTCACCTCACTACCTCTCCCTCCCTATATTATTACCCACCTCTCTCTCCCCCTCTAGGTTTCTCACTTATCTAATTGTCCACCCTCTAGTTATCTCCCTCCCTCTCCACCTTTCTCCCCCTTTCCCTTGCCCCTGTCTATTTATGAACACTTTCCCTCTCTTCTCTCTCTACAAACCTAGATCCATCTCCTCATTCTCTAGGTATCTCACTCCCTCCATTTCTATCTCTCCATCAATCCCCTCTTACTCATCTCTTTTTTCTTCTATCTCTTCTCTTCTCTCTTCCTTCCCTCTCTATATCTCTCCCTTCCTTTCTCCCCCTCGCCATTTATATATCCTTCCCCCACTCTCTCATTATCTCTCTATCTCTCTTATTATCTCTCTTCATTGTCTAGTTCATTAACTCTCCAACCCACCCTCTCTCCCCTCTCTAGGTTTCTCCCTCCCTTCCTCTCCACCTATCTACCTTTCCATATAGGTCTCGTTACCCACCTCTCTTTATCCCCCTCTATCTATCTCACTCTTCTCTTGAAATCTAGGTCTCTTGCCTATCTATATGTCCCCTCTATAGTTCTCTCTCTCCCTCTCTATCTCTCTTCCCCTCCTCCTTAACATACGACCCACAACAACACCAAGTGGTGTCCTAAGGGGTCATAAGACACCATATGACCCCTAACAACACCTAAGGAGTCATATGGTGCCCTAAGGGCATGCAATATGACACCTTAGGACACAATACAACTCATAACGACACCATATGATGTCCTCAGGGGTCATATAGTGTCCTAAATAATCATAGGATATCATATGACCCCTTAGGATACAATATGACCCCTAATGACACCTAAGGGGTCATATGACACCATATGACCCCTTAGGACATAATATGACCCTTAATGACATCTAAGGGGTCATATGGTGTCCTAAGGGGTCATAGGACACCATATGACCTCTTAGGACACCATACAACCCATAATGATACCATATGGAGTCCTAAGGTGTCATAGGACACCACATGACCACTTAGGACACCATATGACCCATAACAACACCATATGGTGTCCTAAGGGGTTAGAGGACACCAGATGATCCCTATGGACACCATATGACCCATATTGACACTATATGGCATTCTAAGGGGTCATATGGTGTCCTAAGGGGTCATAGGACACCATATGACCCTTTAGAACATAATATGACCCCTAACGACACCTAAGGGATCATCTAGTGTCCTAAGGGGTCATATGACACCATATGACCCCTTAGTACACAATATGAACCCTAAAAAGATGTAAGGGGTTATACGGTGTCCTAAGGGGTCATACAACACTATATGACCCCTTAGGACACCATATAACCCATAACGACACTATATGGTATCCTAAGGGGTCACATGGTGTCCTAAGGGATCATAGGACACCATATGACCACTTAGGATACCATACAACCCATAACGACACCATATGGTGTCTTAAGGGGTCATAGGATACCATATGACCAATTATTACACAATATGATCCCTAATGACACCTATGTTGGTATTTTGGTATGGTTTTGTCATTAATGTCAACACCTACTGAAAACAAGCACTTTGCAGATCCAGCAACATTCACTGGCAAGCAAGTAACTATTGCACAATTATTGGTATATGGTTCACCGACAGGATATAATATTCACCAATACCTGGAATGACATGGAAGACACTTGATAATGTCAAAGACATTGTGTGGACACTTTGTTTTGAAAAATTGATCATTGGTATATTCATATTTGCATATTTGTTTTTACTGGCAAATAGGTCCAGGGTTATCTAGGGTTACACCGACAGGTTTATCTTTTCCAGATCAGCATGGCACGCTATGGAGATGATTTATTATTAATGTAAATGCATTAAGCTGACATGTTTAATTGGTTAATTGCATCAGATATTATATTGTATGCAAAAATTTTATTGTAATATCTTGTAGAGCCGACCTACTAAAATTGGTCTTAGGTTATGATATAAATGTAAGATCTTATTTGTAAGATCAAGTGTGGAATACGAAAAAGAATAGAGTGAAGGTATATGCGAGATCAAGAAGAGGTATACACAAAGACATCATTTGAAGGCGAAGCTAGGTTTTTGTATAAGAATATCAGCATTACACCCATACTGAATCTAGCATATGAAGATGTTATTTTGTGCAGTACATTCTTATTGGATTTAACCATCCAACTATAGTCAGTGTGACTCCCATTTTGTGATTGAGCAGTGAGCTCTAGGCTGTTGGCCTTTCTGCATGTGCAGACCCCATTTATGTACACTTACTATCTGCAATAGTATCATCTGATTGTGGGTAAGGTTTCCCACCGTGGTTTTTTCCCTTACAGGGTTTCCACGTACAAATGTTGGTGTTATGTGTTGTGAATGACTTTATGTTTATGTTTCATGCATTAATCTTTACCGGTATAGCAATTTACTGTTAACACTGTCTACCAACATACTTAACTGGTTTATCGGTATTAAGCATCTAGTTGGTTAATTATTTTTTGTTTTGAACTTATTAGACAACTGATTCACCCCACCCCTCTCAGTTGTCTCTGGGACCTAACAATTGGTATCAGAGCTTAGTCCTCTTTTGCAGAAGTTTAACAACTTGAGGAGATCCAATGTCTACTAATTATTTCATGAAGGACAATCCTAAACTTGATGGAACCAACTATGAGATATGGAAGATCGGGATGGAAACACATCTGAATTGCATTGGTAAAGACATCTGGGAAGTTACAAAGAATTGTTATACTGCTATTGTAGCTGGTCAAACTGCTCCAACTACCTTAGCTAAAGATGAAGAGAATGATTGCAAAGCAAGAGAAGCACTTCTGAGCGCATTATCAGATCAACAAATCATGGGATTATGAGATAGGTCTACTGCTAAAGCTATTTGGGATCATTTGGAAACACTAAATGAAGGAGATTCCACAGTCAATATTGCAAAACTTGAAAGCTTCCGAGTCAGGTATGAACATCTGAAAATGAAAGAAGATGAAAGGATTTCTGCTTTTATGGAAAGAGTAAATGAAATTGTTTTGGGTATTAAATGTTATGGAGGAACCTTGAGTGAGGATGAAATTGTTTCAAAAATATTAAGAGGATTGCCACTGGCATATAAAATGAAGGTTACTGCTATAAATGAGTTAAGAACAATGCCTAATACATCAATAACTAGGGATACATTGATTGGAAAACTTTCAGCCTTTGAAATTGAGGAATTTGGTCCCGTTGCTACCATAAAAACTGATTTGGCCTTTAAAGCATCAACATCATCTGCTTCATCATTTGACAAATCATACTAGAGAGCCTTTTATGCAAGAGAACTTGAAGAAACCAGGAAGGACAATGAAGAGCTTGAAGAACTTGAAGCACTATTGCAAGGAAAATGCCAAAACGTACTTTTGGAAGTAAGTATGAAGGTAAAGCACCCTTTAAATGTTTTAACTGCAATAAGATTGGTCATATGGCTTTGAGATGCCTTGATAGACATGCTAGAATAAGAGAAGAAGCTAGAAGAACATACAAGCCTAATCCTGAATATAAGAGATACAAATTTAAGAAGAACAAAGACAAATCCTATTACATTGCTGATGAAGGTGTGACTGATGATTCTGATGAGGATCCAGCAGACAATGATGGGTTTTTGTTGCTATAATAGAGGATCAACTAGCACCTACTGCTCAACCGGTAGAACAAGCCCTAGCAGCCAAAGTTGAAGAAAAGGATGAATGGATCATTGACTCAGGATGCTCACATCACATGACTGGAGACAAAGGTAAATTCTTGAACTTTCAAGAATACAATGGAGGTTTAGTAAGATTTGGAGATGATAAATCCTGTTCAATGAAAGGTAAGGGTTCAATATCTCTTGATGGTAAGCATAACACTGACAATGTCTACTATGTTGAGGGATTAAAGCATAATCTTTTAAGTGTTGGTCAATTAGTTGAGAAAGGATTTCAGTTACAATTTAAAAATGGAAAATGCAAAATCATGAATAGAACTAGTTTGGAAATTGCAACCGGTAATCAGACTAGAGGTAACATCTTTGATTTGAATAACAGTGAAAAGGCATGCTTAATTGCACATATAGATGAAAGTTGGTTATGGCATAAGAGACTATGTCATGTAAACTTCAATTGCATGGTAAAAATCAGTACTTCTAAGGTAGTTAGAGATCTACCTAAAATTGTGAAACCTCATAACACAATTTGTAAGGAATGTCAATTTGGAAAACAAGTTAGAGCTAGTTTCAAAAGTATTCCAGAAAAATCCAATAATGCTCTTGATTTAATTCACACTAATTTATGTGGTCCAGCTAGAACTAAAAGCTTACAAGGTGATAGATATTTCATGCTAATTATTGATGATTATTCTAGACTGTGTTGGGTTACTTTTCTCAAAGAAAAATCAGAAGCACTTGGGAAGTTCAAACTGTTCAAAGCAATGGTTGAGAATGAAACCGGTAAGAAAATCAAATGTTTAAGATCAGATCAAGGAGGAGAATTCACATCAAATGACTTTAATACATTCTGTGAAGTGAATGGAATCAGAAGACAATTATCAACACCTCAGACACCACAACAGAATGGAGTTGTTGAAAGGAAAAATAGAACTATCCTGGATGCAGCAAGAAGTATGTTATTAGAAGCAAATCTACCACGTGTATTGGAGAGAGTCAGTTAGCACTGTTGTCTATACATTCAACAAAGTTCACATCAAAGGTGAAACCGGTAAGACCCCTCATGAATTATGGTTTGGTAATACTCCTACTCTTAAGTATTTTAGAATTTTTGGAAGTAAATGTTATATTAGAAGAGATGAGTATATTAGCAAATTTGATCCTAGAAGTGATGAAGGAATATTTCTTGGTTATTCATCTAAGAGCAAGGCATATAGATGTTTTAATAAGAGATTGCAGAAAATTGTTGAGAGTACAAATGTAAAGATTGATGAACAATTCAAAGGAACTTCAAGGTATATAGACTCTGAACTGGCAATAGAAATTATGACAAATGAATCTACACTGAATCCACTGGTACAGAATGAAGATCCAGTTACCCCGGTATCATCAGACGATTCCACAGTAATTGAAGAACAATAGCAAACTAAGACACCCCGGTATGTAAGATTGAATCGTTCTGAAGATCAAATAATTGGAAACAAATTTAAAGGAGTTATGACAAGAGGAATATTGGAAAATGAAGAGGTATGTCTTATTTCTCAAATTGAACCATCATCTATCAATGAAGCATGTGAAGACAAATTCTGGATTAAAGCTATGGAAGAAGAATTAGGACAAATTGAGAAAAATAATACTTCGACATTAGTTCCCCGGCCTAAAGATAAAAATGTAATTGGAACCAAATGGGTATTTAGAAACAAACTTAATGAAGATGGTAAGGTTGTCAGAAACAAAGCAAGACTAGTGTGTAAGGGATATTCTCAGAAAGAAGGAGTTGATTACAATGAAACCTTTGCATCGGTAGCCAGAATTGAGGCAGTCAAATTATTCTTGGCTTTTGCAGCTCACAAGGACTACAAAGTTTATCAAATGGATATTAAATGTGCATTTTTGAATGGAGATCTTGAAGAGGAAGTATATATTGAACAACCTGATGGATTTTCCTTGACAGATGACAATGATATGGTTTGCAGGTTAAGAAAAGCTCTGTATGGATTAAAACAAGCCCCAAGAGCTTGGTATGCAAGGTTGGATAAGTATCTTTTAAAGATTGGTTTTACTAAAGGAAATGCAGATAGTAATTTATATTACAAAATAACTAATGATGACATCTTCATTATTGAAGTATTTGTTGATGATATAATCTTTGGAGGAGAAGATGGACTGTGTAAGGAATTTTCTATTAAAATGTAGCAAGAATTTGAAATGTCTATGATTGGAGAAACAAAATTATTTTTAGGATTGCAGATTTCATAGACTGATAAAGGTATATTTTTTAGTCAATCCAAGTACTTGAAAGAATTACTAAAGAAATTTGGGATGGAGAACTCTAAACCGGTAGCCACACCTATGACTACAAATGACAAATTATCTCAAAGGGATGAATCTACACCTGTTAATCCAACTAGATACAAATCTATGATAGGAGGTTTACTATATTTGACACAAACCAGGCCTGATATTATGAATGAAGTATGTATTGTTTCTAGATTACAAAGTAATCCTAGGGAAAATCATGAATCAGCAGTAAAAAAAAAATTCCGGTACTTACAAGGCACAACAAATCTTGGATTATGGTATCCTAGAGATGAAAATTTTGACCTATGTGCATACATAGATGCAAATTGGGCAGGAGATGTGGATGATAGAAAAAGCACCACTAGAGGAACATTCTTTCTTGGAAAGAGATTAGCTTCTTGGTTGAGTAAGAAACAGAGTTGTACATCTTTATCAACAGCAGAATCAGAATATGTTGCAGCAACAACTAACTGTACACAGGTACTATGGCTTAAACAAATGTTGAAAGACATAAACGTAAAATGCAAGGAACCCATTACTATATATTGTGATAACATTGCAGAAATTGATATATCTAAAAATCCGGTATTACATTCTAAAACAAAACATGTTTCTATCAAACTGAATTTTCTAAGGGAAAAAGTTGAAGAAAAAGAGATAAAACTAGTTTATGTGAATACTAAAAAATAGCTTGCAGATATTTTCACAAAATGTTTGCCTAAGGAGACTTTTGAATATCTCAGAGAGCAGCTTGGAGTCATACCACCACCGGTACAGACTTAGACAGTTGATGATTGTCATCAATTGACAGAATTAAAAGACAAATCTTTAAGTCTAGTCTTTGATGAGGAAGCTACTTCGCAGGGGGAGTAGTTAGTATTTTGTATGAACTTGATTTTTGTAACTTTGGCATTTGATGTCATAGCGGGAGAGATATCTATGGAAAAACACATTATCTTTTAAGGAGATATTGGTATTGAAAATAAATCTTTGGATAAACTCATGTTGCTCCCAAGGGGAGAAATTGAGATTGTTGGTTTTTGGTATTTGGCATTTTTGTTTTGGCACTTTGATGGTTTTTCCATCTTGTGTTGCCATCAATGCCAAAGGGGAGATTGTTGGTATTTTAGTATGGTTTTGTCATTGATGTCAACACCTACTGAAAACAAGCACTCTGGAGATCCAGCAACATTCATCGACAAGCAAGTAACTATTGCACAGTTACTGGTATATGGTTCACCGACAGGATATAATGTTTAGCGGTACCTGGAATGATATGGAAGACACTTCATAATGTCAAAGAAATCATGTGGACACTTTGCTTTGAAAAATTGATCATTGGTATATTCATATTTGCATATTTTCTTTTACCGGCAAATAGGTCCAGGGTTATCTAGGGTTACACCGACAGGTTTATCTTTTCCAGATCAGCATGGCATGCTATGGAGATGATTTATTACTAATGTAAATGCATTAAGCCAACATGTTTAATTGGTTAATCGCATCGGATATTATATTGTATGCAAAAAATTTATTGTAATATCTTGTAGAGCTGACCTACTAAAATTGGTCTTAGGTTATGGTGTAAATGTAAGATCTTATTTGTAAGATCAAGTGTGGAATGTGAAAAGGAATAGAGTGAAGGTATATGCAAGATCAAGAAGAGGTATACACGAAGACATCATTTGAAGGTGAAGCTAGGTTTTTGTATAAGCATATCAGCATTACACCGGTACTGAATCCAGCATATGAAGATGCTATTTTGTGCAGTACATTCTTATTGGATTTAACCATCCAACTATAGTCAATGTGACTCCCATTTTGTGATTGAGCAGTGAGCTCTAGGCTGTTGGCCTTTCTGCATGTGCAGACCCCATTTATGTACACTTACTATCTGTAGTAGTATCATCTGATTGTGGGTAAGGTTTCCCACCATGATTTTTCCCCTTACAGGGTTTCCACATACAAATATTGGTGTTATGTGTTGTGGATGACTTTATGTTTATGTTTCATGCATTAATCTTTACCGGTATAGCAATTTACTATTAACACTATCTACCGACATACTTAACTAGTTTACCGGTATTAAGCATCTAGTTGGTTAATTGGTTTTTGGTTTGAACTTATTAGACAACTGATTCACTTCCCCCCCCCTCTCAGTTGTCTCCGGGACCTAACAATTGGCATCAGAGCTTAGTCTTGTTTTGCAGAAGTTTAACAACTTGAGGAGATCTAATGTCTACTAATTATTTTAGGAAGGATGGTCCTAAACTTGATGGAACCAACTATGGGATATGGAAGATCAGGATGGAGACACATATGAATTGCATTGGTAAAGACATCTAGGAAGTTACAAAGAATGGTTATACTGTTGCTATAGCTAGTCAGACTGCTCCAACTACCTTAGCTAAAGATGAAGAGAATGATTGCAAAGCAAGAGAAGCACTTCTGAGCGCATTATCGGATCAACAAATCATGGGATTATCAGATAGGTCTACTGCTAAAGCTATTTGGGATCATTTGGAAACACTAAATGAAGGAGATTCCATAGTCAAGATTGTAAAACTTGAAAGCTTCCGAGTCAGGTATGAACATCTGATAATGGAAGAAGATGAAAGGATTTTTGCTTTTATGGAAAGAGTAAATTAAATTGTTTTGGGTATTAAATGTTGTGGAGGAACCCTGAGTGAGGATGAAATTGTTTCAAAAATCTTAAGAGGATTGCCACTGGCATATAAAATGAAATTTACTGCTATAAATGAGTTAAGAACAATGCCTAATACATCAGTAACTAGGGATACATTGATTGGAAAAATTTCAACCTTTGAAATTGAGGAATTTGGTCCTATTGCTACTATAAAAACCGATTTGGCCTTTAAAGCATCAACATCATCTGCTCCATCATTTGACAAATTAGACTAGAGAGCCTTTTGTGCAAGAGAACTTGAAGAAACCAGGAAGGAGAATGAAGAGCTTGAAGAACTTGGAGAACTATTTGCAAGGAAAATGCCAAAAGGTCTTGTTGGAAGTAACTATGAAGGTAAAGCACCCTTTAAATGTTTTAACTGCAATAAGATTGGTCATATGGAAGTAACTATGAAGAAGCTAGAAGAACATACAAGCCTAATCCTAAATATCAAAGATACAGATTTAAGAAGAACGAAGACAAATCCTGTTACATTACTGATGAAGGTGTGACTGATGATTCTGATGAGGATCCAATAGACAATGGATGGGTTTTTGTTGCTATAACACAGAATCAACCAACACCTACTTCTCAACCGGTAGAACAAGCCCTAGAAGCTAAAGTTGAAGCAAAGGATGAATGGATCATTGACTCAGGATGCTCACATCACATGACTGGAGACAAAGGTAAATTCTTGAACTTTCAAGAATACAATGGAGGTTTAGTAAGATTTGGAGATGACAAATCCTATTCAATCAAAGGTAAGGGTTCAATATCTCTTGATGGTAAGCATAACACTGACAATGTCTACTATGTTGAAGGATTAAAGCATAATCTTTTAAGTGTTGGTCAATTAGTTGAAAAAGGATTTCAGTTACAATTTAAAAATGGAAAATGCAAAATCATGAATAGAACTGGTTTGGAAATTGCAACCGGTAATCAGAATAGACGTAACATCTTTCATTTGAATAACAGTGAAAAGGCATGCTTAATTTCACATATAGATGAAAGTGGGTTATGGCATAAGAGACTATGGCATGTAAACTTTGATTGCATGGTAAAAATCAGTACTTCTAAGGCAGTTAGAGATCTACCTAAAATTATGAAACCTCATAACACAATTTGTAAGGAATGTCAATTTGGAAAACAAGTTAGAGCTAGTTTCAAAAGTATTCCAGAAAAATCCAATAATGTTCTTGGTTTAATTCACATTGATTTATGTGGTCCAGCTAGAACTAAAAGCTTACAAGGTGATAGATATTTCATGCTAATTATTGATGATTATTCTAGAATGTGTTGGGTTACTTTTCTCAAAGAAAAATCAGAAGCACTTGGGAAGTTCAAACTGTTTAAAGCAATGGTTGAGAATGAAACAAGTAAAAAACTCAAATGTTTAAGATCAGATCAAGGAGGAGAATTCACATCTAAGGACTTTAATACATTTTGTGAAGTGAATGGAATCAGAAGATGGTTATCAGCACCTCGGACACCACAACAGAATGGAGTTGTTGAAAGGAAAAACAAAACTATCCTGAATGCAGCAAGAAGTATGTTCTCAGAAGCAAATCTACCACATGTGTATTGGAGAGAGGTAGTTAGCACTGCTGTCTATACATTCAACAAAGTTCACATCAAAGGTGAAACCGGTAAGACCCCTCATGAATTATGGTTTGGTAATACTCCTACTATTAAGTATTTTAGAATTTTTGGAAGTAAATGTTATATTAGAAGAGATTAGTATATTGACAAATTTGATCCTAGAAGTGATGAAGGAATATTTCTTGGTTATTCATCTAAGAGCAAGGCATATAGATGTTTTAATAAGAGATTGCACAAAATTGTTGAGAGTACAAATGTAAAGATTGAGGAACAATTTAGAGGAACTTCAAGGTATATAGACTTTGAACTAGCAATAGAAATTATGACAAATGAATCTACACTGAATCTAGAGGTACAAAATGAAGATCCAGTTACCCCAGTATCATCAGAGGATTCCATAGTAATTGAAGAACAACAGCAAACTAAGACACCCTGGTATGTAAGATTGAATCATTCTGAAGATTAGATAATTGGAAACAAATTTAAAGGAGTTATGACAAGAGGGAGATTGGCAAATGAAGAGGTATGTCTTATTTCTTAGATTGAACCATCATCTATCAATGAGGCATGTGAAGATAAATTTTGGATTAAAGCTATGGAAGAAGAATTAGGACAAATTGAGAAAAATAATACTTCGACATTA